>NC_142038.1:79496404-79814377 GCF_982192425.1 Myodes glareolus
TAAGCTACTTACAAGCATTCACAAAAAACTCATATCTGTTTCTCTGAAAGAGAAGTAGTCTGTTCCAACACTTCAATTCACTCTGCAAAGTGAATGGAGTGTTGTTTCACTTTCTAAATGCTGTCCTTTCAGAGAAAATCACTTTCCTTTGAAAGTGCCTTAAGCTACTTATACACATTCACAGGAAACTCAAATGCGTTTCTATGTAAGAGAAGCTGTCTGTTCTAACACTTCAATTCACTGTGCGAAGTGAATGGAGTGTTGCTTCACTTTCTAAATGCTGTCCTTTCAGAGAAAATCACTTTCTTTTGAAAGTGCCTTAAGCTACTTACAAGCATTCAACAGAAATTCACATGCATTTCACTGAAAGAGAAGCAGTCTGTTCCAACACTTCAATTCACTGTGCGAAGTGAATGGAGTGTTGCTTCACTTTCTAAATGCTGTCCTTTCAGAGAAAATCACTTTCCTTTGAAAGTGTCTTAAGCTACTTACACACATTCACAGGAAACTCAAATGCGTTTCTATGAAAGAGAAGTTTTCTGTTCCAACACTTCAATTCACTGTGCGTAGTGAATGGAGTGTTGCTTCACTTTCTAAATGCTGTCCTTTCAGAGAAAATCACTTTCCTTTGAAAGTGCCTTAAGCTACTTACAAGCATTCAATAGAAATTCACATGCGTTTCTCTGAAAGAGAAGCAGTCTGTTCCAACACTTCAATTCACTGTGCGAAGTGAATGGAGTGTTGCTTCACTTTCTAAATGCTGTCATTTCAGAGAAAATCACTTTCCTTTGAAAGTGCCTTAAGCTACTTACAAGCATTCACAAGAAACTCACATGCATTTTTCTGAAAGTGAAGCAGTCTGTTCCAACACTTCAATTCACTGTGCGTAGTGAATGGAGTGTTGCTTCACTTTCTAAATGCTGTCCTTTCAGAGAAAATCACTTTCCTTCGAAAGTGCCTTAAGCTACTTACAAGCATTCAATAGAAATTCACATGCGTTTCTCTGAAAGAGAAGCAGTCTGTTCCAACACTTCAATTCACTGTGCGAAGTGAATGGAGTGTTGCTTCACTTTCTAAATGCTGTCCTTTCAGAGAAAATCACTTTCCTTTGAAAGTGCCTTAAGCTACTTACAAGCATTCACAAAAAACTCATATCTGTTTCTCTGAAAGAGAAGTAGTCTGTTCCAACACTTCAATTCACTGTGCGAAGTGAATGGAGTGTTGTTTCACTTTCTAAATGCTGTCCTTTCAGAGAAAATCACTTTCCTTTGAAAGTGCCTTAAGCTACTTACACACATTCACAGGAAACTCAAATGCGTTTCTATGAAAGAGAAGCTGTCTGTTCCAACACTTCAATTCACTGTGCGAAGTGAATGGAGTGTTGTTTCACTTTCTAAATGCTGTCCTTTCAGAGAAAATCACTTTCCTTTGAAAGTGCCTTAAGCTACTTACTCACATTCACAGGAAACTCAAATGCGTTTCTATGAAAGAGAAGCTGTCTGTTCCAACACTTCAATTCACTCTGCGAAGTGAATGGAGTGTTGCTTCACTTTCTAAATGCTGTCCTTTCAGAGAAAATCACTTTCCTTTGAAAGTGCCTTAAGCTACTTACAAGCATTCACAAGAAACTCACATGCATTTTTCTGAAAGAGAAGCAGTCTGTTCCAACACTTCAATTCACTGTGCGTAGTGAATGGAGTGTTGCTTCACTTTCTAAATGCTGTCCTTTCAGAGAAAATCACTTTCTTTTGAAAGTGCCTTAAGCTACTTACACACATTCACAGGAAACTCAAATGCGTTTCTGTGAAAGAGAAGCTGTCTGTTCCAACACTTCAATTCACTGTGCGAAGTGAATGGAGTATTGCTTCACTTTCTAAATGCTGTCTTTCAGAGAAAATCACTTTCCTTTGAAAGTGCCTTAAGCTACTTACAAGCATTCACAAAAAAACTCATATCTGTTTCTCTGAAAGAGAAGTAATCTGTTACAACACTTCAACTCACTCTGCGAAGTGAATGGAGTGTTGTTTCACTTTCTAAATGCTGTCCTTTCAGAGAAAATCACTTTCCTTTGAAAGTGCCTTAAGCTACTTACAAGCATTCACAAAAAACTCATATCTGTTTCTCTGAAAGAGAAGTAGTCTGTTCCAACACTTCAATTCACTGTGCGAAGTGAATGGAGTGTTGTTTCACTTTCTAAATGCTGTCCTTTCAGAGAAAATCACTTTCATTTGAAAGTGCCTTTAGCTACTTACAAGCATTCAACAGAAATTCACATGCGTTTCACTGAAAGAGAAGCAGTCTGTTCCAACACTTCAATTCACTGTGCGAAGTGAATGGAGTGTTGCTTCACTTTCTAAATGCTGTCCTTTGAGAGAAAATCACTTTCTTTCGAAAGTGCCTTAAGATACTTACAAGCATTCAATAGAAATTCACATGCGTTTCACTGAAAGAGAAGCAGTCAGTTCCAACACTTCAATTCACTGTGCGAAGTGAATGGAGTGTTGCTTCACATTCTAAATGCTGTCCTTTCAGAGAAAATCACTTTTCTTTGAAAGTGCCTTAAGCTACTTACAAGCATTCACAAGAAACACACACGCATTTTTCTGAAATATAAACAGTTTGTTCAAACACTTCAATTCACTGTGCGAAGTGAATGGCGTGTTGCTTCACTTTCTATATGCTCTCCTTTTAGAGAAAATCACTCTCCTTTGAAACTGCCTTAAGCTATTTACAAGCATTCACAAGAAACTCACATCTGTTTCTCTGAAAGAGAAGCAGTCTGTTCCAACACTTCAACTCACTGTGCGAAGTGAATGGAGTGTTGCTTCATTTTCTAAATGATGTCCTTTCAGAGAAAATCACTTTCTTTTGAAAGTGCCTTAAGCTACTTACAAGCATTCAACAGAAATTCACATGTGTTTCACTGAAAGAGAAGCAGTCTGTTCCAACACTTCAATACACTGTGCGAAGTGAATGGAGTGTTGCTTCACTTTCTAAATGCTGTCCTTTCAGAGAAAATCACTTTCCTTTGAAAGTGCCTTAAGCTACTTACACACATTCACAGGAAACTCAAATGCGTTTCTATGAAAGAGCAGTTGTCTGTTCCAACACTTCAATTCACTGTGCGTAGTGAATGGAGTGTTGCTTCACTTTCTAAATGCTGTCCTTTCAGAGAAAATCACTTTCCTTTGAAAGTGCTTTAAGCTACTTACACACATTCACAGGAAACTCAAATGCGTTTCTCTGAAAGAGAAGCAGTCTGTTCCAACACTTCATTTCACTGTGCAAAGTGAATGGAGTGTTGCTTCACTTTCTAAATGCTGTCCTTTCAGAGAAAATCACTTTCCTTTGAAAGTGCCTTAAGCTACTTACAAGCATTCAACAGAAATTCACATGCGTTTCACTGAAAGAGAAGCAGTCTGTTGCAACACTTCAATTCACTCTGCGAAGTGAATGGAGTGTTGCTTCACTTTCTAAATGCTGTCCTTTCAGAGAAAATCACTTTCCTTTGAAAGTCCCTTAAGTTACTTACAAGCATTCAACAGAAATTCACATGCATTTCACTGAAAGAGAAGCAGTCTTTTCCAACACTTCAATTCACTGTGCGAAGTGAATGGAGTGCTGCTTCACTTTCTAAATGCTGTCCTTTCAGAGAAAATCACTTTCCTTTGAAAGTGCCTTAAGATACTTACAAGCATTCCACAGAAATTCACATGCGTTTCTCTGAAAAAGAAGCAGTCTGTTCCAACACTTCAATTCACTGTGCGAAGTGAATGGAGTGTTGCTTCACTTTCTAAATGCTGTCCTTTCAGAGAAAATCACTTTCCTTTGAAAGTGCCTTGAGCTACTTACAAGCATTCACAGGAAACTCACATGCATTTTTCTGAAAGAGAAGCAGTCTGTTCCAACACTTCAATTCACTGTGCGTAGTGAATGGAGTGTTGCTTCACTTTCTAAATGCTGTCCTTTCAGAGAAAATCACTTTCCTTTGAAAGTGCCTTAAGCTACTTACAAGCATTCAATAGAAAGTCACATGTGTTTCTCTGAAAAAGAAGCAGTCTGTTCCAACACTTCAATTCACTGTGCGAAGTGCATGGAGTGTTGCTTCACTTTCTAAATGCTGTCCTTTCAGCGAAAATCACTTTCCTTTGATAGTGCCTTAAGCTACTTACAAGCATTCACAAGAAACTCACATGCATTTTTCTGAAAGAGAAGCAGTCTGTTCCAACACTTCAATTCACTGTGCGTAGTGAATGGAGTGTTGCTTCACTTTCTAAATGCTGTCCTTTCAGAGAAAATCACTTTCCTTCGAAAGTGCCTTAAGCTTCTTACAAGCATTCAATAGAAATTCACATGCGTTTCTCTGAAAGAGAAGCAGTCTGTTCCAACACTTCAATTCACTGTGCGAAGTGAATGGAGTGTTGCTTCACTTTCTAAATGCTGTCCTTTCAGAGAAAATCACTTTCCTTTGAAAGTGCCTTAAGCTACTTACAAGCATTCACAAAAAACTCATATCTGTTTCTCTGAAAGAGAAGTAGTCTGTTCCAACACTTCAATTCACTGTGCGAAGTGAATGGAGTGCTGTTTCACTTTCTAAATGCTGTCCTTTCAGAGAAAATCACTTTTCTTTGAAAGTGCCTTAAGCTACTTACACACATTCACAGGAAACTCAAATGCGTTTCGATGAAAGAGAAGCTGTCTGTTCCAACACTTCAATTCACTGTGCGAAGTGAATGGAGTGTTGCTTCACTTTCTAAATGCTGTCCTTTCAGAGAAAATCACTTTCCTTTGAAAGTGCCTTAAGCTACTTACAAGCATTCAACAGAAATTCACATGCATTTCACTGAAAGTGAAGCAGTCTGTTCCAACACTTCAATTCACTGTGCGAAGTGAATGGAGTGTTGCTTCACTTTCTAAATGCTGTCCTTTCAGAGAAAATCACTTTCCTTTGAAAGTGCCTTAAGCTACTTACAAGCATTCACAAAAAACTCATATCTGTTTCTCTGAAAGAGAAGTAGTCTGTTCCAACACTTCAATTCACTGTGCGAAGTGAATGGAGTGCTGTTTCACTTTCTAAATGCTGTCCTTTCAGAGAAAATCACTTTCCTTTGAAAGTGCCTTAAGCTACTTACACACATTCACAGGAAACTCAAATGCGTTTCGATGAAAGAGAAGCTGTCTGTTCCAACACTTCAATTCACTGTGCGAAGTGAATGGAGTGTTGCTTCACTTTCTAAATGCTGTCCTTTCAGAGAAAATCACTTTCCTTTGAAAGTGCCTTAAGCTACTTACAAGCATTCAACAGAAATTCACATGCATTTCACTGAAAGTGAAGCAGTCTGTTCCAACGCTTCAATTCACTGTGCGAAGTGAATGGAGTGTTGCTTCACTTTCTAAATGCTGTCCTTTCAGAGAAAATCACTTTCCTTTGAAAGTGCCTTAAGCTACTTACAAGCATTCAACAGAAATTCACATGCATTTCACTGAAAGAGAAGCAGTCTGTTCCAACACTTCAATTCACTGTGCGAAGTGAATGGAGTGTTGCTTCACTTTCTAAATGCTGTCCTTTCAGAGAAAATCACTTTCCTTTGAAAGTGCCTTAAGCTACTTACAAGCATTCACAAAAAACTCATATCTGTTTCTCTGAAAGAGAAGTAGTCTGTTCCAACACTTCAATTCACTGTGCGAAGTGAATGGAGTGTTGTTTCACTTTCTAAATGCTGTCCTTTCAGAGAAAATCACTTTCCTTTGAAAGTGCCTTTAGCTACTTACAAGCATTCAACAGAAATTCACATGCGTTTCACTGAAAGAGAAGCAGTCTGTTCCAACACTTCAATTCACTGTGCGAAGTGAATGGAGTGTTGCTTCACTTTCTAAATGCTGTCCTTTCAGAGAAAATCACTTTCCTTTGAAAGTGCCTTAAGCTACTTACAAGCATTCAACAGAAATTCACATGCGTTTCACTGAAAGAGAAGCAGTCTGTTCCAACACTTCAATTCACTGTGCGAAGTGAATGGAGTGTTGCTTCACTTTCTAAATGCTGTCCTTTCAAAGAAAATCACTTCCCTTTGAAAGTGCCTTAAGCTACTTACACACATTCACAGGAAACTCAAATGCGTTTCTATGAAAGAGAAGCTGTCTGTTCCAACACTTCAATTCACTGTGCGAAGTGAATGGAGTGTTGCTTCACTTTCTAAATGCTGTCCTTTCAGAGAAAATCACTTTCCTTTGAAAGTGCCTTAAGCTACTTGCAAGCATTCAACAGAAATTCACATGCGTTTCACTGAAAGAGAAGCAGTCTGTTGAAACACTTCAATTCACTCTGCGAAGTGAATGGAGTGTTGCTTCACTTTCTAAATGCTGTCCTTTCAGAGACAATCACTTTCCTTTGAAAGTGCCTTAAGCTACTTACAAGCATTCAACAGAAATTCACATGTGTTTCACTGAAAGAGAAGCAGTCTGTTCCAACACTTCAATTCACTGTGTGAAGTGAATGGAGTGTTGCTTCACTTTCTAAATGCTGTCCTTTCAGAGAAAATCACTTTCCTTTGAAAGTGCCTTAAGCTACTTACAAGCATTCAACAGAAATTCACATGCATTTCACGGAAAGAGAAGCAGTCTGTTCCAACACTTCAATTCACTGTGCGAAGTGAATGGAGTGCTGCTTCACTTTCTAAATGCTGTCCTTTCAGAGAAAATCACTTTCCTTTGACAGTGCCTTTAGCTACTTACAAGCATTCCACAGAAATTCACATGCGTTTCTCTGAAAAAGAAGCAGTCTGTTCCAACACTTCAATTCACTGTGCGAAGTGAATGGAGTGTTGCTTCACTTTCTCAATGCTGTCCTTTCAGAGAAAATCACTTTCCTTTGAAAGTGCCTTAAGCTACTTACAAGCATTCACAAGAAACTCACATGCATTTTTCTGAAAGAGAAGCAGTCTGTTCCAACACTTCAATTCACTGTGCGTAGTGAATGGAGTGTTGCTTCACTTTCTAAATGCTGTCCTTTCAGAGAAAATCACTTTCCTTTGAAAGTGCCTTAAGCTACTTACAAGCATTCAATAGAAAGTCACATGTGTTTCTTTGAAAGAGAAGCAGTCTGTTCCAACACTTCAATTCACTGTGCGTAGTGAATGGAGTGTTGCTTCACTTTCTAAATGCTGTCCTTTCAGAGAAAATCACTTTCCTTTGAAAGTGCCTTAAGCTACTTACAAGCATTCAATAGAAAGTCACATGTGTTTCTCTGAAAAAGAAGCAGTCTGTTCCAACACTTCAATTCACTGTGCGAAGTGCATGGAGTGTTGCTTCACTTTCTAAATGCTGTCCTTTCAGCGAAAATCACTTTCCTTTGAAAGTGCCTTAAGCTACTTACAAGCATTCACAAGAAACTCACATGCATTTTTCTGAAAGAGAAGCAGTCTGTTCCAACACTTCAATTCACTGTGCGTAGTGAATGGAGTCTTGCTTCACTTTCTAAATGCTGTCCTTTCAGAGAAAATCACTTTCCTTCGAAAGTGCCTTAAGCTACTTACAAGCATTCAATAGAAATTCACATGCGTTTCTCTGAAAGAGAAGCAGTCTGTTCCAACACTTCAATTCACTGTGCGAAGTGAATGGAGTGTTGCTTCACTTTCTAAATGCTGTCCTTTCAGAGAAAATCACTTTCCTTTGAAAGTGCCTTAAGCTACTTACAAGCATTCACAAAAAACTCATATCTGTTTCTCTGAAAGAGAAGTAGTCTGTTCCAACACTTCAATTCACTGTGCGAAGTGAATGGAGTGCTGTTTCACTTTCTAAATGCTGTCCTTTCAGAGTAAATTACTTTCCTTTGAAAGTGCCTTAAGCTACTTACACACATTCACAGGAAACTCAAATGCGTTTCGATGAAAGAGAAGCTGTCTGTTCCAACACTTCAATTCACTGTGCGAAGTGAATGGAGTGTTGCTTCACTTTCTAAATGCTGTCCTTTCAGAGAAAATCACTTTCCTTTGAAAGTGCCTTAAGCTACTTACAAGCATTCAACAGAAATTCACATGCATTTCACTGAAAGTGAAGCAGTCTGTTCCAACACTTCAATTCACTGTGCGAAGTGAATGGAGTGTTGCTTCACTTTCTAAATGCTGTCCTTTCAGAGAAAATCACTTTCCTTTGAAAGTGCCTTAAGCTACTTACAAACATTCAACAGAAATTCACATGCATTTCACTGAAAGAGAAGCAGTCTGTTCCAACACTTCAATTCACTGTGCGAAGTGAATGGAGTGTTGCTTCACTTTCTAAATGCTGGCCTTTCAGAGAAAATCACTTTCCTTTGAAAGTGCCTTAAGCTACTTACAAGCATTCACAAAAAACTCATATCTCTTTCTCTGAAAGGGAAGTAGTCTGTTCCAACACTTCAATTCACAGTGCGAAGTGAATGGAGTGTTGTTTCACTTTCTAAATGCTGTCCTTTCAGAGAAAATCACTTTCCTTTAAAAGTGCCTTTAGCTACTTACAAGCATTCAACAGAAATTCACATGCGTTTCACTGAAAGAGAAGCAGTCTGTTCCAACACTTCAATTCACTGTGCGAAGTGAATGGAGTGTTGCTTCACTTTCTAAATGCTGTCCTTTCAGAGAAAATCACTTTCCTTTGAAAGTGCCTTAAGCTACTTACAAGCATTCACAAGAAACTCACATGCATTTTTCTGAAAGAGAAGCAGTCTGTTCCAACACTTCAATTCACTGTGCGTAGTGAATGGAGTGTTGCTTCACTTTCTAAATGCTGTCCTTTCAGAGAAAATCACTTTCCTTTGAAAGTGCCTTAAGCTACTTACAAGCATTCAATAGAAAGTCACATGTGTTTCTTTGAAAGAGAAGCAGTCTGTTCCAACACTTCAATTCACTGTGCGTAGTGAATGGAGTGTTTCTTCACTTTCTAAATGCTGTCCTTTCAGAGAAAATCACTTTCCTTTGAAAGTGCCTTAAGCTACTTACAAGCATTCAATAGAAAGTCACATGTGTTTCTCTGAAAAAGAAGCAGTCTGTTCCAACACTTCAATTCACTGTGCGAAGTGCATGGAGTGTTGCTTCACTTTCTAAATGCTGTCCTGTCAGAGAAAATCACTTTCCTTTGAAAGTGCCTTAAGATACTTACACACATTCACAGGAAACTCAAATGCGTTTCTATGAAAGAGAAGCTGTCTGTTCCAATACTTTAATTCACTGTGCGAAGTGAATGGAGTGTTGCTTCACTTTCTAAATGCTGTCCTTTCAGAGGAAATCACTTTCCTTTGAAAGTGCCTTAAGCTACTTACAAGCATTCAACAGAAATTCACAAGCATTTCACTGAAAGAGAAGCAGTCTGTTCCAACACTTCAAGTCACTGTGCGAAGTAAATGGAGTGTTGCTTCACTTTCTAAATGCTGTCTTTTCAGAGAAAATCACTTTCCTTTGAAAATGCCTTAAGCTACTTACAAGCATTCACAAAAAACTCATATCTGTTTCGTGAAAGGGAAGTAGTCTGTTCCAACACTGCAATTCACTGTGCGAAGTGAATGGAGTGTGGTTTCACTTTCTAAATGCTGTCCTTTCAGAGAAAATCACTTTCATTTGAAAGTGACTTAAGCTACTTACAAGCATTCCACAGAAATTCACATGCGTTTCTCTGAAAAAGAAGCAGTCTGTTCCAACACTTCAATTCACTGTGCGAAGTGAATGGAGTGTTGCTTCACTTTCTAAATGCTGTCCTTTCAGAGAAAATCACTTTCCTTTGAAAGTGCCTTAAGCTACTTACACACATTCACAGGAAACTCAAATGCGTTTCTATGAAAGAGAAGCTGTCTGTTCCAACACTTCAATTCACTGTGCGAAGTGAATGGAGTGTTGCTTCACTTTCTAAATGCTGTCCATTCAGAGAAAATCACTTTCCTTTGAAAATGCCTTAAGCTACTTACAAGCATTCACAAAAAACTCATATCTGTTTCGTGAAAGAGAAGTAGTCTGTTCCAACACTTCAATTCACTGTGCGAAGTGAATGGAGTGTGGTTTCACTTTCTAAATGCTGTCCTTTCAGAGAAAATCACTTTCCTTTGAAAGTGCCTTCAGCTACTTACAAGCATTCCACAGAAATTCACATGCGTTTCTCTGAAAAAGAAGCAGTCTGTTCCAACACTTCAATTCACTGTGCGAAGTAAATGGAGTGTTGCTTCACTTTCTAAATGCTGTCCTTTCAGAAAAAATCACTTTCCTTTGAAAGTGCCTTAAGCTACTTACAAGCATTCACAAGAAACTCACATGCATTTTTCTGAAAGAGAAGCAGTCTGTTCCAACACTTCAATTCACTGTGCGTAGTGAATGGAGTGTTGCTTCACATTCCAAATGCTGTCCTTTCAGAGAAAATCACTTTCCTTTGAAAGTGCCTTAAGCTACTTACACACATTCACAGGAAACTCAAATGTTTTCTATGAAAGAGAAGCTGTCTGTTCCAACACTTCAATTCACTGTGCGAAGTGAATGGAGTGTTGCTTCACTTTCTAAATGCTGTCCTCTCAGAGAAAATCACTTTCCTTTGAAAGTGCCTTAAGCTACTTACAAGCATTCCACAGAAATTCACATGCGTTTCTCTGAAAGAGAAGCAGTCTGTTCCAACACTTCAATTCACTGTGCGAAGTGAATGGAGTGTTGCTTCACTTTCTAAATGCTGTCCTTTCAGAGAAAATCACTTTCCTTTGAAAGTGCCTTAAGCTACTTACAAGCATTCACAAGAAACTCACATGCATTTTTCTGAAAGAGAAGCAGTCTGTTCCAACACTTCAATTCACTGTGCGTAGTGAATGGAGTGTTGCTTCACTTTCTAAATGCTGTCCTTTCAGAGAAAATCACTTTCCTTTGAAAGTGCCTTAAGCTACTTACAAGCATTCACAAGAAACTCACATGCATTTTTCTGAAATAGAAGCAGTTTGTTCCAACACTACAATTCACTGTGCGAAGTGAATGGAGTATTGCTTCACTTTCTATATGCTCTCCTTTTAGAGAAAATCACTCTCTTTTGAAACTGCCTTAAGCTACTTACAAGCATTCACAAGAAAGTCACATCTGTTTCTCTGAAAGAGAAGCAGTCTGTTCCAACACTTCAATTCACTGTGCGAAGTGAATGGAATGTTGCCTCTCTTTCTAAATGCTCTACTTTTAGAGAAATTCACTCTCTTTTGAAACTGCCTTAAGCAACTTACAAGCATTCACAAGAAACTCACATGCAATTCTCTGAAAGAGAAGTATTCTGTTCCAAGACTTCAATTCACTGTGCGAAGAGAATGGAGTGTTGCTTCACTTTCTAAATGCTGTCCTTTCAGAGAAAATCACTTTCCTTTGAAAGTGCCTTCAGCTAATTACAAGCATTTAACAGAAATTCATATGTGTTTCTATGAAAAAGAAGCAGTCTGTTCCAACACTTCAATTCACTGTGCGAAGTGAATGGAGAGTTGCTTCACTTTATAAATGCTGTCCTTTCAGAGAAAATCACTTTGCATTGAAAGTGCCTTAAGCTACTTACAAGCATTCACAAAAAACTCACATCCGTTTCTCTGAAAGAGACGAAGTCTGTTCCAACACTTCAATTCACTGGGCGAAGTGAATGGAATATTGCTTCACTTTCTATATGCTCTCCTTTGAGAGAAAATCACTCTCTTTTGAAAATGCCTTAAGCTACATACAAGCATTCAGAAGAACTCACATGCATTTTTCTGAAAGAGAAGCAGTCTCTTCCAACACTTCAATTCGCTGTGCGAAGTGAATGGAGTGTTGTTTCACTTTCTAAATGCTGTCCTTTCAGAGAAAATCACTTTCCTTTGAAAGTGCCTTAAGCTACTTACACACATTCACAGGAAACTCAAATGCGTTTCTATGAAAGAGAAGCTGTCTGTTCCAACACTTCCATTCACTGTGCGAAGTGAATGGAGTGTTGCTTCACTTTCTAACTGCTGTCCTTTCAGAGAAAATCACTTTCCTTTGAAAGTGCCTTAAGCTACTTACAAGCATTCAACAGAAATTCACATGCGTTTCACTGAAAGAGAAGCAGTCTGTTCCAACACTTCAATTCACAGTGCAAAGTGAATGGAGTGTTGCTTCACTTTCTAAATGCTGTCCTTTCAGAGAAAATCACTTCCCTTTGAATGTGCCTTAAGCTACTTACCCACATTCACAGGAAACTCAAATACGTTTCACTGAAAGAGAAGCAGTCTGTTCCAACACTTCAATTCACTGTGCGAAGTGAATGGAGTGTTGCTTCACTTTCTTAATACTGTCCTTTCAGAGAAAATCACTTTCCTTTGAAAGTGCCTTAAGCTACTTACAAGAATTCAACAGAAATTCACATGCATTTCACTGAAAGAGAAGCAGTCTGTTCCAACACTTCAATTCACTGTGCGAAGTGAATGGAGTGTTGCTTCACTTTCTAAATGCTGTCCTTTCAGAGAAAATCACTTTCCTTTGAAAGTGCCTTAAGCTACTTACAAGCATTCCACAGAAATTCACATGCGTTTCTCTGAAAAAGAAGCAATCTGTTCCAACACTTCAATTCACTGTGCGAAGTGAATGGAGTGTTGCTTCACTTTCTAAATGCTGTCCTTTCAGAGAAAATCACTTTCCTTTGAAAGTGCCTTAAGCTACTTACAAGCATTCACAAGAAACTCACAAGCATTTTTCTGAAAGAGAAGCAGTCTGTTCCAACACTTCAATTCACTGTGCGTAGTGAATGGAGTGGTGCTTCACTTTCTAAATGCTGTCCTTTCAGAGAAAATCACTTTCCTTTGAAAGTGCCTTAAGCTACTTACAAGCATTCAATAGAAATTCACATGTGTTTCTCTGAAAAAGATGCAGTCTCTTCCAACACTTCAATTCACTGTGCGAAGTGAATGGAGTGTTGCTTCACTTTCTAAATGCTGTCCTTTCAGAGAAAATCACTTTCCTTTGAAAGTGCCTTAAGCTACTTACAAGCATTCCACAGAAATTCACATGCGTTTCTCTGAAAGAGAAGCAGTCTGCTCCAACACTTCAATTCACTGTGCTAAGTGAATAGAGTGTTGTTTCACTTTCTAAATGCTGTCCTTTCAGAGAAAATCACTTTCCTTTGAAAGTGCCTTAAGCTTCTTACACACATTCGCAGGAAACTCAATTGCGTTTCTATGAAAGAGAAGCTGTCTGTTCCAACACTTCAATTCACTGTGCGAAGTGAATGGAGTGTTGCTTCACTTTCTAAATGCTGTCCTTTCAGAGAAAATCACTTTCCTTTGAAAGTGCCTTAAGCTACTTACAAGCATTCAACAGAAATTCACATGCGCTTCTCTGAAAGAGAAGCAGTCTGTTCCAACACTTCAATTCACTGTGCGAAGTGAATGGAGTCTTGCTTCACTTTCTAAATGCTGTCCTTTCAGAGAAAATCACTTTCCTTTGAAAGTGCCTTAAGCTACTTACACACATTCACAGGAAACTCAAATGCGTTTCTATGAAAGAGAAGCTGTCTGTTCCAACACTTCAATTCACTGTGCGAAGTGAATGGAGTGTTGCTTCACTTTCTAAATGCTGTCCTTTCAGAGAAAATCACTTTCCTTTGAAAGTGCCTTAAGCTACTTACAAGCATTCAACAGAAACTCACATGCATTACTCTGAAAGAGAAACAGTCTGTTCCAACACTTCAATTCACTGTGCGAAGTGAATGGAGTGTTGCTTCTCTTTCTAATTGCTGTCCTTTCAGAGAAAATCACTTTCCTTTGAAAGTGCCTTAAGCTACTTACAAGCATTCAACAGAAATTCACATGCATTTCACTGAAAGAGTAGCAGTCTGTTCCAACACTTCAATTCACTGTGCGAAGTGAATGGAGTGCTGCTTCACTTTCTAAATGCTGTCCTTTCAGAGAAAATCACTTTCCTTTGAAAGTGCCTTAAGCTACTTACAAGCATTCACAAGAAACTCACATGCATTTTTCGGAGAGAGAAGTAGTCTGTTCCAACACTTCAATTCACTTTGCGTAGTGAATGGAGTGTTGCTTCACTTTCTAAATGCTGTCCTTTCAGAGAAAATCACTTTCCTTTGAAAGTGCCTTAAGCTACTTACAAGCATTCAATGGAAATTCACATGTGTTTCTCTGAAAAAGAAGCAGTCTGTTCCAACACTTCAATTCACTGTGCGAAGTGAATGGAGTGTTGCTTCACTTTCTAAATGCTGTCCTTTCAGAGAAAATCACTTTCCTTTGAAAGTGCCTTAAGCTGCTTACAAGCATTCACAAGAAACTCACATGCATTTTTCTGAAAGAGAAGCAGTCTGTTCCAACACTTCAATTCACTGTGCGTAGTGAATGGAGTGTTGCTTCACTTTCTAAATGCTGTCCTTTCAGAGAAAATCACTTTCCTTTGAAAGTGCCTTAAGCTACTTACAAGCATTCACAAAAAACTCATATCTGTTTCTCTGAAAGAGAAGTTTTCTGTTCCAACACTTCAATTCACTGTGCGAAGTGAATGGAGTGTTGCTTCACTTTCTAAATGCTGTCTTTCAGAGAAAATCACTTTCCTTTGAAAGTGCCTTAAGCTACTTACAAGCATTCACAAAAAACTCATATCTGTTTCTCTGAAAGAGAAGTAGTCTGTTCCAACACTTCAATTCACTGTGCGAAGTGAATGGAGTGTTGTTTCACTTTCTAAATGCTGTCCTTTCAGAGAAAATCACTTTCCTTTGAAAGTGCCTTAAGCTACTTGCAAGCATTCACAGGAAACTCAAATGCGTTTCTATGAAAGAGAAGCAGTCTGTTCCAACACTTCAATTCACTGTGCGAAGTGAATGGAGTGTTGCTTCACTTTCTAAATGCTGTCCTTTCAGAGAAAATCGCTTTCTTTTGAAAGTGCCTTAAGCTACTTACAAGCATTCAACAGAAATTCACATGCGTTTCACTGAAAGAGAAGCAGTCTGTTCCAACACTTCAATTCACTGTGCGAAGTGAATGGAGTGTTGCTTCACTTTCTAAATGCTGTCCTTTCAGAGAAAATCACTTTCCTTTGAAAGTGCCTTAAGCTACTTACACACATTCACAGGAAACTCAAATGCGTTTCTATGAAAGAGAAGTTGTCTGCTCCAACACTTCAGTTCACTGTGCGTAGTGAATGGAGTGTTGCTTCACTTTCTAAATGCTGTCCTTTCAGAGAAAATCACTTTCCTTTGAAAGTGCCTTAAGCTACTTACAAGCATTCACAAGAAATTCACATGCATTTTTCTGAAAGAGAAGCAGTCTGTTCCAACACTTCAATTCACTGTGCGTAGTGAATGCAGTGTTGCTTCACTTTCTAAATGCTGTCCTTTCAGAGAAAATCACTTTCCTTTGAAAGTGCCTTAAGCTACTTACAAGCTTTCCACAGTAATTCACATGCGTTTCTCTGAAAGAGAAGCAGTCTGCTTCAACACTTCAATTCACTGTGCTAAGTGAATAGAGTGTTGTTTCACTTTCTAAATGCTGTCCTTTCAGAGAAAATCACTTTCCTTTGAAAGTGCCTTAAGCTTCTTACACACATTCGCAGGAAACTCAAATGCGTTTCTATGAAAGAGAAGCTGTCTGTTCCAACACTTCAATTCACTGTGCGAAGTGAATGGAGTGTTGCTTCACTTTCTAAATGCTGTCCTTTCAGAGAAAATCACTTTCCTTTGAAAGTGCCTTAAGCTACTTACAAGCATTCAACAGAAATTCACATGCGTTTCTCTGAAAGAGAAGCAGTCTGTTCCAACACTTCAATTCACTGTGCGAAGTGAATGGAGTGTTGCTTCACTTTCTAAATGCTGTCCTTTCAGAGAAAATCACTTTCCTTTGAAAGTGCCTTAAGCTACTTACAAGCATTCAACAGAAATTCACATGTATTTCACTGAAAGAGAAGCAGTCTGTTCCAACACTTCAATTCACTGTGCGAAGTGAATGGAGTGTTGCTTCACTTTCTAATTGCTGTCCTTACAGAGAAAATCACTTTCCTTTGAAAGTGCCTTAAGCTACTTACAAGCATTCAACAGATATTCACATGCATTTCACTGAAAGAGTAGCAGTCTGTTCCAACACTTCAATTCACTGTGCGAAGTGAATGGAGTGCTGCTTCACTTTCTAAATGCTGTCCTTTCAGAGAAAATCACTTTCCTTTGAAAGTGCCTTAAGCTACTTACAAGCATTCACAAGAAACTCACATGCATTTTTCTGAAAGAGAAGCAGTCTGTTCCAACACTTCAATTCACTGTGCGTAGTGAATGGAGTGTTGCTTCACTTTCTAAATGCTGTCCTTTCAGAGAAAATCACTTTCGTTTGAAAGTGCCTTAAGCTACTTACAAGCATTCAATGGAAATTCACATGTGTTTCTCTGAAAAAGAAGCAGTCTGTTCCAACACTTCAATTCACTGTGCGAAGTGAATGGAGTGTTGCTTCACTTTCTAAATGCTGTCCTTTCAGAGAAAATCACTCTCCTTTGAAAGTGCCTTAAGCTACTTACAAGCATTCACAAGAAACTCACATGCATTTTTCTGAAAGAGAAGCAGTCTGTTCCAACACTTCAATTCACTGTGCGTAGTGAATGGAGTGTTGCTTCACTTTCTAAATGCTGTCCTTTCAGAGAAAATCACTTTCCTTAGAAAGTGCCTTAAGCTACTTACAAGCATTCAATAGAAATTCACATGCGTTTCTCTGAAAGAGAAGCAGTCTGTTCCAACACTTCAATTCACTGTGCGAAGTGAATGGAGTCTTGCTTCACTTTCTAAATGCTGTCCTCTCAGAGAAAATCACTTTCCCTTGAAAGTGCCTTAAGCTATTTACACACATTCACAGGAAACTCAAATGCGTTTCTATGAAAGAGAAGCTGTCTGTTCCAACACTTCAATTCACTGTGCGAAGTGAATGGAGTGTTGCTTCACTTTCTAAATGCTGTCCTTTCAGAGAAAATCACTTTCCTTTGAAAGTGCCTTAAGCTACTTACAAGCATTCAACAGAAACTCACATGCATTACTCTGAAAGAGAAGCAGTCTGTTCCAACACTTCAATTCACTGTGCGAAGTGAATGGAGTGTTGCTTCACTTTCTAATTGCTGTCCTTTCAGAGAAAATCACTTTCCTTTGAAAGTGCTTTAAGCTACTTACAAGCATTCACAAAAAACTCATATAAATTTCCTGAAAGAGAAGTAGTCTGTTCCAACACTTCAATTCACTGGGCGAAGTGAATGGAATATTGCTTCACTTTCTATATGCTCTCCTTTGAGAGAAAATCACTCTCTTTTGAAAATGCCTTAAGCTACATACAAGCATTCAGAAGAACTCACATGCATTTTTCTGAAAGAGAAGCAGTCTGTTCCAACACTTCAATTCACTGTGCGAAGTGAATGGAGTGTTGTTTCACTTTCTAAATGCTGTCCTTTCAGAGAAAATCACTTTCCTTTGAAAGTGCCTTAAGCTACTTACACACATTCACAGGAAACTCAAATGCGTTTCTATGAAAGAGAAGCTGTCTGTTCCAACACTTCAATTCACTGTGCGAAGTGAATGGAGTGTTGCTTCACTTTCTAACTGCTGTCCTTTCAGAGAAAATCACTTTCCTTTGAAAGTGCCTTAAGCTACTTACAAGCATTCAACAGAAATTCACATGCGTTTCACTGAAAGAGAAGCAGTCTGTTCCAACACTTCAATTCACAGTGCGAAGTGAATGGAGTGTTGCTTCACTTTCTAAATGCTGTCCTTTCAGAGAAAATCACTTCCCTTTGAAAGTGCCTTAAGCTACTTACCCACATTCACAGGAAACTCAAATACGTTTCACTGAAAGAGAAGCAGTCTGTTCCAACACTTCAATTCACTGTGCGAAGTGAATGGAGTGTTGCTTCACTTTCTTAACACTGTCCTTTCAGAGAAAATCACTTTCCTTTGAAAGTGCCTTAAGCTACTTACAAGAATTCAACAGAAATTCACATGCATTTCACTGAAAGAGAAGCAGTCTGTTCCAACATTTCAATTCACTGTGCGAAGTGAATGGAGTGTTGCTTCACTTTCTAAATGCTGTCCTTTCAGAGAAAATCACTTTCCCTTGAAAGTGCCTTAAGCTACTTACAAGCATTCCACAGAAATTTACATGCGTTTTTCTGAAAAAGAAGCAGTCTGTTCCAACACTTCAATTCACTGTGCGAAGTGAATGGAGTGTTGCTTCACTTTCTAAATGCTGTCCTTTCAGAGAAAATCACTTTCCTTTGAAAGTGCCTTAAGCTACTTACAAGCATTCACAAGAAACTCACATGCATTTTTCTGAAAGAGAAGCAGTCTGTTCCAACACTTCAATTCACTGTGCGTAGTGAATGGATTGTTGCTTCACTTTCTAAATGCTGTCCTTTCAGAGAAAATCACTTTCCTTTGAAAGTGCCTTAAGCTACTTACAAGCATTCAATAGAAATTCACATGTGTTTCTCTGAAAAAGATGCAGTCTCTTCCAACACTTCAATTCACTGTGCGAAGTGAATGGAGTGTTGCTTCACTTTCTAAATGCTGTCCTTTCAGAGAAAATCACTTTCCTTTGAAAGTGCCTTAAGCTACTTACAAGCATTCCACAGAAATTCACATGCGTTTCTCTGAAAGAGAAGCAGTCTGCTCCAACACTTCAATTCACTGTGCTAAGTGAATAGAGTGTTGTTTCACTTTCTAAATGCTGTCCTTTCAGAGAAAATCACTTTCCTTTGAAAGTGCCTTAAGCTTCTTACACACACTCGCAGGAAACTTAATGCGTTTCTATGAAAGAGAAGCTGTCTGTTCCAACACTTCAATTCACTGTGCGAAGTGAATGGAGTGTTGCTTCACTTTCTAAATGCTGTCCTTTCAGAGAAAATCACTTTCCTTTGAAAGTGCCTTAAGCTACTTACAAGCATTCAACAGAAATTCACATGCGTTTCTCTGAAAGAGAAGCAGTCTGTTCCAACACTTCAATTCACTGTGCGAAGTGAATTGAGTCTTGCTTCACTTTCTAAATGCTGTCCTTTCAGAGAAAATCACTTTCCTTTGAAAGTGCCTTAAGCTCCTTGCACACATTCACAGGAAACTCAAATGCGTTTCTATGAAAGAGAAGCTGTCTGTTCCAACACTTCAATTCACTGTGCGAAGTGAATGGAGTGTTGCTTCACTTTCTAAATGCTGTCCTTTCAGAGAAAATCACTTTCCTTTGAAAGTGCCTTAAGCTACTTACAAGCATTCAACAGAAACTCACATGCATTACTCTGAAAGAGAAGCAGTCTGTTCCAACACTTCAATTCACTGTGCGAAGTGAATGGAGTGTTGCTTCACTTTCTAATTGCTGTCCTTTCAGAGAAAATCACTTTCCTTTGAAAGTGCCTTAAGCTACTTACAAGCATTCAACAGAAATTCACATGCATTTCACTGAAAGAGTAGCAGTCTGTTCCAACACTTCAATTCACTGTGCGAAGTGAATGGAGTGCTGCTTCACTTTCTAAATGCTGTCCTTTCAGAGAAAATCACTTTCCTTTGAAAGTGCCTTAAGCTACTTACAAGCATTCACAAGAAACTCATATGCATTTTTCGGAGAGAGAAGTAGTCTGTTCCAACACTTCAATTCACTGTGCGTAGTGAATGGATTGTTGCTTCACTTTCTAAATGCTGTCCTTTCAGAGAAAATCACTTTCCTTTGAAAGTGCCTTAAGCTACTTACAAGCATTCAATGGAAATTCACATGTGTTTCTCTGAAAAAGAAGCAGTCTGTTCCAACACTTCAATTCACTGTGCGTAGTGAATGCAGTGTTGCTTCACTTTCTAAATGCTGTCCTTTCAGAGAAAATCACTCTCCTTTGAAAGTGCCTTAAGCTACTTACAAGCATTCAATGGAAATTCACATGTGTTTCTCTGAAAAAGAAGCAGTCTGTTCCAACACTTCAATTCACTGTGCGAAGTGAATGGAGTGTTGCTTCACTTTCTAAATGCTGTCCTTTCAGAGAAAATCACTTTCCTTTGAAAGTGCCTTAAGCTACTTACAAGCATTCACAAGAAACTCACATGCATTTTTCTGAAAGAGAAGCAGTCTGTTCCAACACTTCAATTCACTGTGCGTAGTGAATGGAGTGTTGCTTCACTTTCTAAATGCTGTCCTTTCAGAGAAAATCACTTTCCTTAGAAAGTGCCTTAAGCTACTTACAAGCATTCAATAGAAATTCACATGCGTTTCTCTGAAAGAGAAGCAGTCTGTTCCAACACTTCAATTCACTGTGCGAAGTGAATGGAGTATTGCTTCACTTTCTAAATGCTGTCCTTTCAGAGAAAATCACTTTCCTTTGAAAGTGCCTTAAGCTACTTACAAGCATTCACAAAAAACTCATATCTGTTTCTCTGAAAGAAAAGTTTTCTGTTCCAACACTTCAATTCACTGTGCGAAGTGAATGGAGTGTTGCTTCACTTTCTAAATGCTGTCCTTTCAGAGAAAATCTCTTTCCTTTGAAAGTGCCTTAAGCTACTTACAAGCATTCAACAGAAATTAACATGCATTTCACTGAAAGTGAAGCAGTCTGTTCCAACACTTCAATTCACTGTGCGAAGTGAATGGAGTGTTGCTTCACTTTCTAAATGCTGTCCTTTCAGAGAAAATCACTTTCTTTGAAAATGCCTTAAGCTACTTACAAGCATTCACAAGAAACTCACATGCATTTTTCTGAAAGAGAATCAGTCTGTTCCAACACTTCAATTCACTGTGCGTAGTGAATGGAGTGTTGCTTCACTTTCTAAATGCTGTCCTTTCAGAGAAAATCACTTTCCTTTGAAAGTGCCTTTAGCTACTTACAAGCATTTAACAGAAATTCACATGCGTTTCACTGAAAGAGAAGCAGTCAGTTCCAACACTTGAATTCACTGTGCGAAGTGAATGGATTGTTGCTTCGCTTTCTAAATGCTGTCCTTTCAGAGAAAATCACTTCTCTTTGAAAGTGCCTTAAGCTACTTACAAGCATTCACAAGAAACTCACATCTTTTTCTCTGAAATAGATGCAGTCTGTTCCAACACTTTAATTCACTGTGCGAAATAAATGGAGTGTTGTTTCACTTTCTAAATGATGTCCTTTCAGAGAAAATCACTTTCCTTTGAAAGTTCCTTAAGCTACTTACAAGCATTCACAAGAAACTCACATGCATTTTTCTGAAAGAGAGGCAGTTTGTTCCAACACTACAATTAACTGTGCGAAGTGAATGGAGTGTTGCTTCACTTTCTATATGCTCTCCTTTTAGAGAAAATCACTCTCTTTTGAAACTGCCTTAAGCTACTTACAAGCATTCACAAGAAAGTCACATCTGTTTCTCTGAAAGGAAAGCAGTCTGTTCCAACACTTCAATTCACTGTGCGAAGTGAATGGAATATTGCTTCACTTTCTAAATGCTGTCCTTTCAGAGAAAATCACTTTCCTTTGAAAGTGCCTTAAGCTACTTACAAGCATTCACAAGAAACTCACATGCATTTTTCTGAAAGAGAAGCAGTCTGTTCCAACACTTCAATTCACTGTGCGTAGTGAATGGAGTGTTGCTTCACTTTCTAAATGCTGTCCTTTCAGAGAAAATCACTTTCCTTTGAAAGTTCCTTAAGCTACTTACAAGCATTCACAAGAAACTCACATGCATTTTTCTGAAAGAGAAGCAGTTTGTTCCAACACTACAATTCACTGTGCGAAGTGAATGGAGTGTTGCTTCACTTTCTATATGCTCTCCTTTTAGAGAAAATCACTCTCTTTTGAAACTGCCTTAGGCTACTTACAAGCATTCACAAGAAAGTCACATCTGTTTCTCTGAAAGGAAAGCAGTCTGTTCCAACACTTCAATTCACTGTGCGTAGTGAATGGAATGTTGCTTCACTTTCTAAATGCTCTCCTTTTAGAGAAATTCACTCTCTTTTGAAACTGCCTTAAGCAACTTACAAGCATTCAAAAGAAACTCACATGCAATTCACTGAAAGAGAAGCAGTGTGTTCCAACACTTCAATTCACTGTGCGAAGAGAATGGAGTGTTGCTTCACTTTCTAAATGCTGTCCTTTCAGAGAAAATCACTTTCCTTTGAAAATGCCTTAAGCTACTTACAAGCATTCAACAGAAATTCACATGCATTTCACTGAAAGAGTAGCAGTCTGTTCCAACACTTCAATTCACTGTGCGAAGTGAATGGAGTGTTGCTTCACTTTCTAAATGCTGTCCTTTCAGAGAAAATCACTTTCCTTTGAAAGTGCCTTAAGCTACTTACAAGCATTCAATAGAAATTCACATGCGTTTCTCTGAAAGAGAAGCAGTCTGTTCCAACACTTCAATTCACTGTGCGAAGTGAATGGAGTATTGCTTCACTTTCTAAATGCTGTCCTTTCAGAGACAATCACTTTCCTTTGAAAGTGCCTTAAGCTACTTACAAGCATTCACAAAAAACTCATATCTGTTTCTCTGAAAGAGAAGTTTTCTGTTCCAACACTTCAATTCACTGCGCGAAGTGAATGGAGTGTTGCTTCACTTTCTAAATGCTGTCCTTTCAGAGAAAATCTCTTTCCTTTGAAAGTGCCTTAAGCTACTTACAAGCATTCAACAGAAATTAACATGCATTTCACTGAAAGTGAAGCAGTCTGTTCCAACACTTCAATTCACTGTGCGAAGTGAATGGAGTGTTGCTTCACTTTCTAAATGCTGTCCTTTCAGAGAAAATCACTTTCCTTTGAAAATGCCTTAAGCTACTTACAAGCATTCACAAGAAACTCACATGCATTTTTCTGAAAGAGAAGCAGTCTGTTCCAACACTTCAATTCACTGTGCGTAGTGAATGGAGTGTTGCTTCACTTTCTAAATGCTGTCCTTTCAGAGAAAATCACTTTCCTTTGAAAGTGCCTTTAGCTACTTACAAGCATTTAACAGAAATTCACATGCGTTTCACTGAAAGAGAAGCAGTCAGTTCCAACACTTGAATTCACTGTGCGAGGTGAATGGATTGTTGCTTCGCTTTCTAAATGCTGTCCTTTCAGAGAAAATCACTTCTCTTTGAAAGTGCCTTAAGCTACTTACAAGCATTCACAAGAAACTCACATCTTTTTCTCTGAAAGAGATGCAGTCTGTTCCAACACTTCAATTCACTGTGCGAAATAAATGGAGTGTTGTTTCACTTTCTAAATGATGTCCTTTCAGAGAAAATCACTTTCCTTTGAAAGTTCCTTAAGCTACTTACAAGCATTCACAAGAAACTCACATGCATTTTTCTGAAAGAGAGGCAGTTTGTTCCAACACTACAATTCACTGTGCGAAGTGAATGGAGTGTTGCTTCACTTTCTATATGCTCTCCTTTTAGAGAAAATCACTCTCTTTTGAAACTGCCTTAAGCTACTTACAAGCATTCACAAGAAAGTCACATCTGTTTCTCTGAAACGAAAGCAGTCTGTTCCAACACTTCAATTCACTGTGCGAAGTGAATGTAATGTTGCTTCACTTTCTAAATGCTGTCCTTTCAGAGACAATCACTTTCCTTTGAAAGTGCCTTAAGCTACTTACAAGCATTCACAAGAAACCCACATGTATTTTTCTGAAAGAGAAGCAGTCTGTTCCAACACTTCAATTCACTGTGCGTAGTGAATGGAGTGTTGCTTCACTTTCTAAATGCTGTCCTTTCAGAGAAAATCACTTTCCTTTGAAAGTGCCTTAAGCTACTTACAAGCATTCAATAGAAATTCACATGCATTTCTCTGAAAGAGAAGTAGTCTGTTCCAACACTTCAATTCACTGTGCGAAGTGAATGGAGTGTTGCTTCACTTTCTAAATGCTGTCCTTTCAGAGAAAATCACTTTCCTTTGAAAGTGCCTTAAGCTACTTACAAGCATTCACAAAAAACTCATATCTGTTTCTCTGAAAGAGAAGTTTTCTGTTCCAACACTTCAATTCACTGTGCGAAGTGAATGGAGTGTTGCTTCACTTTCTAAATGCTGTCCTTTCAGAGAAAATCTCTTTCCTTTGAAAGTGCCTTAAGCTACTTACAAGCATTCAACAGAAATTAACATGCATTTCACTGAAAGTGAAGCAGTCTGTTCCAACACTTCAATTCACTGTGCGAAGTAAATGGAGTGTTGCTTCACTTTCTAAATGCTGTCCTTTCAGAGAAAATCACTTTCCTTTGAAAATGCCTTAAGCTACTTACAAGCATTCACAAGAAACTCACATGCATTTTTCTGAAAGAGAAGCAGTCTGTTCCAACACTTCAATTCACTGTGCGTAGTGAATGGAGTGTTGCTTCACTTTCTAAATGCTGTCCTTTCAGAGAAAATCACTTTCCTTTTAAAGTGCCTTTAGCTACTTACAAGCATTCAACAGAAATTCACATGCGTTTCACTGAAAGAGAAGCAGTCAGTTCCAACACTTGAGTTCACTGTGCGAAGTGAGTGGATTGTTGCTTCACTTTCTAAATGCTGTCCTTTCAGAGAAAATCACTTCTCTTTGAAAGTGCCTCAAGCTACTTACAAGCATTCACAAGAATCTCACATCTGTTTCTCTGAAAGAGATGCAGTCTGTTCCAACACTTCAATTCACTGTGCGAAATAAATGGAGTGTTGTTTCACTTTCTAAATGATGTCCTTTCAGAGAAAATCACTTTCCTTTGAAAGTTCCTTAAGCTACTTACAAGCATTCACAAGAAACTCACATGCATTTTTCTGAAAGAGAAGCAGTTTGTTCCAACACTACAATTCACTGTGCGAAGTGAATGGAGTGTTGCTTCACTTTCTATATGCTCTCCATTTAGAGAAAATCACTCTCTTTTGAAACTGCCTTAAGCTACTTACAAGCATTCACAAGAAAGTCACATCTGTTTCTCTGAAAGGAAAGCAGTCTGTTCCAAGACTTCAATTCACTGTGCGTAGTGAATGGAATGTTGCTTCACTTTCTAAATGCTCTCCTTTTAGAGAAATTCACTCTCTTTTGAAACTGCCTTAAGCAACTTACAAGCATTCACAAGAAACTCACATGCAATTCACTGAAAGAGAAGCAGTGTGTTCCAACACTTCAATTCACTGTGCGAAGAGAATGGAGTGTTGCTTCACTTTCTAAATGCTGTCCTTTCAGAGAAAATCACTTTCCTTTGAAAGTGCCTTAAGCTACTTACAAGCATTCAATGGAAATTCACATGTGTTTCTCTGAAAAAGAAGCAGTCTGTTCCAACACTTCAATTCACTGTGCGAAGTGAATGGAGTGTTGCTTCACTTTCTAAATGCTGTCCTTTCAGAGAAAATCACTTTCCTTTGAAAGTGCCTTAAGCTACTTACAAGCATTCACAAGAAACTCACATGCATTTTTCTGAAAGAGAAGCAGTCTGTTCCAACACTTCAATTCACTGTGCGTAGTGAATGGAGTGTTGCTTCACTTTCTAAATGCTGTCCTTTCAGAGAAAATCACTTTCCTTTCAAAGTGCCTTAAGCTACTTACAAGAATTCAATAGAAATTCACATGCGTTTCTCTGAAAGAGAAGCAGTCTGTTCCAACACTTCAATTCACTGTGCGAAGTGAATGGAGTGTTGCTTCACTTTCTAAATGCTGTCCTTTCAGAGAAAATCACTTTCCTTTGAAAGTGCCTTAAGCTACTTACAAGCATTCAATAGAAATTCACATGCGTTTCTCTGAAAGAGAAGCAGTCTGTTCCAACACTTCAATTCACTGTGCGAAGTGAATGGAGTATTGCTTCACTTTCTAAATGCTGTCCTTTCAGAGAAAATCACTTTCCTTTGAAAGTGCCTTAAGCTACTTACAAGCATTCACAAAAAACTCATATCTGTTTCTCTGAAAGAGAAGTTTTCTGTTCCAACACTTCAATTCACTGTGCGAAGTGAATGGAGTGTTGCTTCACTTTCTAAATGCTGTCCTTTCAGAGAAAATCTCTTTCCTTTGAAAGTGCCTTAAGCTACTTACAAGCATTCAACAGAAATTAACATGCATTTCACTGAAAGTGAAGCAGTCTGTTCCAACACTTCAATTCACTGTGCAAAGTGAATGGAGTGTTGCTTCACTTTCTAAATGCTGTCCTTTCAGAGAAAATCACTTTCCTTTGAAAATGCCTTAAGCTACTTACAAGCATTCACAAGAAACTCACATGCATTTTTCTGAAAGAGAAGCAGTCTGTTCCAACACTTCAATTCACTCTGCGTAGTGAATGGAGTGTTGCTTCACTTTCTAAATGCTGTCCTTTCAGAGAAAATCACTTTCCTTTGAAAGTGCCTTTAGCTACTTACAAGCATTTAACAGAAATTCACATGCGTTTCACTGAAAGAGAAGCAGTCAGTTCCAACACTTGAATTCACTGTGCGAAGTGAATGGATTGTTGCTTCGCTTTCTAAATGCTGTCCTTTCAGAGAAAATCACTTCTCTTTGAAAGTGCCTTAAGCTACTTACAAGCATTCACAAGAAACTCACATCTTTTTCTCTGAAAGAGATGCAGTCTGTTCCAACACTTCAATTCACTGTGCGAAATAAATGGAGTGTTGTTTCACTTTCTAAATGATGTCCTTTCAGAGAAAATCACTTTCCCTTGAAAGTTCCTTAAGCTACTTACAAGCATTCACAAGAAACTCACATGCATTTTTCTGAAAGAGAGGCAGTTTGTTCCAACACTACAATTCACTGTGCGAAGTGAATGGAGTGTTGCTTCACTTTCTATATGCTCTCCTTTTAGAGAAAATCACTCTCTTTTGAAACTGCCTTAAGCTACTTACAAGCATTCACAAGAAAGTCACATCTGTTTCTCTGAAAAGAAAGCAGTCTGTTCCAACACTTCAATTCACTGTGCGAAGTGAATGGAATGTTGCTTCACTTTCTAAATGCTGTCCTTTCAGAGAAAATCACTTTCCTTTGAAAGTGCCTTAAGCTACTTACAAGCATTCACAAGAAACTCACATGCATTTTTCTGAAAGAGAAGCAGTCTGTTCCAACACTTCAATTCACTGTGCGTAGTGAATGGAGTGTTGCTTCACTTTCTAAATGCTGTCCTTTCAGAGAAAATCACTTTCCTTTGAAAGTGCCTTAAGCTACTTACAAGCATTCAATAGAAATTCACATGCGTTTCTCTGAAAGAGAAGTAGTCTGTTCCAACACTTCAATTCACTGTGCGAAGTGAATGGAGTCTTGCTTCACTTTCTAAATGCTGTCCTTTCAGAGAAAATCACTTTCCTTTGAAAGTGCCTTAAGCTACTTACAAGCATTCACAAAAAACTCATATCTGTTTCTCTGAAAGAGAAGTTTTCTGTTCCAACACTTCAATTCACTGTGCGAAGTGAATGGAGTGTTGCTTCACTTTCTAAATGCTGTCCTTTCAGAGAAAATCTCTTTCCTTTGAAAGTGCCTTAAGCTACTTACAAGCATTCAACAGAAATTAACATGCATTTCACTGAAAGTGAAGCAATCTGTTCCAACACTTCAATTCACTGTGCGAAGTGAATGGAGTGTTGCTTCACTTTCTAAATGCTGTCCTTTCAGAGAAAATCACTTTCCTTTGAAAATGCCTTAAGCTACTTACAAGCATTCACAAGAAACTCACATGCATTTTTCTGAAAGAGAAGTAGTCTGTTCCAACACTTCAATTCACTGTGCGTAGTGAATGGAGTGTTGCTTCACTTTCTAAATGCTGTCCTTTCAGAGAAAATCACTTTCCTTTGAAAGTGCCTTTAGCTACTTACAAGCATTCAACAGAAATTCACATGCGTTTCACTGAAAGAGAAGCAGTCAGTTCCAACACTTGAATTCACTGTGCGAAGTGAATGGATTGTTGCTTCACTTTCTAAATGCTGTCCTTTCAGAGAAAATCACTTCTCTTTGAAAGTGCCTTAAGCTACTTACAAGCATTCACAAGAAACTCACATCTGTTTCTCTGAAAGAGAAGCAGTCTGTTCCAACACTTCAATTCACTGTGCGAAATAAATGGAGTGTTGTTTCACTTTCTAAATGATGTCCTTTCAGAGAAAATCACTTTCCTTTGAAAGTTCCTTAAGCTACTTACAAGCATTCACATGAAACTCACATGCATTTTTCTGAAAGAGAAGCAGTTTGTTCCAACACTACAATTCACTGTGCGAAGTGAATGGAGTGTTGCTTCACTTTCTATATGCTCTCCTTTTAGAGAAAATCACTCTCTTTTGAAACTGCCTTAAGCTACTTACAAGCATTCACAAGAAAGTCACATCTGTTTCTCTGAAAGGAATGCAGTCTGTTCCAACAATTCAATTCACTGTGCGAAGTGAATGGAATGTTGCTTCACTTTCTAAATGCTCTCTTTTAGAGAAATTCACTCTCTTTTGAAACTGCCTTAAGCAACTTACAAGCATTCACAAGAAACTCACATGCAATTCACTGAAAGAGAAGCAGTGTGTTCCAACACTTCAATTCACTGTGCGAAGAGAATGGAGTGTTGCTTCACTTTCTAAATGCTGTCCTTTCAGAGAAAATCACTTTCCTTTGAAAGTGCCTTCAGCTACTTACAAGCATTTAACAGAAATTCAAATGTGTTTCTATGAAAAAGAAGCAGTCTGTTCCAACACTTCAATTCACTGTGCGAAGTGAATGGAGAGTTGCTTCACTTTATAAATGCTGTCCTTTCAGAGAAAATCACTTTCCTTTGAAAGTGTCTTAAGCTACTTACAAGCATTCAATGGAAATTCACATGTGTTTCTCTGAAAAAGAAGCAGTCTGTTCCAACACTTCAATTCACTGTGCGAAGTGAATGGAGTGTTGCTTCACTTTCTAAATGCTGTCCTTTCAGAGAAAATCACTTTCCTTTGAAAGTGCCTTAAGCTACTTACAAGCATTCACAAGAAACTCACATGCATTTTTCTGAAAGAGAAGCAGTCTGTTCCAACACTTCAATTCACTGTGCGTAGTGAATGGAGTGTTGCTTCACTTTCTAAATGCTGTCCTTTCAGAGAAAATCACTTTCCTTTCAAAGTGCCTTAAGCTACTTACAAGAATTCAATAGAAATTCACATGCGTTTCTCTGAAAGAGAAGCACTCTGTTCCAACACTTCAATTCACTGTGCGAAGTGAATGGAGTGTTGCTTCACTTTCTAAATGCTGTCCTTTCAGAGAAAATCACTTTCCTTTGAAAGTGCCTTAAGCTACTTACAAGCATTCACAAAAAACTCATATCTGTTTCTGTGAAAGAGAAGTTTTCTGTTCCAACACTTCAATTCACTGTGCGAAGTGAATGGAGTGTTGCTTCACTTTCTAAATGCTGTCCTTTCAGAGAAAATCTCTTTCCTTTGAAAGTGCCTTAAGCTACTTACAAGCATTCAACAGAAATTAACATGCATTTCACTGAAAGTGAAGCAGTCTGTTCCAACACTTCAATTCACTGTGCGAAGTGAATGGAGTGTTGCTTCACTTTCTAAATGCTGTCCTTTCAGAGAAAATCACTTTCCTTTGAAAGTGCCTTAAGCTACTTACAAGCATTCAATGGAAATTCACATGTGTTTCTCTGAAAAAGAAGCAGTCTGTTCCAACACTAAAATTCACTGTGCGAAGTGAATGGAGTGTTGCTTCACTTTCTAAATGCTGTCCTTTCAGAGAAAATCACTTTCCTTTGAAAGTGCCTTAAGCTACTTACAAGCATTCACAAGAAACTCACATGCATTTTTCTGAAAGAGAAGCAGTCTGTTCCAACACTTCAATTCACTGTGCGTAGTGAATGGAGTGTTGCTTCACTTTCTAAATGCTGTCCTTTCAGAGAAAATCACTTTCCTTTCAAAGTGCCTTAAGCTACTTACAAGAATTCAATAGAAATTCACATGCGTTTCTCTGAAAGAGAAGCAGTCTGTTCCAACACTTCAATTCACTGTGCGTAGTGAATGGAGTGTTGCTTCACTTTCTAAATGCTGTCCTTTCAGAGAAAATCACTTTCCTTTGAAAGTGCCTTAAGCTACTTACAAGCATTCACAAAAAACTCATATCTGTTTCTCTGAAAGAGAAGTTTTCTGTTCCAACACTTCAATTCACTGTGCGAAGTGAATGGAGTGTTGCTTCACTTTCTAAATGCTGTCCTTTCAGAGAAAATCTCTTTCCTTTGAAAGTGCCTTAAGCTACTTACAAGCATTCAACAGAAATTAACATGCATTTCACTGAAAGTGAAGCAGTCTGTTCCAACACTTCAATTCACTGTGTGAAGTGAATGGAGTGTTGCTTCACTTTCTAAATGCTGTCCTTTCAGAGAAAATCACTTTCCTTTGAAAATGCCTTAAGCTACATACTAGCATTCACAAGAAACTTACATGCATTTTTCTGAAAGAGAAGCAGTCTGTTCCAACACTTCAATTCACTGTGCGTAGTGAATGGAGTGTTGCTTCACTTTCTAAATGCTGTCCTTTAAGAGAATATCACTTTCTTTTGAAAGTGCCTTAAGCTACTTACACACATTCACAGGATACTCAAATGCGTTTCTATGAAAGAGAAGCTGCCTGTTCCAACACTTCAATTCACTGTGCGAAGTGAATGGAGTGTTGCTTCACTTTCTAAATGCTGTCTTTCAGAGAAAATCACTTTCCTTTGAAAGTGCCTTAACCTACTTACAAGCATTCACAAGAAATTCACATGCATTTTTCTGAAAGAGAAGCAGTCTGTTCCAACACTTCAATTCACTGTGCGTAGTGAATGGAGTGTTGCTTCACTTTCTAAATGCTGTCCTTTCAGAGAAAATCACTTTCCTTTGAAAGTGCCTTAAGCTACTTACAAGCATTCAATAGAAATTCACATGTGTTTCTCTGAAAAAGATGCAGTCTGTTCCAACACTTCAATTCACTGTGCGAAGTGAATGGATTGTTGCTTCACTTTATAAATGCTGTCCTTTCAGAGAAAATCACTTTCCTTTGAAAGTGCCTTAAGCTACTTACAAGCTTTCCACAGTAATTCACATGCGTTTCTCTGAAAGAGAAGCAGTCTGCTTCAACACTTCAATTCACTGTGCTAAGTGAATAGAGTGTTGTTTCACTTTCTAAATGCTGTCCTTTCAGAGAAAATCACTTTCCTTTGAAAGTGCCTTAAGCTTCTTACACACATTCGCAGGAAACTCAAATGCGTTTCTATGAAAGAGAAGCTGTCTGTTCCAACACTTCAATTCACTGTGCGAAGTGAATGGAGTGTTGCTTCACTTTCTAAATGCTGTCCTTTCAGAGAAAATCACTTTCCTTTGAAAGTGCCTTAAGCTACTTACAAGCATTCAACAGAAATTCACATGCGTTTCTCTGAAAGAGAAGCAGTCTGTTCCAACACTTCAATTCACTGTGCGAAGTGAATGGAGTGTTGCTTCACTTTCTAAATGCTGTCCTTTCAGAGAAAATCACTTTCCTTTGAAAGTGCCTTAAGCTACTTACAAGCATTCAACAGAAATTCACATGTATTTCACTGAAAGAGAAGCAGTCTGTTCCAACACTTCAATTCACTGTGCGAAGTGAATGGAGTGTTGCTTCACTTTCTAATTGCTGTCCTTACAGAGAAAATCACTTTCCTTTGAAAGTGCCTTAAGCTACTTACAAGCATTTAACAGAAATTCACATGCATTTCACTGAAAGAGTAGCAGTCTGTTCCAACACTTCAATTCACTGTGCGAAGTGAATGGAGTGCTGCTTCACTTTCTAAATGCTGTCCTTTCAGAGAAAATCACTTTCCTTTGAAAGTGCCTTAAGCTACTTACAAGCATTCACAAGAAACTCACATGCATTTTTCTGAAAGAGAAGCAGTCTGTTCCAACACTTCAATTCACTGTGCGTAGTGAATGGAGTGTTGCTTCACTTTCTAAATGCTGTCCTTTCAGAGAAAATCACTTTCCTTTGAAAGTGCCTTAAGCTACTTACAAGCATTCAATGGAAATTCACATGTGTTTCTCTGAAAAAGAAGCAGTCTGTTCCAACACTTCAATTCACTGTGCGAAGTGAATGGAGTGTTGCTTCACTTTCTAAATGCTGTCCTTTCAGAGAAAATCACTTCTCTTTGAAAGTGCCTTAAGCTACTTACAAGCATTCACAAGAAACTCACATCTTTTTCTCTGAAAGAGATGCAGTCTGTTCCAACACTTCAATTCACTGTGCGAAATAAATGGAGTGTTGTTTCACTTTCTAAATGATGTCCTTTCAGAGAAAATCACTTTCCTTTGAAAGTTCCTTAAGCTACTTACAAGCATTCACAAGAAACTCACATGCATTTTTCTGAAAGAGAGGCAGTTTATTCCAACACTACAATTCACTGTGCGAAGTGAATGGAGTGTTGCTTCACTTTCTATATGCTCTCCTTTTAGAGAAAATCACTCTCTTTTGAAACTGCCTTAAGCTACTTACAAGCATTCACAAGAAAGTCACATCTGTTTCTCTGAAAGGAAAGCAGTCTGTTCCAACACTTCAATTCACTGTGCGAAGTGAATGGAATGTTGCTTCACTTTCTAAATGCTGTCCTTTCAGAGAAAATCACTTTCCTTTGAAAGTGCCTTAAGCTACTTACAAGCATTCACAAGAAACTCACATGCATTTTTCTGAAAGAGAAGCAGTCTGTTCCAACACTTCAATTCACTGTGCGTAGTGAATGGAGTGTTGCCTCACTTTCTAAATGCTGTCCTTTCAGAGAAAATCACTTTCCTTTGAAAGTGCCTTCAGCTACTTACAAGCATTCAATAGAAATTCACATGCGTTTCTCTGAAAGAGAAGTAGTCTGTTCCAACACTTCAATTCACTGTGCGAAGTGAATGGAGTCTTGCTTCACTTTCTAAATGCTGTCCTTTCAGAGAAAATCACTTTCCTTTGAAAGTGCCTTAAGCTACTTACAAGCATTCACAAAAAACTCATATATGTTTCTCTGAAAGAGAAGTTTTCTGTTCCAACACTTCAATTCACTGTGCGAAGTGAATGGATTGTTGCTTCACTTTCTAAATGCTGTCCTTTCAGAGAAAATCACTTCTCTTTGAAAGTGCCTTAAGCTACTTACAAGCATTCACAAGAAACTCACATCTGTTTCTCTGAAAGAGATGCAGTCTGTTCCAACACTTCAATTCACTGTGCGAAATAAATGGAGTGTTGTTTCACTTTCTAAATGATGTCCTTTCAGAGAAAATCACTTTCCTTTGAAAGTTCCTTAAGCTACTTACAAGCATTCACAAGAAACTCACATGCATTTTTCTGAAAGAGAAGCAGTTTGTTCCAACACTACAATTCACTGTGCGAAGTGAATGGAGTGTTGCTTCACTTTCTATATGCTCTCCTTTTAGAGAAAATCACTCTCTTTTGAAACTGCCTTAAGCTACTTACAAGCATTCACAAGAAAGTCACATCTGTTTCTCTGAAAGGAAAGCAGTCTGTTCCAACACTTCAATTCACTGTGCGAAGTGAATGGAATGTTGCTTCACTTTCTAAATGCTCTCCTTTTAGAGAAATTCACTCTCTTTTGAAACTGCCTTAAGCAACTTACAAGCATTCACAAGAAACTCACATGCAATTCACTGAAAGAGAAGCAGTGTGTTCCAACACTTCAATTCACTGTGCGAAGAGAATGGAGTGTTGCTTCACTTTCTAAATGCTGTCCTTTCAGAGAAAATCACTTTCCTTTGAAAGTGCCTTCAGCTACTTACAAGCATTTAACAGAAATTCAAATGTGTTTCTATGAAAAAGAAGCAGTCTGTTCCAACACTTCAATTCACTGTGCGAAGTGAATGGAGAGTTGCTTCACTTTATGAATGCTGTCCTTTCAGAGAAAATCACTTTGCTTTGAAAGTGCCTTAAGCTACTTACAAGCATTCACAAAAAACTCACATCCGTTTCTCTGAAAGAGAAGAAGTCTGTTCCAACACTTCAATTCACTGTGCGAAGTGAATGGAGTGTTGTTTCACTTTCTAAATGCTGTCCTTTCAGAGAAAATCACTTTCCTTTGAAAGTACCTTAAGCTACTTACACATATTCACAGGAAACTCAAATGCGTTTCTATGAAAGAGAAGCTGTCTGTTCCAACACTTCTATTCACTGTGCGAAGTGAATGGAGTGTTGCTTCACTTTCTAAATGCTGTCCTTTCAGAGAAAATCACTTTCCTTTGAAAGTGCCTTAAGCTACTTACAAGCATTCAACAGAAATTCACATGCGTTTCACTGAAAGAGAAGCAGTCTGTTCCAACACTTCAATTCACTGTGCGAAGTGAATGGAGTGTTGCTTCACTTTCTAAATGCTGTCCTTTCAGAGAAAATCACTTCCCTTTGAAAGTGCCTAAAGCTACTTACACACATTCACAGGAAACACAAATGTGTTTCTATGAAAGAGAAGCTGTCTGTTCCAACACTTCAATTCACTGTGCGAAGTGAATGGAGTGTTGCTTCACTTTCTAAATGCTGTCCTTTCAGAGAAAATCACTGTCCTTTGAAAGTGCCTTAAGCTACTTACAAGCATTCAACAGAAATTCACATGCATTTCACTGAAAGAGAATCAGTCTGTTCCAACACTTCAATTCACTGTGCGAAGTGAATGGAGTGTTGCTTCACTTTCTAAATGCTGTCCCTTCAGAGAAAATCACTTTCCTTTGAAAGTGCCTTAAGCTACTTACAAGCATTCAACAGAAATTCACATGTGTTTCACTGAAAGAGAAGCAGTCTGTTCCAACACTTCAATTCACTGTGCGAAGTGAATGGAGTGTTGCTTCACTTTCTAAATGCTGTCCTTTCAGAGAAAATCACTTTCCTTTGAAAGTGCCTTAAGCTACTTACAAGCATTCCACAGAAATTCACATGCGTTTCTCTGAAAAATAAGCAGTCTGTTCCAACACTTCAATTCACTGTGCGAAGTGAATGGAGTGCGGTTTCACTTTCTAAATGCTGTCCTTTCAGAGAAAATCACTTTCCTTTGAAAGTGCCTTAAGCTACTTACAAGCATTCACAAGAAACTCACATGCATTTTTCTGAAAGAGAAGCAGTCTGTTCCAACACTTCCATTCACTGTGCGTAGTGAATGGAGTGTTGCTTCACTTTCTAAATGCTGTCCTTTCAGAGAAAATCACTTTCCTTTGAAAGTGCCTTAAGCTACTTACAAGCATTCAATAGAAATTCACATGTGTTTCTCTGAAAAAGAAGCAGTCTGTTCCAACACTTCAATTCACTGTGCGAAGTGAATGGAGTGTTGCTTCACTTTCTAAATGCTGTCCTTTCAGAGGAAATCATTTTCCTTTGAAAGTGCCTTAAGCTACTTACAAGCATTCCACAGAAATTCACATGCGTTTCTCTGAAAGAGAAGCAGTCTGCTCCAACACTTCAATTCACTGTGCTAAGTGAATTGAGTGTTGTTTCACTTTCTAAATGCTGTCCTTTCAGAGAAAATCACTTTCCTTTGAAAGTGCCTTAAGCTACTTACAAGCATTCACGAGAAACTCACATGCATTTTTCTGAAAGAGAAGCAGTTTGTTCCAACACTACAATAACTGTGCGAAGTGAATGGAGTGTTGCTTCACTTTCTATATGCTCGCCTTTTAGAGAAAATCACTCTCTTTTGAAACTGCCTTAAGCTACTTACAAGCATTCACAAGAAAGTCACATCTGTTTCTCTGAAAGAGAAGCAGTCTGTTCCAACACTTCAATTCACTGTGCGAAGTGAATGGAATGTTGCTTCACTTTCAAAATGCTCTCCTTTTAGAGAAATTCACTCTCTTTTGAAACTGCCTAAAGCAACTTACAAGCATTCACAAGAAACTCACATGCAATTCTCTGAAAGAAAAGCAGTCTGTTCCAATACTTCAATTCACTGTGCGAAGAGAATGTAGTGTTGCTTCACTTTCTAAATGCTGTCCTTTCAGAGAAAATCACTTTCCTTTGAAAGTGCCTTAAGCTACTTACAAGCATTCACAAAAAACTCACATCCGTTTCTCTGAAAGAGAAGAAGTCTGTTCCAACACTTCAATTCACTGGGTGAAGTGAATGGAGTGTTGCTTCACTTTCTATATGCTCTCCTTTGAGAGAAAATCACTCTCTTTTGAAAATGCCTTAAGCTACATACAAGCATTCAGAAGAACTCACATGCATTTTTCTGAAAGAGAAGCAGTTGTTCCAACACTTCAATTCACTGTGCGTAGTGAATGGAGTGTTGCTTCACTTTCTAAATGCTGTCCTTTCAGAGAAAATCTCTTTCCTTTGAAAGTGCCTTAAGCTACTTACACACATTCACAGGAAACTCAAATGCGTTTCTATGAAAGAGAAGCTGTCTGTTCCAACACTTCAATTCACTGTGCGAAGTGAATGGAGTGTTGCTTCACTTTCTAAATGCTGTCCTTTCAGAGAAAATCACTTTCCTTTGAAAGTGCCTTAAGCTACTTACAAGCATTCAACAGAAATTAACATGTGTTTCACTGAAAGAGAAGCAGTCTGTTCCAACACTTCAATTCACTGTGCGAAGTGAATGGAGTGTTGCTTCACTTTCTAATTGCTGTCCTTTCAGAGAAAATCACTTTCCTTTGAAAGTGCCTTAAGCTACTTACACAGATTCACAGGAAACTCAAATGCGTTTCTATGAAAGAGAAGCAGTCTGTTCCAACACTTCAATTCACTGTGCGAAGTGAATGGAGTGTTGCTTCACTTTCTAAATGCTGTCCTTTCAGAGACAATCACTTTCCTTTGAAAGTGCCTTAAGCTACTTACAAGCATTCACAAGAAACTCACATGCATTTTTCTGAAAGAGAAGCAGTCTGTTCCAACACTTCCATTCACTGTGCGTAGTGAATGGATTGTTTCTTCACTTTCTAAATGCTGTCCTTTCAGAGAAAATCACTTTCCTTTGAAAGTGCCTTAAGCTACTTACACACATTCACAGGAAACTCAAATGCGTTTCTATGAAAGAGAAGCTGTCTGTTCCAACACTTCAATTCACTGTACGAAGTGAATGGAGTGTTGCTTCACTTTCTAAATGCTGTCCTTTCAGAGAAAATCACTTTCCTTTGAAAGTGCCTTAAGCTACTTACAAGCATTCAACAGAAATTCACATGCGTTTCACTGAAAGAGAAGCAGTCTGTTCCAACACTTCAATTCACTGTGCAAAGTGAATGGAGTGTTGCTTCACTTTCTAAATGCTGTCCTTTCAGAGAAAATCACTTTCCTTTGAAAGTGCCTTAAGCTACTTACAAGCATTCAACAGAAATTCACATGCGTTTCACTGAAAGAGAAGCAGTCTGTTCCAACACTTCCATTTACTGTGCGAAGTGAATGGAGTGTTGCTTCACTTTCTAAATGCTTTCCTTTCAGAGAAAATCACTTTCCTTTGAAAGTGCCTTAAGCTACTAACAAGCATTCACAAGAAACTCACATGCAATTTTCTGAAATAGAAGCAGTTTGTTCCAACACTACAATTCACTGTGCGATGTGAATGGAGTGTTGCTTCACTTTCTATATGCTCTCCTTTTAGAGAAAATCACTCTCTTTTGAAACTGCCTTAAGCTACTTACAAGCATTCACAAGAAAGTCACATCTGTTTCTCTGAAAGAGAAGCAGTCTGTTCCAACACTTCAATTCACTGTGCGAAGTGAATGGAATGTTGCTTCACTTTCTAAATGCTCTCCTTTAAGAGAAATTCACTCTCTTTTGAAACTGCCTTAAGCAACTTACAAGCATTCACAAGAAACTCACATGCCATTCTCTGAAAGAGAAGCAGTCTGTTCCAACACTTCAATTCACTGTGCGAAGAGAATAGAGTGTTGCTTCACTTTCTAAATGCTGTCCTTTCAGAGAAAATCACTTTCCTTTGAAAGTGCCTTCAGCTACTTACAAGCATTTAACAGAAATTCACATGTGTTTCTATGAAAAAGAAGCAGTCTGTTCCAACACTTCAATTCACTGAGCGAAGTGAATGGAGAGTTGCTTCACTTTATAAATGCTGTCCTTTCAGAGAAAATCACTTTCCTTTGAAAGTGCCTTAAGCTACTTACACAGATTCACAGGAAACTCAAATGCGTTTCTATGAAAGAGAAGCAGTCTGTTCCAACACTTCAATTCACTGTGCGAAGTGAATGGAGTGTTGCTTCACTTTCTAAATGCTGTCCTTTTAGAGAAAATCACTTTCCTTTGAACGTGCCTTAAGCTACTTACAAGCATTCACAAAAAACTCACATCTGTTTCTCTGAAAGACAAGTAGTCTGTTCCAACACTTCAATTCACTGTGCGAATTGAATGGAGTGTTGCTTCACTTTCTAAATGCTGTCCTTTCAGAGAAAATCACTTTCCTTTGAAAGTGCCTTAAGCTACTTACACAGATTCACAGGAAACTCAAATGCGTTTCTATGAAAGAGAAGCTGTCTGTTCCAACACTTCAATTCACTGTGCGAAGTGAATGGAGTGTTGCTTCACTTTCTAAATGCTGTCCTTTCAGAGAAAATCACTTTCCTTTGAAAGTGCCTTAAGCTACTTACAAGCATTCAACAGAAATTCACATGTGTTTCACTGAAAGAGAAGCAGTCTGTTCCAACACTTCAATTCACTGTGCGAAGTGAATGGAGTGTTGCTTCACTTTCTAAATGCTGTCCTTTCAGAGAAAATCACTTTCCTTTGAAAGTGCCTTAAGCTACTTACAAGCATTCACAAGAAACTCACATGCATTTTTCTGAAAGAGAAGCAGTCTGTTCCAACACTTCAATTCAATGTGCGTAGTGAATGGAGTGTTGCTTCACTTTCTAAATGCTGTCCTTTCAGAGAAAATTACTTTCCTTTGAAAGTGCCTTTAGCTACTTACAAGCATTGAATAAAAATTCACATGTGTTTCTCTAAAAAAGAAGCAGTCTGTTCCAACACTTCAATTCACTGTGCGAAGTGAATGGAGTGTTGCTTCACTTTCTAAATGCTGTCCTTTCAGAGACAATCACTTTCCTTTGAAAGTGCCTTAAGCTACTTACAAGCATTCACAAGAAACTCACATGCATTTTTCTGAAAGAGAAGCAGTCTGTTCCAACACTTCCATTCACTGTGCGTAGTGAATGGATTGTTTCTTCACTTTCTAAATGCTGTCCTTTCAGAGAAAATCACTTTCCTTTGAAAGTGCCTTAAGCTACTTACACACATTCACAGGAAACTCAAATGCGTTTCTATGAAAGAGAAGCTGTCTGTTCCAACACTTCAATTCACTGTACGAAGTGAATGGAGTGTTGCTTCACTTTCTAAATGCTGTCCTTTCAGAGAAAATCACTTTCCTTTGAAAGTGCCTTAAGCTACTTACAAGCATTCAACAGAAATTCACATGCGTTTCAATGAAAGAGAAGCAGTCTGTTCCAACACTTCAATTCACTGTGAGAAGTGAATGGAGTGTTGCTTCACTTTCTAAATGCTGTCCTTTCAGAGAAAATCACTTTCCTTTGAAAGTGCCTTAAGCTACTTACAAGCATTCAACAGAAATTCACATGCGTTTCACTGAAAGAGAAGCAGTCTGTTCCAACACTTCCATTTACTGTGCGAAGTGAATGGAGTGTTGCTTCACTTTCTAAATGCTTTCCTTTCAGAGAAAATCACTTTCCTTTGAAAGTGCCTTAAGCTACTAACAAGCATTCACAAGAAACTCACATGCAATTTTCTGAAATAGAAGCAGTTTGTTCCAACACTACAATTCACTGTGCGATGTGAATGGAGTGTTGCTTCACTTTCTATATGCTCTCCTTTTAGAGAAAATCACTCTCTTTTGAAACTGCCTTAAGCTACTTACAAGCATTCACAAGAAAGTCACATCTGTTTCTCTGAAAGAGAAGCAGTCTGTTCCAACACTTCAATTCACTGTGCGAAGTGAATGGAATGTTGCTTCACTTTCTAAATGCTCTCCTTTAAGAGAAATTCACTCTCTTTTGAAACTGCCTTAAGCAACTTACAAGCATTCACAAGAAACTCACATGCCATTCTCTGAAAGAGAAGCAGTCTGTTCCAACACTTCAATTCACTGTGCGAAGAGAATAGAGTGTTGCTTCACTTTCTAAATGCTGTCCTTTCAGAGAAAATCACTTTCCTTTGAAAGTGCCTTCAGCTACTTACAAGCATTTAACAGAAATTCACATGTGTTTCTATGAAAAAGAAGCAGTCTGTTCCAACACTTCAATTCACTGAGCGAAGTGAATGGAGAGTTGCTTCACTTTATAAATGCTGTCCTTTCAGAGAAAATCACTTTGCTTTGAAAGTGCCTTAAGCTCCTAACAAGCATTCACAAAAAACTCACATCCGTTTCTCTGAAAGAGAAGAAGTCTGTTCCAACACTTCAATTCACTGGGCGAAGTGAATGGAGTGTTGCTTCACTTTCTATATGCTCTCCTTTGAGAGAAAATCACTCTCTTTTGAAAATGCCTTAAGCTACATACAAGCATTCAGAAGAACTCACATGCATTTTTCTGAAAGAGAAGCAGTCTGTTCCAACACTTCAATTCACTGGGCGAAGTGAATGGAGTGTTGTTTCACTTTCTAAATGCTGTCCTTTCAGAGAAAATCACTTTCCTTTGAAAGTGCCTTAAGCTACTTAGACACATTCACAGGAAACTCAAATGCATTTCTATGAAAGAGAAGCTGTCTGTTCCAACACTTCAATTCACTGTGAGAAGTGAATGGAGTGTTGCTTCACTTTCTAAATGCTGTCCTTTCAGAGAAAATCACTTTCCTTTGAAAGTGCCTTAAGATACTTACAAGCATTCAACAGAAATTCACATGCGTTTCACTGAAAGAGAAGCAGTCTGTTCCAACACTTCAATTCACTGTGCGAAGTCAATGGAGTGTTGCTTCACTTTCTAAATGCTGTCCTTTCAGAGAAAATCACTTTCCTTTGAACGTGCCTTAAGCTACTTACAAGCATTCAACAGAAATTCACATGCGTTTCTCTGAAAGACAAGTAGTCTGTTCCAACACTTCAATTCACTGTGCGAATTGAATGGAGTGTTGCTTCACTTTCTAAATGCTGTCCTTTCAGAGAAAATCACTTTCCTTTGAAAGTGCCTTAAGCTACTTACACAGATTCACAGGAAACTCAAATGCGTTTCTATGAAAGAGAAGCTGTCTGTTCCAACACTACAATTCACTGTGCGAAGTGAATGGAGTGTTGCTTCACTTTCTAAATGCTGTCCTTTCAGAGAAAATCACTTTCCTTTGAAAGTGCCTTAAGCTACTTACAAGCATTCAACAGAAATTCACATGTGTTTCACTGAAAGAGAAGCAGTCTGTTCCAACACTTCAATTCACTGTGCGAAGTGAATGGAGTGTTGCTTCACTTTCTAAATGCTGTCCTTTCAGAGAAAATCACTTTCCTTTGAAAGTGCCTTAAGCTACTTACAAGCATTCACAAGAAACTCACATGCATTTTTCTGAAAGAGAAGCAGTCTGTTCCAACACTTCAATTCAATGTGCGTAGTGAATGGAGTGTTGCTTCACTTTCTAAATGCTGTCCTTTCAGAGAAAATTACTTTCCTTTGAAAGTGCCTTTAGCTACTTACAAGCATTCAATAGAAATTCACATGTGTTTCTCTAAAAAAGAAGCAGTCTGTTCCAACACTTCAATTCACTGTGCGAAGTGAATGGAGTGTTGCTTCACTTTCTAAATGCTGTCCTTTCAGAGACAATCACTTTCCTTTGAAAGTGCCTTAAGCTACTTACAAGCATTCACAAGAAACTCACATGCATTTTTCTGAAAGAGAAGCAGTCTGTTCCAACACTTCCATTCACTGTGCGTAGTGAATGGATTGTTTCTTCACTTTCTAAATGCTGTCCTTTCAGAGAAAATCACTTTCCTTTGAAAGTGCCTTAAGCTACTTACACACATTCACAGGAAACTCAAATGCGTTTCTATGAAAGAGAAGCTGTCTGTTCCAACACTTCAATTCACTGTACGAAGTGAATGGAGTGTTGCTTCACTTTCTAAATGCTGTCCTTTCAGAGAAAATCACTTTCCTTTGAAAGTGCCTTAAGCTACTTACAAGCATTCAACAGAAATTCACATGCGTTTCACTGAAAGAGAAGCAGTCTGTTCCAACACTTCAATTCACTGTGCGAAGTGAATGGAGTGTTGCTTCACTTTCTAAATGCTGTCCTTTCAGAGAAAATCACTTTCCTTTGAAAGTGCCTTAAGCTACTTACAAGCATTCAACAGAAATTCACATGCGTTTCACTGAAAGAGAAGCAGTCTGTTCCAACACTTCCATTTACTGTGCGAAGTGAATGGAGTGTTGCTTCACTTTCTAAATGCTTTCCTTTCAGAGAAAATCACTTTCCTTTGAAAGTGCCTTAAGCTACTAACAAGCATTCACAAGAAACTCACATGCAATTTTCTGAAATAGAAGCAGTTTGTTCCAACACTACAATTCACTGTGCGATGTGAATGGAGTGTTGCTTCACTTTCTATATGCTCTCCTTTTAGAGAAAATCACTCTCTTTTGAAACTGCCTTAAGCTACTTACAAGCATTCACAAGAAAGTCACATCTGTTTCTCTGAAAGAGAAGCAGTCTGTTCCAACACTTCAATTCACTGTGCGAAGTGAATGGAATGTTGCTTCACTTTCTAAATGCTCTCCTTTAAGAGAAATTCACTCTCTTTTGAAACTGCCTTAAGCAACTTACAAGCATTCACAAGAAACTCACATGCCATTCTCTGAAAGAGAAGCAGTCTGTTCCAACACTTCAATTCACTGTGCGACGAGAATAGAGTGTTGCTTCACTTTCTAAATGCTGTCCTTTCAGAGAAAATCACTTTCCTTTGAAAGTGCCTTCAGCTACTTACAAGCATTTAACAGAAATTCACATGTGTTTCTATGAAAAAGAAGCAGTCTGTTCCAACACTTCAATTCACTGAGCGAAGTGAATGGAGAGTTGCTTCACTTTATAAATGCTGTCCTTTCAGAGAAAATCTCTTTCCTTTGAAAGTGCCTTAAGCTACTTACAAGCATTCACAAGAAACTCACATGCATTTTTCTGAAAGAGAAGTAGTCTGTTCCAACACTTCAATTCACTGTGCGAAGTGAATGGAGTCTTGCTTCACTTTCTAAATGCTGTCCTTTCAGAGAAAATCACTTTCCTTTGAAAGTGCCTTAAGCTACTTACAAGCATTCACAAAAAACTCATATATGTTTCTCTGAAAGAGAAGTTTTCTGTTCCAACACTTCAATTCACTGTGCGAAGTGAATGGAGTGTTGCTTCACTTTCTAAATGCTGTCCTTTCAGAGAAAATCACTTTCCTTTGAAAATGCCTTAAGCTACTTACAAGCATTCACAAGAAACTCACATGCATTTTTTTGAAAGAGAAGCAGTCTGTTCCAACACTTCAATTCACTGTGCGTAGTGAATGGAGTGTTGCTTCACTTTCTAAATGCTGTCCTTTCAGAGAAAATCACTTTCCTTTGAAAGTGCCTTTAGCTACTTACAAGCATTCAACAGAAATTCACATGCGTTTCACTGAAAGAGAAGCAGTCAGTTCCAACACTTGAATTCACTGTGCGAAGTGAATGGATTGTTGCTTCACTTTCTAAATGCTGTCCTTTCAGAGAAAATCACTTCTCTTTGAAAGTGCCTTAAGCTACTTACAAGCACTCACAAGAAACTCACATCTGTTTCTCTGAAAGAGATGCAGTCTGTTCCAACACTTCAATTCACTGTGCGAAATAAATGGAGTGTTGTTTCACTTTCTAAATGATGTCCTTTCAGAGAAAATCACTTTCCTTTGAAAGTTCCTTAAGCTACTTACAAGCATTCACAAGAAACTCACATGCATTTTTCTGAAAGAGAAGCAGTTTGTTCCAACACTACAATTCACTGTGCGAAGTGAATGGAGTGTTGCTTCACTTTCTATATGCTCTCCTTTTAGAGAAAATCACTCTCTTTTGAAACTGCCTTAAGCTACTTACAAGCATTCACAAGAAAGTCACATCTGTTTCTCTGAAAGGAAAGCAGTCTGTTCCAACACTTCAATTCACTGTGCGAAGTGAATGGAATGTTGCTTCACTTTCTAAATGCTCTCCTTTTAGAGAAATTCACTCTCTTTTGAAACTGCCTTAAGCAACTTACAAGCATTCACAAGAAACTCACATGCAATTCACTGAAAGAGAAGCAGTGTGTTCCAACACTTCAATTCACTGTGCGAAGAGAATGGAGTGTTGCTTCACTTTCTAAATGCTGTCCTTTCAGAGAAAATCACTTTCCTTTGAAAGTGCCTTCAGCTACTTACAAGCATTTAACAGAAATTCAAATGTGTTTCTATGAAAAAGAAGCAGTCTGTTCCAACACTTCAATTCACTGTGCGAAGTGAATGGAGAGTTGCTTCACTTTATAAATGCTGTCCTTTCAGAGAAAATCACTTTGCTTTGAAAGTGCCTTAAGCTACTTACAAGCATTCCACAGAAATTCACATGCGTTTCTCTGAAAAATAAGCAGTCTGTTCCAACACTTCTATTCACTGTGCGAAGTGAATGGAGTGCGGTTTCACTTTCTAAATGCTGTCCTTTCAGAGAAAATCACTTTCCTTTGAAAGTGCCTTAAGCTACTTACAAGCATTCACAAGAAACTCACATTCATTTTTCTGAAAGAGAAGCAGTCTGTTCCAACACTTCCATTCACTGTGCGTAGTGAATGGAGTGTTGCTTCACTTTCTAAATGCTGTCCTTTCAGAGAAAATCACTTTCCTTTGAAAGTGCCTTAAGCTACTTACAAGCATTCAATAGAAATTCACATGTGTTTCTCTGAAAAAGAAGCAGTCTGTTCCAACACTTCAATTCACTGTGCGAAGTGAATGGAGTGTTGCTTCACTTTCTAAATGCTGTCCTTTCAGAGAAAATCACTTTCCTTTGAAAGTGCCTTAAGCTACTTACAAGCATTCAACAGAAATTCACATGCGTTTCTCTGAAAGAGAAGCAGTCTGTTCCAACACTTCAATTCACTGTGCGAAGTGAATGGAGTGTTGCTTCACTTTCTAAATGCTGTCCTTTCAGAGAAAATCACTTTCCTTTGAAAGTGCTTAAGCTACTTACACACATTCACAGGAAACTCAAATGCGTTTCTATGAAAGAGAAGCTGTCTGTTCCAACACTTCAATTCACTGTGCGAAGTGAATGGAGTGTTGCTTCACTTTCTAAATGCTGTCCTTTCAGAGAAAATCACTTTCCTTTGAAAGTGCCTTAAGCTACTTACAAGCATTCAACAGAAATTCACATGTGTTTCACTGAAAGAGAAGCAGTCTGTTCCAACACTTCAATTCACTGTGCGAAGTGAATGGAGTGTTGCTTCACTTTCTAATTGCTGTCCTTTCAGAGAAAATCACTTTCCTTTGAAAGTGCCTTAAGCTACTTACACAGATTCACAGGAAACTCAAATGCGTTTCTATGAAAGAGAAGCAGTCTGTTCCAACACTTCAATTCACTGTGCGAAGTGAATGGAGTGTTGCTTCACTTTCTAAATGCTGTCCTTTTAGAGAAAATCACTTTCCTTTGAACGTGCCTTAAGCTACTTACAAGCATTCACAAAAAACTCACATCTGTTTCTCTGAAAGACAAGTAGTCTGTTCCAACACTTCAATTCACTGTGCGAAGTGAATGGAGTGTTGCTTCACTTTCTAAATGCTGTCCTTTCAGAGAAAATCACTTTCCTTTGAAAGTGCCTTAAGCTACTTACACAGATTCACAGGAAACTCAAATGCGTTTCTATGAAAGAGAAGCTGTCTGTTCCAACACTTCAATTCACTGTGCGAAGTGAATGGAGTGTTGCTTCACTTTCTAAATGCTGTCCTTTCAGAGAAAATCACTTTCCTTTGAAAGTGCCTTAAGCTACTTAGAAGCATTCAACAGAAATTAACATGTGTTTCACTGAAAGAGAAGCAGTCTGTTCCAACACTTCAATTCACTGTGCGAAGTGAATGGAGTGTTGCTTCACTTTCTAAATGCTGTCCTTTCAGAGAAAATCACTTTCCTTTGAAAGTGCCTTAAGCTACTTACAAGCATTCACAAGAAACTCACATGCATTTTTCTGAAAGAGAAGCAGTCTGTTCCAACACTTCAATTCAATGTGCGTAGTGAATGGAGTGTTGCTTCACTTTCTAAATGCTGTCCTTTCAGAGAAAATTACTTTCCTTTGAAAGTGCCTTTAGCTACTTACAAGCATTCAATAGAAATTCACATGTGTTTCTCTAAAAAAGAAGCAGTCTGTTCCAACACTTCAATTCACTGTGCGAAGTGAATGGAGTGTTGCTTCACTTTCTAAATGCTGTCCTTTCAGAGACAATCACTTTCCTTTGAAAGTGCCTTAAGCTACTTACAAGCATTCACAAGAAACTCACATGCATTTTTCTGAAAGAGAAGCAGTCTGTTCCAACACTTCCATTCACTGTGCGTAGTGAATGGATTGTTTCTTCACTTTCTAAATGCTGTCCTTTCAGAGAAAATCACTTTCCTTTGAAAGTGCCTTAAGCTACTTACACACATTCACAGGAAACTCAAATGCGTTTCTATGAAAGAGAAGCTGTCTGTTCCAACACTTCAATTCACTGTACGAAGTGAATGGAGTGTTGCTTCACTTTCTAAATGCTGTCCTTTCAGAGAAAAATCACTTTCCTTTGAAAGTGCCTTAAGCTACTTACAAGCATTCAACAGAAATTCACATGCGTTTCACTGAAAGAGAAGCAGTCTGTTCCAACACTTCAATTCACTGTGCGAAGTCAATGGAGTGTTGCTTCACTTTCTAAATGCTGTCCTTTCAGAGAAAATCACTTTCCTTTGAAAGTGCCTTAAGCTACTTACAAGCATTCAACAGAAATTCACATGCGTTTCAATGAAAGAGAAGCGGTCTGTTCCAACACTTCCATTTACTGTGCGAAGTGAATGGAGTGTTGCTTCACTTTCTAAATGCTTTCCTTTCAGAGAAAATCACTTTCCTTTGAACGTGCCTTAAGCTACTAACAAGCATTCACAAGAAACTCACATGCAATTTTCTGAAATAGAAGCAGTTTGTTCCAACACTACAATTCACTGTGCGATGTGAATGGAGTGTTGCTTCACTTTCTATATGCTCTCCTTTTAGAGAAAATCACTCTCTTTTGAAACTGCCTTAAGCTACTTACAAGCATTCACAAGAAAGTCACATCTGTTTCTCTGAAAGAGAAGCAGTCTGTTCCAACACTTCAATTCACTGTGCGAAGTGAATGGAATGTTGCTTCACTTTCTAAATGCTGTCCTTTCAGAGAAAATCACTTTCCTTTGAAAGTGCCTTAGGCTACTTACAAGCATTCACAAGAAACTCACATGCATTTTTCTGAAAGAGAAGCAGTCTGTTCCAACACTTCAATTCACTGTGCGTAGTGAATGGAGTGTTGCCTCACTTTCTAAATGCTGTCCTTTCAGAGAAAATCACTTTCCTTTGAAAGTGCTTTAAGCTACTTACAAGCATTCAATAGAAATTCACATGCGTTTCTCTGAAAGAGAAGTAGTCTGTTCCAACACTTCAATTCACTGTGCGAAGTGAATGGAGTCTTGCTTCACTTTCTAAATGCTGTCCTTTCAGAGAAAATCACTTTCCTTTGAAAGTGCCTTAAGCTACTTACAAGCATTCACAAAAAACTCATATATGTTTCTCTGAAAGAGAAGTTTTCTGTTCCAACACTTCAATTCACTGTGCGAAGTGAATGGAGTGTTGCTTCACTTTCTAAATGCTGTCCTTTCAGAGAAAATCTCTTTCCTTTGAAAGTGCCTTAAGCTACTTACAAGCATTCAACAGAAATTAACATGCATTTCACTGAAAGTGAAGCAGTCTGTTCCAACACTTCAATTCACTGTGCGAAGTGAATGGAGTGTTGCTTCACTTTCTAAATGCTGTCCTTTCAGAGAAAATCACTTTCCTTTGAAAATGCCTTAAGCTACTTACAAGCATTCACAAGAAACTCACATGCATTTTTTTGAAAGAGAAGCAGTCTGTTCCAACACTTCAATTCACTGTGCGTAGTGAATGGAGTGTTGCTTCACTTTCTAAATGCTGTCCTTTCAGAGAAAATCACTTTCCTTTGAAAGTGCCTTTAGCTACTTACAAGCATTCAACAGAAATTCACATGCGTTTCACTGAAAGAGAAGCAGTCAGTTCCAACACTTGAATTCACTGTGCGAAGTGAATGGATTGTTGCTTCACTTTCTAAATGCTGTCCTTTCAGAGAAAATCACTTCTCTTTGAAAGTGCCTTAAGCTACTTACAAGCATTCACAAGAAACTCACATCTGTTTCTCTGAAAGAGATGCAGTCTGTTCCAACACTTTAATTCACTGTGCGAAATAAATGGAGTGTTGTTTCACTTTCTAAATGATGTCCTTTCAGAGAAAATCACTTTCCTTTGAAAGTTCCTTAAGCTACTTACAAGCATTCACAAGAAACTCACATGCATTTTTCTGAAAGAGAAGCAGTTTGTTCCAACACTACAATTCACTGTGCGAAGTGAATGGAGTGTTGCTTCACTTTCTATATGCTCTCCTTTTAGAGAAAATCACTCTCTTTTGAAACTGCCTTAAGCTACTTACAAGCATTCACAAGAAAGTCACATCTGTTTCTCTGAAAGGAAAGCAGTCTGTTCCAACACTTCAATTCACTGTGCGAAGTGAATGGAATGTTGCTTCACTTTCTAAATGCTCTCCTTTTAGAGAAATTCACTCTCTTTTGAAACTGCCTTAAGCAACTTACAAGCATTCACAAGAAACTCACATGCAATTCACTGAAAGAGAAGCAGTGTGTTCCAACACTTCAATTCACTGTGCGAAGAGAATGGAGTGTTGCTTCACTTTCTAAATGCTGTCCTTTCAGAGAAAATCACTTTCCTTTGAAAGTGCCTTCAGCTACTTACAAGCATTTAACAGAAATTCAAATGTGTTTCTATGAAAAAGAAGCAGTCTGTTCCAACACTTCAATTCACTGTGCGAAGTGAATGGAGAGTTGCTTCACTTTATAAATGCTGTCCTTTCAGAGAAAATCACTTTGCTTTGAAAGTGCCTTAAGCTATTACAAGCATTCACAAAAAACTCACATCCGTTTCTCTGAAAGAGAAGAAGTCTGTTCCAACACTTCAATTCACTGTGCGAAGTGAATGGAGTGTTGTTTCACTTTCTAAATGCTGTCCTTTCAGAGAAAATCACTTTCCTTTGAAAGTACCTTAAGCTACTTACACATATTCACAGGAAACTCAAATGCGTTTCTATGAAAGAGAAGCTGTCTGTTCCAACACTTCTATTCACTGTGCGAAGTGAATGGAGTGTTGCTTCACTTTCTAAATGCTGTCCTTTCAGAGAAAATCACTTTCCTTTGAAAGTGCCTTAAGCTACTTACAAGCATTCAACAGAAATTCACATGCGTTTCACTGAAAGAGAAGCAGTCTGTTCCAACACTTCAATTCACTGTGCGAAGTGAATGGAGTGTTGCTTCACTTTCTAAATGCTGTCCTTTCAGAGAAAATCACTTTCCTTTGAAAGTGCCTAAAGCTACTTACACACATTCACAGGAAACACAAATGCGTTTCTATGAAAGAGAAGCTGTCTGTTCCAACACTTCAATTCACTGTGCGAAGTGAATGGAGTGTTGCTTCACTTTCTAAATGCTGTCCTTTCAGAGAAAATCACTGTCCTTTGAAAGTGCCTTAAGCTACTTACAAGCATTCAACAGAAATTCACATGCATTTCACTGAAAGAGAAGCAGTCTGTTCCAACACTTCAATTCACTGTGCGAAGTGAATGGAGTGTTGCTTCACTTTCTAAATGCTGTCGCTTCAGAGAAAATCACTTTCCTTTGAAAGTGCCTTAAGCTACTTACAAGCATTCAACAGAAATTCACATGTGTTTCACTGAAAGAGGAGCAGTCTGTTCCAACACTTCAATTCACTGTGCGAAGTGAATGGAGTGTTGCTTCACTTTCTAAATGCTGTCCTTTCAGAGAAAATCACTTTCCTTTGAAAGTGCCTTAAGCTACTTACAAGCATTCCACAGAAATTCACATGCGTTTCTCTGAAAAATAAGCAGTCTGTTCCAACACTTCAATTCACTGTGCGAAGTGAATGGAGTGTGGTTTCACTGTCTAAATGCTGTCCTTTCAGAGAAAATCACTTTCCTTTGAAAGTGCCTTAAGCTACTTACAAGCATTCACAAGAAACTCACATGCATTTTTCTGAAAGAGAAGCAGTCTGTTCCAACACTTCAATTCACTGTGCGTAGTGAATGGAGTGTTGCTTCACTTTCTAAATGCTGTCCTTTCAGAGAAAATCACTTTCCTTTGAAAGTGCCTTAAGCTACTTACAAGCATTCAATAGAAATTCACATGTGTTTCTCTGAAAAAGAAGCAGTCTGTTCCAACACTTCAATTCACTGTGCGAAGTGAATGGAGTGTTGCTTCACTTTCTAAATGCTGTCCTTTCAGAGGAAATCACTTTCCTTTGAAAGTGCCTTAAGCTACTTACAAGCATTCAACAGAAATTCACATGCGTTTCTCTGAAAGAGAAGCAGTCTGCTCCAACACTTCAATTCACTGTGCTAAGTGAATGGAGTGTTGTTTCACTTTCTAAATGCTGTCCTTTCAGAGAAAATCACTTTCCTTTGAAAGTGCCTTAAGCTACTTACAAGCATTCACGAGAAACTCACATGCATTTTTCTGAAAGAGAAGCAGTTTGTTCCAACACTACAATAACTGTGCGAAGTGAATGGAGTGTTGCTTCACTTTCTATATGCTCGCCTTTTAGAGAAAATCACACTCTTTTGAAACTGCCTTAAGCTACTTACAAGCATTCACAAGAAAGTCACATCTGTTTCTCTGAAAGAGAAGCAGTCTGTTCCAACACTTCAATTCACTGTGCGAAGTGAATGGAATGTTGCTTCACTTTCTAAATGCTCTCCTTTTAGAGAAATTCACTCTCTTTTGAAACTGCCTAAAGCAACTTACAAGCATTCACAAGAAACTCACATGCAATTCTCTGAAAGAGAAGCAGTCTGTTCCAATACTTCAATTCACTGTGCGAAGAGAATGGAGTGTTGCTTCACTTTCTAAATGCTGTCCTTTCAGAGAAAATCACTTTCCTTTGAAAGTGCCTTAAGCTACTTACAAGCATTCACAAAAAACTCACATCCGTTTCTCTGAAAGAGAAGCAGTCTGTTCCAACACTTCAGTTCACTGGGCGAAGTGAATGGAGTGTTGTTTCACTTTCAAAATGCTGTCCTTTCAGAGAAAATCACATTCCTTTGAAAGTGCCTTAAGCTACTTACACACATTCACAGGAAACTCAAATGCGTTTCTATGAAAGAGAAGCTGTCTGTTCCAACACTTCAATTCACTGTGCGAAGTGAATGGAGTGTTGCTTCACTTTCTAAATGCTGTCCTTTCAGAGAAAATCACTTTCCTTTGAAAGTGCCTTAAGCTACTTACAAGCATTCAACAGAAATTCACATGCGTTTCACTGAAAGAGTTGCAGTCTGTTCCAACACTTCAATACACAGTGCGAAGTGAATGGAGTGTTGCTTCACTTTCTAAATGCTGTCCTTTCAGAGAAAATCACTTTCCTTTGAAAGTGCCTTAAGCTACTTACAAGCATTCAACAGAAATTCACATGCGTTTCTCTGAAAGAGAAGCAGTCTGTTCCAACACTTCAATTCACTGTGCGAAGTGAATGGAGTGTTGCTTCACTTTCTAAATGCTGTCCTTTCAGAGAAAATCACTTTCCTTTGAAAGTGCCTTAAGCTACTTACACACATTCACAGGAAACTCAAATGCGTTTCTATGAAAGAGAAGCTGTCTGTTCCAACACTTCAATTCACTGTGCGAAGTGAATGGAGTGTTGCTTCACTTTCTAAATGCTGTCCTTTCAGAGAAAATCACTTTCCTTTGAAAGTGCCTTAAGCTACATACAAGCATTCAACAGAAATTCACATGTGTTTCACTGAAAGAGAAGCAGTCTGTTCCAACACTTCAATTCACTGTGCGAAGTGAATGGAGTGTTGCTTCACTTTCTAATTGCTGTCCTTTCAGAGAAAATCACTTTCCTTTGAAAGTGCCTTAAGCTACTTACACAGATTCACAGGAAACTCAAATGCGTTTCTATGAAAGAGAAGCAGTCTGTTCCAACACTTCAATTCACTGTGCGAAGTGAATGGAGTGTTGCTTCACTTTCTAAATGCTGTCCTTTTAGAGAAAATCACTTTCCTTTGAACGTGCCTTAAGCTACTTACAAGCATTCACAAAAAACTCACATCTGTTTCTCTGAAAGACAAGTAGTCTGTTCCAACACTTCAATTCACTGTGCGAAGTGAATGGAGTGTTGCTTCACTTTCTAAATGCTGTCCTTTCAGAGAAAATCACTTTCCTTTGAAAGTGCCTTAAGCTACTTACACAGATTCACAGGAAACTCAAATGCGTTTCTATGAAAGAGAAGCTGTCTGTTCCAACACTTCAATTCACTGTGCGAAGTGAATGGAGTGTTGCTTCACTTTCTAAATGCTGTCCTTTCAGAGAAAATCACTTTCCTTTGAAAGTGCCTTAAGCTACTTACAAGCATTCAACAGAAATTCACATGTGTTTCACTGAAAGAGAAGCAGTCTGTTCCAACACTTCAATTCACTGTGCGAAGTGAATGGAGTGTTGCTTCACTTTCTAAATGCTGTCCTTTCAGAGAAAATCACTTTCCTTTGAAAGTGCCTTAAGCTACTTACAAGCATTCACAAGAAACTCACATGCATTTTTCTGAAAGAGAAGCAGTCTGTTCCAACACTTCAATTCACTGTGCGTAGTGAATGGAGTGTTGCTTCACTTTCTAAATGCTGTCCTTTCAGAGAAAATTACTTTCCTTTGAAAGTGCCTTTAGCTACTTAGAAGCATTCAATAGAAATTCACATGTGTTTCTCTAAAAAAGAAGCAGTCTGTTCAAAAACTTCAATTCACTGTGCGAAGTGAATGGAGTGTTGCTTCACTTTCTAAATGCTGTCCTTTCAGAGACAATCACTTTCCTTTGAAAGTGCCTTAAGCTACTTACAAGCATTCACAAGAAACTCACATGCATTTTTCTGAAAGAGAAGCAGTCTGTTCCAACACTTCCATTCACTGTGCGTAGTGAATGGATTGTTGCTTCACTTTCTAAATGCTGTCCTTTCAGAGAAAATCACTTTCCTTTGAAAGTGCCTTAAGCTACTTACACACATTCACAGGAAACTCAAATGCGTTTCTATGAAAGAGAAGCTGTCAGTTCCAACACTTCAATTCACTGTACGAAGTGAATGGAGTGTTGCTTCACTTTCTAAATGCTGTCCTTTCAGAGAAAATCACTTTCCTTTGAAAGTGCCTTAAGCTACTTACAAGCATTCAACAGAAATTCACATGCGTTTCACTGAAAGAGAAGCAGTCTGTTCCAACACTTCAATTCACTGTGCGAAGTGAATGGAGTGTTGCTTCACTTTCTAAATGCTGTCCTTTCAGAGAAAATCACTTTCCTTTGAAAGTGCCTTAAGCTACTAACAAGCATTCACAAGAAACTCACATGCAATTTTCTGAAATAGAAGCAGTTTGTTCCAACACTACAATTCACTGTGCGATGTGAATGGAGTGTTGCTTCACTTTCTATATGCTCTCCTTTTAGAGAAAATCACTCTCTTTTGAAACTGCCTTAAGCTACTTACAAGCATTCACAAGAAAGTCACATCTGTTTCTCTGAAAGAGAAGCAGTCTGTTCCAACACTTCAATTCACTGTGCGAAGTGAATGGAATGTTGCTTCACTTTCTAAATGCTCTCCTTTAAGAGAAATTCACTCTCTTTTGAAACTGCCTTAAGCAACTTACAAGCATTCACAAGAAACTCACATGCCATTCTCTGAAAGAGAAGCAGTCTGTTCCAACACTTCAATTCACTGTGCGAAGAGAATAGAGTGTTGCTTCACTTTCTAAATGCTGTCCTTTCAGAGAAAATCACTTTCCTTTGAAAGTGCCTTCAGCTACTTACAAGCATTTAACAGAAATTCACATGTGTTTCTATGAAAAAGAAGCAGTCTGTTCCAACACTTCAATTCACTGAGCGAAGTGAATGGAGAGTTGCTTCACTTTATAAATGCTGTCCTTTCAGAGAAAATCACTTTGCTTTGAAAGTGCCTTAAGCTCATAACAAGCATTCACAAAAAACTCACATCCGTTTCTCTGAAAGAGAAGAAGTCTGTTCCAACACTTCAATTCACTGGGCGAAGTGAATGGAGTGTTGCTTCACTTTCTATATGCTCTCCTTTGAGAGAAAATCACTCTCTTTTGAAAATGCCTTAAGCTACATACAAGCATTCAGAAGAACTCACATGCATTTTTCTGAAAGAGAAGCAGTCTGTTCCAACACTTCAATTCACTGGGCGAAGTGAATGGAGTGTTGTTTCACTTTCTAAATGCTGTCCTTTCAGAGAAAATCACTTTCCTTTGAAAGTGCCTTAAGCTACTTACACACATTCACAGGAAACTCAAATGCATTTCTATGAAAGAGAAGCTGTCTGTTCCAACACTTCAATTCACTGTGAGAAGTCAATGGAGTGTTGCTTCACTTTCTAAATGCTGTCCTTTCAGAGAAAATCACTTTCCTTTGAAAGTGCCTTAAGCTACTTACAAGCATTCAACAGAAATTCACATGCGTTTCACTGAAAGAGAAGCAGTCTGTTCCAACACTTCAATTCACTGTGCGAAGTGAATGGAGTGTTGCTTCACTTTCTAAATGCTGTCCTTTCAGAGAAAATCTCTTTCCTTTGAAAGTGCCTTAAGCTACTTACAAGCATTCACAAAAAACTCATATCTGTTTCTCTGAAAGAGAAGTAGTCTGTTCCAACACTTCAATTCACTGTGCGAAGTGAATGGAGTGTTGTTTCATTTTCTAAATGCTGTCCTTTCAGAGAAAATCACTTTCCTTTGAAAGTGCCTAAAACTACTTACACAGATTCACATTAAACTCAAATGTGTTTCTATGAAAGAGAAGCTGTCTGTTCCAACACTTCAATTCACTGTGCGAAGTGAATGGAGTGTTGCTTCACTTTCTAAATGCTGTCCTTTCAGAGAAAATCACTTTCCTTTGAAAGTGCCTTAAGCTACTTACAAGCATTCACAAAAAACTCATATCTGTTTCTCTGAAAGAGAAGTAGTCTGTTCCAACACTTCAATTCACTGTGCGAAGTGAATGGAGTGTTGCTTCACTTTCTGAATGCTGTCCTTTCAGAGAAAATCACTTTCCTTTGAAAGTGCCTTAAGCTACTTACACAGATTCACAGGAAACTCAAATGCGTTTCTATGAAAGAGAAGCAGTCTGTTCCAACACTTCAATTCACTGTGCGAAGTGAATGGAGTGTTGCTTCACTTTCTAAATGCTGTCCTTTCAGAGAAAATCACTTTCCTTTGAAAGTGCCTTAAGCTACTTACACAGATTCACAGGAAACTCAAATGCGTTTCTATGAAAGAGAAGCAGTCTGTTCCAACACTTCAATTCACTGTGCGAAGTGAATGGAGTGTTGCTTCACTTTCTAAATGCTGTCCTTTCAGAGAAAATCACTTTCCTTTGAAAGTGCCTTTAGCTACTTACAAGCATTCAACAGAAATTCACATGCGTTTCACTGAAAGAGAAGCAGTCAGTTCCAACACTTGAATTCACTGTGCGAAGTGAATGGATTGTTGCTTCACTTTCTAAATGCTGTCCTTTCAGAGAAAATCACTTCTCTTTGAAAGTGCCTTAATCTACTTACAAGCATTCACAAGAAACTCACATCTGTTTCTCTGAAAGAGATGCAGTCTGTTCCAACACTTCAATTCACTGTGCGAAATAAATGGAGTGTTGTTTCACTTTCTAAATGATGTCCTTTCAGAGAAAATCACTTTCCTTTCAAAGTTCCTTAAGCTACTTACAAGCATTCACAAGAAACTCACATGCATTTTACTGAAAGAGAAGCAGTTTGTTCCAACACTACAATTCACTGTGCGAAGTGAATGGAGTGTTGCTTCACTTTCTATATGCTCTCCTTTTAGAGAAAATCACTCTCTTTTGAAACTGCCTTAAGCTACTTACAAGAATTCACAAGAAAGTCACATCTGTTTCTCTGAAAGGAAAGCAGTCTGTTCCAACACTTCAATTCACTGTGCAAAGTGAATGGAATGTTGCTTCACTTTCTAAATGCTCTCCTTTTAGAGAAATTCACTCTCTTTTGAAACTGCCTTAAGCAACTTACAAGCATTCACAAGAAACCCACATGCAATTCACTGAAAGAGAAGCAGTGTGTTCCAACACTTCAATTCACTGTGCGAAGAGAATGGAGTGTTGCTTCACTTTCTAAATGCTGTCCCTTCAGAGAAAATCACTTTCCTTTGAAAGTGCCTTAAGCTACTTACAAGCATTCAACAGAAATTCACATGTGTTTCACTGAAAGAGAAGCAGTCTGTTCCAACACTTCAATTCACTGTGCGAAGTGAATGGAGTGTTGCTTCACTTTCTAAATGCTGTCCTTTCAGAGAAAATCACTTTCCTTTGAAAGTGCCTTAAGCTAGTTACAAGCATTCCACAGAAATTCACATGCGTTTCTCTGAAAAAGAAGCAGTCTGTTCCAACACTTCAATTCACTGTGCGAAGTGAATGGAGTGTGGTTTCACTTTCTAAATGCTGTCCTTTCAGAGAAAATCACTTTCCTTTGAAAGTGCCTTAAGCTACTTACAAGCATTCACAAGAAACTCACATGCATTTTTCTGAAAGAGAAGCAGTCTGTTCCAACACTTCAATTCACTGTGCGAAGTGAATGGAGTGTTGCTTCACTTTCTAAATGCTGTCCTTTCAGAGAAAATCACTTTCCTTTGAAAGTGCCTTAAGCTACTTACAAGCATTCAATAGAAATTCACATGTGTTTCTCTGAAAAAGAAGCAGTCTGTTCCAACACTTCAATTCACTGTGCGAAGTGAATGGAGTGTTGCTTCACTTTCTAAATGCTGTCCTTTCAGAGGAAATCACTTTCCTTTGAACGTGCCTTAAGCTACTTACAAGCATTCCACAGAAATTCACATGCGGTTCTCTGAAAGAGAAGCAGTCTGTTCCAACACTTCAATTCACTGTGCGAAGTGAATGGAGTCTTGCTTCACTTTCTAAATGCTGTCCTTTCAGAGAAAATCACTTTCCTTTGAAAGTGCCTTAAGCTACTTACACACATTCACAGGAAACTCAAATGCGTTTCTATGAAAGAGAAGCAGTCTGTTCCAACACTTCAATTCACTGTGCGAAGTGAATGGAGTGTTGCTTCACTTTCTAAATGCTGTCCTTTCAGAGAAAATCACTTTCCTTTGAAAGTGCCTTAAGCTACTTACACAGATTCACAGGAAACTCAAATGCGTTTCTATGAAAGAGAAGCAGTCTGTTCCAACATTTCAATTCACTGTGCGAAGTGAATGGAGTGTTGCTTCACTTTCTAAATGCTGTCCTTTCAGAGAAAATCACTTTCCTTTGAAAGTGCCTTTAGCTACTTACAAGCATTCAACAGAAATTCACATGCGTTTCACTGAAAGAGAAGCAGTCAGTTCCAACACTTGAATTCACTGTGCGAAGTGAATGGATTGTTGCTTCACTTTCTAAATGCTGTCCTTTCAGAGAAAATCACTTCTCTTTGAAAGTGCCTTAATCTACTTACAAGCATTCACAAGAAACTCACATCTGTTTCTCTGAAAGAGATGCAGTCTGTTCCAACACTTCAATTCACTGTGCGAAATAAATGGAGTGTTGTTTCTCTTTCTAAATGATGTCCTTTCAGAGAAAATCACTTTCCTTTCAAAGTTCCTTAAGCTACTTACAAGCATTCACAAGAAACTCACATGCATTTTACTGAAAGAGAAGCAGTTTGTTCCAACACTACAATTCACTGTGCGAAGTGAATGGAGTGTTGCTTCACTTTCTATATGCTCTCCTTTTAGAGAAAATCACTCTCTTTTGAAACTGCCTTAAGCTACTTACAAGAATTCACAAGAAAGTCACATCTGTTTCTCTGAAAGGAAAGCAGTCTGTTCCAACACTTCAATTCACTGTGCAAAGTGAATGGAATGTTGCTTCACTTTCTAAATGCTCTCCTTTTAGAGAAATTCACTCTCTTTTGAAACTGCCTTAAGCAACTTACAAGCATTCACAAGAAACCCACATGCAATTCACTGAAAGAGAAGCAGTGTGTTCCAACACTTCAATTCACTGTGCGAAGAGAATGGAGTGTTGCTTCACTTTCTAAATGCTGTCCCTTCAGAGAAAATCACTTTCCTTTGAAAGTGCCTTAAGCTACTTACAAGCATTCAACAGAAATTCACATGTGTTTCACTGAAAGAGAAGCAGTCTGTTCCAACACTTCAATTCACTGTGCGAAGTGAATGGAGTGTTGCTTCACTTTCTAAATGCTGTCCTTTCAGAGAAAATCACTTTCCTTTGAAAGTGCCTTAAGCTAGTTACAAGCATTCCACAGAAATTCACATGCGTTTCTCTGAAAAAGAAGCAGTCTGTTCCAACACTTCAATTCACTGTGCGAAGTGAATGGAGTGTGGTTTCACTTTCTAAATGCTGTCCTTTCAGAGAAAATCACTTTCCTTTGAAAGTGCCTTAAGCTACTTACAAGCATTCACAAGAAACTCACATGCATTTTTCTGAAAGAGAAGCAGTCTGTTCCAACACTTCAATTCACTGTGCGAAGTGAATGGAGTGTTGCTTCACTTTCTAAATGCTGTCCTTTCAGAGAAAATCACTTTCCTTTGAAATTGCCTTAAGCTACTTACAAGCATTCAATAGAAATTCACATGTGTTTCTCTGAAAAAGAAGCAGTCTGTTCCAACACTTCAATTCACTGTGCGAAGTGAATGGAGTGTTGCTTCACTTTCTAAATGCTGTCCTTTCAGAGGAAATCACTTTCCTTTGAACGTGCCTTAAGCTACTTACAAGCATTCCACAGAAATTCACATGCGGTTCTCTGAAAGAGAAGCAGTCTGTTCCAACACTTCAATTCACTGTGCGAAGTGAATGGAGTCTTGCTTCACTTTCTAAATGCTATCCTTTCAGAGAAAATCACTTTCCTTTGAAAGTGCCTTAAGCTACTTACACACATTCACAGGAAACTCAAATGCGTTTCTATGAAAGAGAAGCTGTCTGTTCCAACATTTCAATTCACTGTGCGAAGTGAATGGAGTGTTGCTTCACTTTCTAAATGCTGTCCTTTCCGAGAAAATCACTTTCCTTTGAAAGTGCCTTAAGCTACTTACAAGCATTCAACAGAAACTCACATGCATTACTCTGAAAGAGAAGCAGTCTGTTCCAACACTTCAATTCACTGTGCGAAGTGAATGGAGTGTTGCTTCACTTTCTAATTGCTGTCCTTTCAGAGAAAATCACTTTCCTTTGAAAGTGCGTTTAGCTACTTACAAGCATTCAACAGAAATTCACATGCATTTCACTGAAAGAGTAGCAGTCTGTTCCAACACTTCAATTCACTGTCCGAAGTGAATGGAGTGCTGCTTCACTTTCTAAATGCTGTCCTTTCAGAGAAAATCACTTTCCTTTGAAAGTGCCTTAAGCTACTTACAAGCATACACAAGAAACTCACATGCATTTTTCTGAGAGAGAAGCAGTCTGTTCCAACACTTCAATTCACTGTGCATAGTGAATGGAGTGTTGCTTCACTTTCTAAATGCTGTCCTTTCAGAGAAAATCACTTTCCTTTGAAAGTGCCTTAAGCTACTTACAAGCATTCAATGGAAATTCACATGTGTTTCTCTGAAAAAGAAGCAGTCTGTTCCAACACTTCAATTCACTGTGCGAAGTGAATGGAGTGTTGCTTCACTTTCTAAATGCTGTCCTTTCAGAGAAAATCACTTTCCTTTGAAAGTGCCTTAAGCTACTTACAAGCATTCACAAAAAACTCATATCTGTTTCTCTGAAAGAGAAGTTTTCTGTTCCAACACTTCAATTCACTGTGCGAAGTGAATGGAGTGTTGCTTCACTTTGTAAATGCTGTCCTTTCAGAGAAAATCTCTTTCCTTTGAAAGTGCCTTAAGCTACTTACAAGCATTCAACAGAAATTAACATGCATTTCACTGAAAGTGAAGCAATCTGTTCCAACACTTCAATTCACTGTGCGAAGTGAATGGAGTGTTGCTTCACTTTCTAAATGCTGTCCTTTCAGAGAAAATCACTTTCCTTTGAAAATGCCTTAAGCTACTTACAAGCATTCACAAGAAACTCACATGCATTTTTCTGAAAGAGAAGCAGTCTGTTCCAACACTTCAATTCACTGTGCGTAGTGAATGGAGTGTTGCTTCACTTTCTAAATGCTGTTTTTTCAGAGAAAATCACTTTCTTTTGAAAGTGCCTTAAGCTACTTACACACATTCACAGGATACTCAAGTGCGTTTCTATGAAAGAGAAGCTGTCTGTTCCAACACTTCAATTCACTGTGCGAAGTGAATGGAGTGTTGCTTCACTTTCTAAATGCTGTCTTTCAGAGAAAATCACTTTCCTTTGAAAGTGCCTTAAGCTACTTACAAGCATTCACAAAAAACTCATATCTGTTTCTCTGAAAGAGAAGTAGTCTGTTCCAACACTTCAATTCACTGTGCGAAGTGAATGGAGTGTTGCTTCACTTTCTAAATGCTGTCCTTTCAGAGAAAATCACTTTCCTTTGAAAGTGCCTTAAGCTACTTACAAGCATTCACAAGAAACTCACATGCATTTTTCTGAAAGAGAAGCAGTCTGTTCCAACACTTCAATTCAATGTGCGTAGTGAATGGAGTGTTGCTTCACTTTCTAAATGCTGTCCTTTCAGAGAAAATTACTTTCCTTTGAAAGTGCCTTTAGCTACTTACAAGCATTCAATAGAAATTCACATGTGTTTCTCTAAAAAAGAAGCAGTCTGTTCAAAAACTTCAATTCACTGTGCGAAGTGAATGGAGTGTTGCTTCACTTTCTAAATGCTGTCCTTTCAGAGACAATCACTTTCCTTTGAAAGTGCCTTAAGCTACTTACAAGCATTCACAAGAAACTCACATGCATTTTTCTGAAAGAGAAGCAGTCTGTTCCAACACTTCCATTCACTGTGCGTAGTGAATGGATTGTTGCTTCACTTTCTAAATGCTGTCCTTTCAGAGAAAATCACTTTCCTTTGAAAGTGCCTTAAGCTACTTACACACATTCACAGGAAACTCAAATGCGTTTCTATGAAAGAGAAGCTGTCTGTTCCAACACTTCAATTCACTGTACGAAGTGAATGGAGTGTTGCTTCACTTTCTAAATGCTGTCCTTTCAGAGAAAATCACTTTCCTTTGAAAGTGCCTTAAGCTACTTACAAGCATTCAACAGAAATTCACATGCGTTTCACTGAAAGAGAAGCAGTCTGTTCCAACACTTCAATTCACTGTGCGAAGTGAATGGAGTGTTGCTTCACTTTCTAAATGCTGTCCTTTCAGAGAAAATCACTTTCCTTTGAAAGTGCCTTAAGCTACTTACAAGCATTCAACAGAAATTCACATGCGTTTCACTGAAAGAGAAGCAGTCTGTTCCAACACTTCCATTTACTGTGCGAAGTGAATGGAGTGTTGCTTCACTTTCTAAATGCTTTCCTTTCAGAGAAAATCACTTTCCTTTGAAAGTGCCTTAAGCTACTAACAAGCATTCACAAGAAACTCACATGCAATTTTCTGAAATAGAAGCAGTTTGTTCCAACACTACAATTCACTGTGCGATGTGAATGGAGTGTTGCTTCACTTTCTATATGCTCTCCTTTTAGAGAAAATCACTCTCTTTTGAAACTGCCTTAAGCTACTTACAAGCATTCACAAGAAAGTCACATCTGTTTCTCTGAAAGAGAAGCAGTCTGTTCCAACACTTCAATTCACTGTGCGAAGTGAATGGAATGTTGCTTCACTTTCTAAATGCTCTCCTTTAAGAGAAATTCACTCTCTTTTGAAACTGCCTTAAGCAACTTACAAGCATTCACAAGAAACTCACATGCCATTCTCTGAAAGAGAAGCAGTCTGTTCCAACACTTCAATTCACTGTGCGAAGAGAATAGAGTGTTGCTTCACTTTCTAAATGCTGTCCTTTCAGAGAAAATCACTTTCCTTTGAAAGTGCCTTCAGCTACTTACAAGCATTTAACAGAAATTCACATGTGTTTCTATGAAAAAGAAGCAGTCTGTTCCAACACTTCAATTCACTGAGCGAAGTGAATGGAGAGTTGCTTCACTTTATAAATGCTGTCCTTTCAGAGAAAATCACTTTGCTTTGAAAGTGCCTTAAGCTCCTAACAAGCATTCACAAAAAACTCACATCCGTTTCTCTGAAAGAGAAGAAGTCTGTTCCAACACTTCAATTCACTGGGCGAAGTGAATGGAGTGTTGCTTCACTTTCTATATGCTCTCCTTTGAGAGAAAATCACTCTCTTTTGAAAATGCCTTAAGCTACATACAAGCATTCAGAAGAACTCACATGCATTTTTCTGAAAGAGAAGCAGTCTGTTCCAACACTTCAATTCACTGGGCGAAGTGAAAGGAGTGTTGTTTCACTTTCTAAATGCTGTCCTTTCAGAGAAAATCACTTTCCTTTGAAAGTGCCTTAAGCTACTTACACACATTCACAGGAAACTCAAATGCATTTCTATGAAAGAGAAGCTGTCTGTTCCAACACTTCAATTCACTGTGAGAAGTGAATGGAGTGTTGCTTCACTTTCTAAATGCTGTCCTTTCAGAGAAAATCACTTTCCTTTGAAAGTGCCTTAAGATACTTACAAGCATTCAACAGAAATTCACATGCGTTTCACTGAAAGAGAAGCAGTCTGTTCCAACACTTCAATTCACTGTGCGAAGTGAATGGAGTGTTGCTTCACTTTCTAAATGCTGTCCTTTCAGAGAAAATCACTTTCCTTTGAAAGTGCCTTAAGCTACTTACAAGCATTCACAAAAAACTCATATCTGTTTCTCTGAAAGAGAAGTAGTCTGTTCCAACACTTCAATTCACTGTGCGAAGTGAATGGAGTGTTGTTTCATTTTCTAAATGCTGTCCTTTCAGAGAAAATCACTTTCCTTTGAAAGTGCCTAAAACTACTTACACAGATTCACATTAAACTCAAATGTGTTTCTATGAAAGAGAAGCTGTCTGTTCCAACACTTCAATTCACTGTGCGAAGTGAATGGAGTGTTGCTTCACTTTCTAAATGCTGTCCTTTCAGAGACAATCACTTTCCTTTGAAAGTGCCTTAAGCTACTTACAAGCATTCACAAAAAACTCATATCTGTTTCTCTGAAAGAGAAGTAGTCTGTTCCAACACTTCAATTCACTGTGCGAAGTGAATGGAGTGTTGCTTCACTTTCTAAATGCTGTCCTTTCAGAGAAAATCACTTTCCTTTGAAAGTGCCCTAAGCTACTTACAAGCATTCAGTAGAAACTCACATGCATTTTTCTGAAAGAGAAGCAGTCTGTTCCAACACTTCAATTCACTGTGCGAAGTGAATGGAGTGTTGCTTCACTTTCTAAATGCTGTCCTTTCAGAGAAAATCACTTTCCTTTGAAAGTGCCTTAAGCTACTTACACAGATTCACAGGAAACTCAAATGCGTTTCTATGAAAGAGAAGCAGTCTGTTCCAACACTTCAATTCACTGTGCGAAGTGAATGGAGTGTTGCTTCACTTTCTAAATGCTGTCCTTTCAGAGAAAATCACTTTCCTTTGAAAGTGCCTTTAGCTACTTACAAGCATTCAACAGAAATTCACATGCGTTTCACTGAAAGAGAAGCAGTCAGTTCCAACATTTGAATTCACTGTGCGAAGTGAATGGATTGTTGCTTCACTTTCTAAATGCTGTCCTTTCAGAGAAAATCACTTCTCTTTGAAAGTGCCTTAATCTACTTACAAGCATTCACAAGAAACTCACATCTGTTTCTCTGAAAGAGATGCAGTCTGTTCCAACACTTCAATTCACTGTGCGAAATAAATGGAGTGTTGCTTCACTTTCTAAATGATGTCCTTTCAGAGAAAATCACTTTCCTTTGAAAGATCCTTAAGCTACTTACAAGCATTCACAAGAAACTCACATGCATTTTACTGAAAGAGAAGCAGTTTGTTCCAACACTACAATTCACTGTGCGAAGTGAATGGAGTGTTGCTTCACTTTCTATATGCTCTCCTTTTAGAGAAAATCACTCTCTTTTGAAACTGCCTTAAGCTACTTACAAGAATTCACAAGAAAGTCACATCTGTTTCTCTGAAAGGAAAGCAGTCTGTTCCAACACTTCAATTCACTGTGCGAAGTGAATGGAATGTTGCTTCACTTTCTAAATGCTCTCCTTTTAGAGAAATTCACTCTCTTTTGAAACTGCCTTAAGCAACTTACAAGCATTCACAAGAAACCCACATGCAATTCACTGAAAGAGAAGCAGTGTGTTCCAACACTTCAATTCACTGTGCGAAGAGAATGGAGTGTTGCTTCACTTTCTAAATGCTGTCCCTTCAGAGAAAATCACTTTCCTTTGAAAGTGCCTTAAGCTACTTACAAGCATTCAATAGAAATTCACATGTGTTTCACTGAAAGAGAAGCAGTCTGTTCCAACACTTCAATTCACTGTGCGAAGTGAATGGAGTGTTGCTTCACTTTCTAAATGCTGTCCTTTCAGAGAAAATCACTTTCCTTTGAAAGTGCCTTAAGCTAGTTACAAGCATTCCACAGAAATTCACATGCGTTTCTCTGAAAAAGAAGCAGTCTGTTCCAACACTTCAATTCACTGTGCGAAGTGAATGGAGTGTGGTTTCACTTTCTAAATGCTGTCCTTTCAGAGAAAATCACTTTCCTTTGAAAGTGCCTTAAGCTACTTACAAGCATTCACAAGAAACTCACATGCATTTTTCTGAAAGAGAAGCAGTCTGTTCCAACACTTCAATTCACTGTGCGTAGTGAATGGAGTGTTGCTTCACTTTCTAAATGCTGTCCTTTCAGAGAAAATCACTTTCCTTTGAAAGTGCCTTAAGCTACTTACAAGCATTCAATAGAAATTCACATGTGTTTCTCTGAAAAAGAAGCAGTCTGTTCCAACACTTCAATTCACTGTGCGAAGTGAATGGAGTGTTGCTTCACTTTCTAAATGCTGTCCTTTCAGAGGAAATCACTTTCCTTTGAACGTGCCTTAAGCTACTTACAAGCATTCCACAGAAATTCACATGCGGTTCTCTGAAAGAGAAGCAGTCTGTTCCAACACTTCAATTCACTGTGCGAAGTGAATGGAGTCTTGCTTCACTTTCTAAATGCTATCCTTTCAGAGAAAATCACTTTCCTTTGAAAGTGCCTTAAGCTACTTACACACATTCACAGGAAACTCAAATGCGTTTCTATGAAAGAGAAGCTGTCTGTTCCAACACTTCAATTCACTGTGCGAAGTGAATGGAGTGTTGCTTCACTTTCTAAATGCTGTCCTTTCAGAGAAAATCACTTTCCTTTGAAAGTGCCTTAAGCTACTTACAAGCATTCAACAGAAACTCACATGCATTACTCTGAAAGAGAAGCAGTCTGTTCCAACACTTCAATTCACTGTGCGAAGTGAATGGAGTGTTGCTTCACTTTCTAATTGCTGTCCTTTCAGAGAAAATCACTTTCCTTTGAAAGTGCGTTTAGCTACTTACAAGCATTCAACAGAAATTCACATGCATTTCACTGAAAGAGTAGCAGTCTGTTCCAACACTTCAATTCACTGTCCGAAGTGAATGGAGTGCTGCTTCACTTTCTAAATGCTGTCCTTTCAGAGAAAATCACTTTCCTTTGAAAGTGCCTTAAGCTACTTACAAGCATTCACAAGAAACTCACATGCATTTTTCTGAGAGAGAAGCAGTCTGTTCCAACACTTCAATTCACTGTGCATAGTGAATGGAGTGTTGCTTCACTTTCTAAATGCTGTCCTTTCAGAGAAAATCACTTTCCTTTGAAAGTGCCTTAAGCTACTTACAAGCATTCAATGGAAATTCACATGTGTTTCTCTGAAAAAGAAGCAGTCTGTTCCAACACTTCAATTCACTGTGCGAAGTGAATGGAGTGTTGCTTCACTTTCTAAATGCTGTCCTTTCAGAGAAAATCTCTTTCCTTTGAAAGTGCCTTAAGCTACTTACAAGCATTCACAAAAAACTCATATCTGTTTCTCTGAAAGAGAAGTAGTCTGTTCCAACACTTCAATTCACTGTGCGAAGTGAATGGAGTGTTGTTTCATTTTCTAAATGCTGTCCTTTCAGAGAAAATCACTTTCCTTTGAAAGTGCCTTAAGCTACTTACAAGCATTCAATAGAAATTCACATGTGTTTCTCTGAAAAAGAAGCAGTCTGTTCCAACACTTCAATTCACTGTGCGAAGTGAATGGAGTGTTGCTTCACTTTCTAAATGCTGTCCTTTCAGAGGAAATCACTTTCCTTTGAACGTGCCTTAAGCTACTTACAAGCATTCCACAGAAATTCACATGCGGTTCTCTGAAAGAGAAGCAGTCTGTTCCAACAATTCAATTCACTGTGCGAAGTGAATGGAGTCTTGCTTCACTTTCTAAATGCTATCCTTTCAGAGAAAATCACTTTCCTTTGAAAGTGCCTTAAGCTACTTACACACATTCACAGGAAACTCAAATGCGTTTCTATGAAAGAGAAGCTGTCTGTTCCAACATTTCAATTCACTGTGCGAAGTGAATGGAGTGTTGCTTCACTTTCTAAATGCTGTCCTTTCAGAGAAAATCACTTTCCTTTGAAAGTGCCTTAAGCTACTTACAAGCATTCAACAGAAACTCACATGCATTACTCTGAAAGAGAAGCAGTCTGTTCCAACACTTCAATTCACTGTGCGAAGTGAATGGAGTGTTGCTTCACTTTCTAATTGCTGTCCTTTCAGAGAAAATCACTTTCCTTTGAAAGTGCGTTTAGCTACTTACAAGCATTCAACAGAAATTCACATGCATTTCACTGAAAGAGTAGCAGTCTGTTCCAACACTTCAATTCACTGTCCGAAGTGAATGGAGTGCTGCTTCACTTTCTAAATGCTGTCCTTTCAGAGAAAATCACTTTCCTTTGAAAGTGCCTTAAGCTACTTACAAGCATACACAAGAAACTCACATGCATTTTTCTGAGAGAGAAGCAGTCTGTTCCAACACTTCAATTCACTGTGCATAGTGAATGGAGTGTTGCTTCACTTTCTAAATGCTGTCCTTTCAGAGAAAATCACTTTCCTTTGAAAGTGCCTTAAGCTACTTACAAGCATTCAATGGAAATTCACATGTGTTTCTCTGAAAAAGAAGCAGTCTGTTCCAACACTTCAATTCACTGTGCGAAGTGAATGGAGTGTTGCTTCACTTTCTAAATGCTGTCCTTTCAGAGAAAATCACTTTCCTTTGAAAGTGCCTTAAGATACTTACAAGCATTCACAAAAAACTCATATCTGTTTCTCTGAAAGAGAAGTTTTCTGTTCCAACACTTCAATTCACTGTGCGAAGTGAATGGAGTGTTGCTTCACTTTCTAAATGCTGTCCTTTCAGAGAAAATCTCTTTCCTTTGAAAGTGCCTTAAGCTACTTACAAGCATTCAACAGAAATTAACATGCATTTCACTGAAAGTGAAGCAATCTGTTCCAACACTTCAATTCACTGTGCGAAGTGAATGGAGTGTTGCTTCACTTTCTAAATGCTGTCCTTTCAGAGAAAATCACTTTCCTTTGAAAATGCCTTAAGCTACTTACAAGCATTCACAAGAAACTCACATGCATTTTTCTGAAAGAGAAGCAGTCTGTTCCAACACTTCAATTCACTGTGCGTAGTGAATGGAGTGTTGCTTCACTTTCTAAATGCTGTCCTTTCAGAGAAAATCACTTTCTTTTGAAAGTGCCTTAAGCTACTTACACACATTCACAGGATACTCAAGTGCGTTTCTATGAAAGAGAAGCTGTCTGTTCCAACACTTCAGTTCACTGTGCGAAGTGAATGGAGTGTTGCTTCACTTTCTAAATGCTGTCTTTCAGAGAAAATCACTTTCCTTTGAAAGTGCCTTAAGCTACTTACAAGCATTCACAAAAAACTCATATCTGTTTCTCTGAAAGAGAAGTAGTCTGTTCCAACACTTCAATTCACTGTGCGAAGTGAATGGAGTGTTGCTTCACTTTCTAAATGCTGTCCTTTCAGAGAAAATCACTTTCCTTTGAAAGTGCCTTAAGCTACTTACAAGCATTCACAAGAAACTCACATGCATTTTTCTGAAAGAGAAGCAGTCTGTTCCAACACTTCAATTCAATGTGCGTAGTGAATGGAGTGTTGCTTCACTTTCTAAATGCTGTCCTTTCAGAGAAAATTACTTTCCTTTGAAAGTGCCTTTAGCTACTTACAAGCATTCAATAGAAATTCACATGTGTTTCTCTAAAAAAGAAGCAGTCTGTTCAAAAACTTCAATTCACTATGCGAAGTGAATGGAGTGTTGCTTCACTTTCTAAATGCTGTCCTTTCAGAGACAATCACTTTCCTTTGAAAGTGCCTTAAGCTACTTACAAGCATTCACAAGAAACTCACATGCATTTTTCTGAAAGAGAAGCAGTCTGTTCCAACACTTCCATTCACTGTGCGTAGTGAATGGATTGTTGCTTCACTTTCTAAATGCTGTCCTTTCAGAGAAAATCACTTTCCTTTGAAAGTGCCTTAAGCTACTTACACACATTCACAGGAAACTCAAATGCGTTTCTATGAAAGAGAAGCTGTCTGTTCCAACACTTCAATTCACTGTACGAAGTGAATGGAGTGTTGCTTCACTTTCTAAATGCTGTCCTTTCAGAGAAAATCACTTTCCTTTGAAAGTGCCTTAAGCTACTTACAAGCATTCAACAGAAATTCACATGCGTTTCACTGAAAGAGAAGCAGTCTGTTCCAACACTTCAATTCACTGTGCGAAGTGAATGGAGTGTTGCTTCACTTTCTAAATGCTGTCCTTTCAGAGAAAATCACTTTCCTTTGAAAGTGCCTTAAGCTACTTACAAGCATTCAACAGAAATTCACATGCGTTTCACTGAAAGAGAAGCAGTCTGTTCCAACACTTCCATTTACTGTGCGAAGTGAATGGAGTGTTGCTTCACTTTCTAATTGCTTTCCTTTCAGAGAAAATCACTTTCCTTTGAAAGTGCCTTAAGCTACTAACAAGCATTCACAAGAAACTCACATGCAATTTTCTGAAATAGAAGCAGTTTGTTCCAACACTACAATTCACTGTGCGATGTGAATGGAGTGTTGCTTCACTTTCTATATGCTCTCCTTTTAGAGAAAATCACTCTCTTTTGAAACTGCCTTAAGCTACTTACAAGCATTCACAAGAAAGTCACATCTGTTTCTCTGAAAGAGAAGCAGTCTGTTCCAACACTTCAATTCACTGTGCGAAGTGAATGGAATGTTGCTTCACTTTCTAAATGCTCTCCTTTAAGAGAAATTCACTCTCTTTTGAAACTGCCTTAAGCAACTTACAAGCATTCACAAGAAACTCACATGCCATTCTCTGAAAGAGAAGCAGTCTGTTCCAACACTTCAATTCACTGTGCGAAGAGAATAGAGTGTTGCTTCACTTTCTAAATGCTGTCCTTTCAGAGAAAATCACTTTCCTTTGAAAGTGCCTTCAGCTACTTACAAGCATTTAACAGAAATTCACATGTGTTTCTATGAAAAAGAAGCAGTCTGTTCCAACACTTCAATTCACTGAGCGAAGTGAATGGAGAGTTGCTTCACTTTATAAATGCTGTCCTTTCAGAGAAAATCACTTTGCTTTGAAAGTGCCTTAAGCTCCTAACAAGCATTCACAAAAAACTCACATCCGTTTCTCTGAAAGAGAAGAAGTCTGTTCCAACACTTCAATTCACTGGGCGAAGTGAATGGAGTGTTGCTTCACTTTCTATATGCTCTCCTTTGAGAGAAAATCACTCTCTTTTGAAAATGCCTTAAGCTACATACAAGCATTCAGAAGAACTCACATGCATTTTTCTGAAAGAGAAGCAGTCTGTTCCAACACTTCAATTCACTGGGCGAAGTGAATGGAGTGTTGTTTCACTTTCTAAATGCTGTCCTTTCAGAGAAAATCACTTTCCTTTGAAAGTGCCTTAAGCTACTTAGACACATTCACAGGAAACTCAAATGCATTTCTATGAAAGAGAAGCTGTCTGTTCAAACACTTCAATTCACTGTGAGAAGTGAATGGAGTGTTGCTTCACTTTCTAAATGCTGTCCTTTCAGAGAAAATCACTTTCCTTTGAAAGTGCCTTAAGATACTTACAAGCATTCAACAGAAATTCACATGCGTTTCACTGAAAGAGAAGCAGTCTGTTCCAACACTTCAATTCACTGTGCGAAGTCAATGGAGTGTTGCTTCACTTTCTAAATGCTGTCCTTTCAGAGAAAATCACTTTCCTTTGAAAGTGCCTTAAGCTACTTACAAGCATTCAACAGAAATTCACATGTGTTTCACTGAAAGAGAAGCAGTCTGTTCCAACACTTCAATTCACTGTGCGAAGTGAATGGAGTGTTGCTTCACTTTCTAAATGCTGTCCTTTCAGAGAAAATCACTTTCCTTTGAAAGTGCCTTAAGCTACTTACAAGCATTCACAAGAAACTCACATGCATTTTTCTGAAAGAGAAGCAGTCTGTTCCAACACTTCAATTCAATGTGCGTAGTGAATGGAGTGTTGCTTCACTTTCTAAATGCTGTCCTTTCAGAGAAAATTACTTTCCTTTGAAAGTGCCTTTAGCTACTTACAAGCATTCAATAGAAATTCACATGTGTTTCTCTAAAAAAGAAGCAGTCTGTTCAAAAACTTCAATTCACTGTGCGAAGTGAATGGAGTGTTGCTTCACTTTCTAAATGCTGTCCTTTCAGAGACAATCACTTTCCTTTGAAAGTGCCTTAAGCTACTTACAAGCATTCACAAGAAACTCACATGCATTTTTCTGAAAGAGAAGCAGTCTGTTCCAACACTTCCATTCACTGTGCGTAGTGAATGGATTGTTGCTTCACTTTCTAAATGCTGTCCTTTCAGAGAAAATCACTTTCCTTTGAAAGTGCCTTAAGCTACTTACACACATTCACAGGAAACTCAAATGCGTTTCACTGAAAGAGAAGCTGTCTGTTCCAACACTTCAATTCACTGTGCGAAGTGAATGGAGTGTTGCTTCACTTTCTAAATGCTGTCCTTTCAGAGAAAATCACTTTCCTTTGAAAGTGCCTTAAGCTACTTACAAGCATTCAACAGAAATTCACATGCGTTTCACTGAAAGAGAAGCAGTCTGTTCCAACACTTCCATTTACTGTGCGAAGTGAATGGAGTGTTGCTTCACTTTCTAAATGCTTTCCTTTCAGAGAAAATCACTTTCCTTTGAAAGTGCCTTAAGCTACTAACAAGCATTCAAAAGAAACTCACATGCAATTTTCTGAAATAGAAGCTGTTTGTTCCAACACTAAAATTCAATGTGCAATGTGAATGGAGTGTTGCTTCACTTTCTATATGCTCTCCTTTTAGAGAAAATCACTCTCTTTTGAAACTGCCTTAAGCTACTTACAAGCATTCACAAGAAAGTCACATCTGTTTCTCTGAAAGAGAAGCAGTCTGTTCCAACACTTCAATTCACTGTGCGAAGTGAATGGAATGTTGCTTCACTTTCTAAATGCTCTCCTTTAAGAGAAATTCACTCTCTTTTGAAACTGCCTTAAGCAACTTACAAGCATTCACAAGAAACTCACATGCCATTCTCTGAAAGAGAAGCAGTCTGTTCCAACACTTCAATTCACTGTGCGAAGAGAATAGAGTGTTGCTTCACTTTCTAAATGCTGTCCTTTCAGAGAAAATCACTTTCCTTTGAAAGTGCCTTCAGCTACTTACAAGCATTTAACAGAAATTCACATGTGTTTCTATGAAAAAGAAGCAGTCTGTTCCAACACTTCAATTCACTGAGCGAAGTGAATGGAGAGTTGCTTCACTTTATAAATGCTGTCCTTTCAGAGAAAATCACTTTGCTTTGAAAGTGCCTTAAGCTCCTAACAAGCATTCACAAAAAACTCACATCCGTTTCTCTGAAAGAGAAGAAGTCTGTTCCAACACTTCAATTCACTGGGCGAAGTGAATGGAGTGTTGCTTCACTTTCTATATGCTCTCCTTTGAGAGAAAATCACTCTCTTTTGAAAATGCCTTAAGCTACATACAAGCATTCAGAAGAACTCACATGCATTTTTCTGAAAGAGAAGCAGTCTGTTCCAACACTTCAATTCACTGGGCGAAGTGAAAGGAGTGTTGTTTCACTTTCTAAATGCTGTCCTTTCAGAGAAAATCACTTTCCTTTGAAAGTGCCTTAAGCTACTTACACACATTCACAGGAAACTCAAATGCATTTCTATGAAAGAGAAGCTGTCTGTTCCAACACTTCAATTCACTGTGAGAAGTGAATGGAGTGTTGCTTCACTTTCTAAATGCTGTCCTTTCAGAGAAAATCACTTTCCTTTGAAAGTGCCTTAAGATACTTACAAGCATTCAACAGAAATTCACATGCGTTTCACTGAAAGAGAAGCAGTCTGTTCCAACACTTCAATTCACTGTGCGAAGTGAATGGAGTGTTGCTTCACTTTCTAAATGCTGTCCTTTCAGAGAAAATCACTTTCCTTTGAAAGTGCCTTAAGCTACTTACAAGCATTCACAAAAAACTCATATCTGTTTCTCTGAAAGAGAAGTAGTCTGTTCCAACACTTCAATTCACTGTGCGAAGTGAATGGAGTGTTGTTTCATTTTCTAAATGCTGTCCTTTCAGAGAAAATCACTTTCCTTTGAAAGTGCCTAAAACTACTTACACAGATTCACATTAAACTCAAATGTGTTTCTATGAAAGAGAAGCTGTCTGTTCCAACACTTCAATTCACTGTGCGAAGTGAATGGAGTGTTGCTTCACTTTCTAAATGCTGTCCTTTCAGAGACAATCACTTTCCTTTGAAAGTGCCTTAAGCTACTTACAAGCATTCACAAAAAACTCATATCTGTTTCTCTGAAAGAGAAGTAGTCTGTTCCAACACTTCAATTCACTGTGCGAAGTGAATGGAGTGTTGCTTCACTTTCTAAATGCTGTCCTTTCAGAGAAAATCACTTTCCTTTGAAAGTGCCTTAAGCTACTTACACAGATTCACAGGAAACTCAAATGCGTTTCTATGAAAGAGAAGCAGTCTGTTCCAACACTTCAATTCACTGTGCGAAGTGAATGGAGTGTTGCTTCACTTTCTAAATGCTGTCCTTTCAGAGAAAATCACTTTCCTTTGAAAGTGCCTTTAGCTACTTACAAGCATTCAACAGAAATTCACATGCGTTTCACTGAAAGAGAAGCAGACAGTTCCAACACTTGAATTCACTGTGCGAAGTGAATGGATTGTTGCTTCACTTTCTAAATGCTGTCCTTTCAGAGAAAATCACTTCTCTTTGAAAGTGCCTTAATCTACTTACAAGCATTCACAAGAAACTCACATCTGTTTCTCTGAAAGAGATGCAGTCTGTTCCAACACTTCAATTCACTGTGCGAAATAAATGGAGTGTTGCTTCACTTTCTAAATGATGTCCTTTCAGAGAAAATCACTTTCCTTTGAAAGTTCCTTAAGCTACTTACAAGCATTTACAAGAAACTCACATGCATTTTACTGAAAGAGAAGCAGTTTGTTCCAACACTACAATTCACTGTGCGAAGTGAATGGAGTGTTGCTTCACTTTCTATATGCTCTCCTTTTAGAGAAAATCACTCTCTTTTGAAACTGCCTTAAGCTACTTACAAGAATTCACAAGAAAGTCACATCTGTTTCTCTGAAAGGAAAGCAGTCTGTTCCAACACTTCAATTCACTGTGCGAAGTGAATGGAATGTTGCTTCACTTTCTAAATGCTCTCCTTTTAGAGAAATTCACTCTCTTTTGAAACTGCCTTAAGCAACTTACAAGCATTCACAAGAAACCCACATGCAATTCACTGAAAGAGAAGCAGTGTGTTCCAACACTTCAATTCACTGTGCGAAGAGAATGGAGTGTTGCTTCACTTTCTAAATGCTGTCCCTTCAGAGAAAATCACTTTCCTTTGAAAGTGCCTTAAGCTACTTACAAGCTTTCAACAGAAATTCACATGTGTTTCACTGAAAGAGAAGCAGTCTGTTCCAACACTTCAATTCACTGTGCGAAGTGAATGGAGTGTTGCTTCACTTTCTAAATGCTGTCCTTTCAGAGAAAATCACTTTCCTTTGAAAGTGCCTTAAGCTAGTTACAAGCATTCCACAGAAATTCACATGCGTTTCTCTGAAAAAGAAGCAGTCTGTTCCAACACTTCAATTCACTGTGCGAAGTGAATGGAGTGTGGTTTCACTTTCTAAATGCTGTCCTTTCAGAGAAAATCACTTTCCTTTGAAAGTGCCTTAAGCTACTTACAAGCATTCACAAGAAACTCACATGCATTTTTCTGAAAGAGAAGCAGTCTGTTCCAACACTTCAATTCACTGTGCGTAGTGAATGGAGTGTTGCTTCACTTTCTAAATGCTGTCCTTTCAGAGAAAATCACTTTCCTTTGAAAGTGCCTTAAGCTACTTACAAGCATTCAATAGAAATTCACATGTGTTTCTCTGAAAAAGAAGCAGTCTGTTCCAACACTTCAATTCACTGTGCGAAGTGAATGGAGTGTTGCTTCACTTTCTAAATGCTGTCCTTTTAGAGGAAATCACTTTCCTTTGAACGTGCCTTAAGCTACTTACAAGCATTCCACAGAAATTCACATGCGGTTCTCTGAAAGAGAAGCAGTCTGTTCCAACACTTCAATTCACTGTGCGAAGTGAATGGAGTCTTGCTTCACTTTCTAAATGCTATCCTTTCAGAGAAAATCACTTTCCTTTGAAAGTGCCTTAAGCTACTTACACACATTCACAGGAAACTCAAATGCGTTTCTATGAAAGAGAAGCTGTCTGTTCCAACACTTCAATTCACTGTGCGAAGTGAATGGAGTGTTGCTTCACTTTCTAAATGCTGTCCTTTCAGAGAAAATCACTTTCCTTTGAAAGTGCCTTAAGCTACTTACAAGCATTCAACAGAAACTCACATGCATTACTCTGAAAGAGAAGCAGTCTGTTCCAACACTTCAATTCACTGTGCGAAGTGAATGGAGTGTTGCTTCACTTTCTAATTGCTGTCCTTTCAGAGAAAATCACTTTCCTTTGAAAGTGCGTTTAGCTACTTACAAGCATTCAACAGAAATTCACATGCATTTCACTGAAAGAGTAGCAGTCTGTTCCAACACTTCAATTCACTGTCCGAAGTGAATGGAAGGCTGCTTCACTTTCTAAATGCTGTCCTTTCAGAGAAAATCACTTTCCTTTGAAAGTGCCTTAAGCTACTTACAAGCATTCACAAGAAACTCACATGCATTTTTCTGAGAGAGAAGCAGTCTGTTCCAACACTTCAATTCACTGTGCATAGTGAATGGAGTGTTGCTTCACTTTCTAAATGCTGTCCTTTCAGAGAAAATCACTTTCCTTTGAAAGTGCCTTAAGCTACTTACAAGCATTCAATGGAAATTCACATGTGTTTCTCTGAAAAAGAAGCAGTCTGTTCCAACACTTCAATTCACTGTGCGAAGTGAATGGAGTGTTGCTTCACTTTCTAAATGCTGTCCTTTCAGAGAAAATCACTTTCCTTTGAAAGTGCCTTAAGCTACTTACAAGCATTCACAAAAAACTCATATCTGTTTCTCTGAAAGAGAAGTTTTCTGTTCCAACACTTCAATTCACTGTGCGAAGTGAATGGAGTGTTGCTTCACTTTCTAAATGCTGTCCTTTCAGAGAAAATCTCTTTCCTTTGAAAGTGCCTTAAGCTACTTACAAGCATTCAACAGAAATTAACATGCATTTCACTGAAAGTGAAGCAATCTGTTCCAACACTTCAATTCACTGTGCGAAGTGAATGGAGTGTTGCTTCACTTTCTAAATGCTGTCCTTTCAGAGAAAATCACTTTCCTTTGAAAATGCCTTAAGCTACTTACAAGCATTCACAAGAAACTCACATGCATTTTTCTGAAAGAGAAGCAGTCTGTTCCAACACTTCAATTCACTGTGCGTAGTGAAGGGAGTGTTGCTTCACTTTCTAAATGCTGTCCTTTCAGAGAAAATCACTTTCTTTTGAAAGTGCCTTAAGCTACTTACACACATTCACAGGATACTCAAGTGCGTTTCTATGAAAGAGAAGCTGTCTGTTCCAACACTTCAATTCACTGTGCGAAGTGAATGGAGTGTTGCTTCACTTTCTAAATGCTGTCTTTCAGAGAAAATCACTTTCCTTTGAAAGTGCCTTAAGCTACTTACAAGCATTCACAAAAAACTCATATCTGTTTCTCTGAAAGAGAAGTAGTCTGTTCCAACACTTCAATTCACTGTGCGAAGTGAATGGAGTGTTGTTTCACTTTCTAAATGCTGTCCTTTCAGAGAAAATCACTTTCCTTTGAAAGTGCCTTAAGCTACTTGCCAGCATTCACAGGAAACTCAAATGCGTTTCTATGAAAGAGAAGCAGTCTGTTCCAACACTTCAATTCACTGTGCGAAGTGAATGGAGTGTTGCTTCACTTTCTAAATGCTGTCCTTTCAGAGAAAATCGCTTTCTTTTGAAAGTGCCTTATGCTACTTACAAGCATTCAACAGAAATTCACATGCGTTTCACTGAAAGAGAAGCAGTCTGTTCCAACACTTCAATTCACTGTGCGAAGTGAATGGAGTGTTGCTTCACTTTCTAAATGCTGTCCTTTCAGAGAAAATCACTTTCCTTTGAAAGTGCCTTAAGCTACTTACACACATTCACAGGAAACTCAAATGCGTTTCTATGAAAGAGAAGTTGTCTGCTCCAACACTTCAGTTCACTGTGCGTAGTGAATGGAGTGTTGCTTCACTTTCTAAATGCTGTCCTTTCAGAGAAAATCACTTTCCTTTGAAAGTGCCTTAAGCTACTTACAAGCATTCAATAGAAATTCACATGTGTTTCTCTGAAAAAGATGCAGTCTGTTCCAACACTTCAATTCACTGTGCGAAGTGAATGGAGTGTTGCTTCACTTTCTAAATGCTGTCCTTTCAGAGAAAATCACTTTCCTTTGAAAGTGCCTTAAGCTACTTACAAGCTTTCCACAGTAATTCACATGCGTTTCTCTGAAAGAGAAGCAGTCTGCTTCAACACTTCAATTCACTGTGCTAAGTGAATAGAGTGTTGTTTCACTTTCTAAATGCTGTCCTTTCAGAGAAAATCACTTTCCTTTGAAAGTGCCTTAAGCTTCATACACACATTCGCAGGAAACTCAAATGCGTTTCTATGAAAGAGAAGCTGTCTGTTCCAACACTTCAATTCACTGTGCGAAGTGAATGGAGTGTTGCTTCACTTTCTAAATGCTGTCCTTTCAGAGAAAATCACTTTCCTTTGAAAGTGCCTTAAGCTACTTACAAGCATTCAACAGAAATTCACATGCGTTTCTCTGAAAGAGAAGCATTCTGTTCCAACACTTCAATTCACTGTGCGAAGTGAATGGAGTGTTGCTTCACTTTCTAATTGCTGTCCTTTCAGAGAAAATCACTTTCCTTTGAAAGTGCGTTTAGCTACTTACAAGCATTCAACAGAAATTCACATGCATTTCACTGAAAGAGTAGCAGTCTGTTCCAACACTTCAATTCACTGTCCGAAGTGAATGGAGTGCTGCTTCACTTTCTAAATGCTGTCCTTTCAGAGAAAATCACTTTCCTTTGAAAGTGCCTTAAGCTACTTACAAGCATTCACAAGAAACTCACATGCATTTTTCTGAGAGCGAAGCAGTCTGTTCCAACATTTCAATTCACTGTGCATAGTGAATGGAGTGTTGCTTCACTTTCTAAATGCTGTCCTTTCAGAGAAAATCACTTTCCTTTGAAAGTGCCTTAAGCTACTTACAAGCATTCAATGGAAATTCACATGTGTTTCTCTGAAAAAGAAGCAGTCTGTTCCAACACTTCAATTCACTGTGCGAAGTGAATGGAGTGTTGCTTCACTTTCTAAATGCTGTCCTTTCAGAGAAAATCACTTTCCTTTGAAAGTGCCTTAAGCTACTTACAAGCATTCACAAAAAACTCATATCTGTTTCTCTGAAAGAGAAGTTTTCTGTTCCAACACTTCAATTCACTGTGCGAAGTGAATGTAGTGTTGCTTCACTTTCTAAATGCTGTCCTTTCAGAGAAAATCTCTTTCCTTTGAAAGTGCCTTAAGCTACTTACAAGCATTCAACAGAAATTAACATGCATTTCACTGAAAGTGAAGCAATCTGTTCCAACACTTCAATTCACTGTGCGAATTGAATGGAGTGTTGCTTCACTTTCTAAATGCTGTCCTTTCAGAGAAAATCACTTTCCTTTGAAAATGCCTTAAGCTACTTACAAGCATTCACAAGAAACTCACATGCATTTTTCTGAAAGAGAAGCAGTCTGTTCCAACACTTCAATTCACTGTGCGTAGTGAAGGGAGTGTTGCTTCACTTTCTAAATGCTGTCCTTTCAGAGAAAATCACTTTCTTTTGAAAGTGCCTTAAGCTACTTACACACATTCACAGGATACTCAAGTGCGTTTCTATGAAAGAGAAGCTGTCTGTTCCAACACTTCAATTCACTGTGCGAAGTGAATGGAGTGTTGCTTCACTTTCTAAATGCTGTCTTTCAGAGAAAATCACTTTCCTTTGAAAGTGCCTTAAGCTACTTACAAGCATTCACAAAAAACTCATATCTGTTTCTCTGAAAGAGAAGTAGTCTGTTCCAACACTTCAATTCACTGTGCGAAGTGAATGGAGTGTTGTTTCACTTTCTAAATGCTGTCCTTTCAGAGAAAATCACTTTCCTTTGAAAGTGCCTTAAGCTACTTGCAAGCATTCACAGGAAACTCAAATGCGTTTCTATGAAAGAGAAGCAGTCTGTTCCAACACTTCAATTCACTGTGCGAAGTGAATGGAGTGTTGCTTCACTTTCTAAATGCTGTCCTTTCAGAGAAAATCGCTTTGTTTTGAAAGTGCCTTATGCTACTTACAAGCATTCAACAGAAATTCACATGCGTTTCACTGAAAGAGAAGCAGTCTGTTCCAACACTTCAATTCACTGTGCGAAGTGAATGGAGTGTTGCTTCACTTTCTAAATGCTGTCCTTTCAGAGAAAATCACTTTCCTTTGAAAGTGCCTTAAGCTACTTACACACATTCACAGGAAACTCAAATGCGTTTCTATGAAAGAGAAGTTGTCTGCTCCAACACTTCAGTTCACTGTGCGTAGTGAATGGAGTGTTGCTTCACTTTCTAAATGCTGTCCTTTCAGAGAAAATCACTTTCCTTTGAAAGTGCCTTAAGCTACTTACAAGCATTCAATAGAAATTCACATGTGTTTCTCTGAAAAAGATGCAGTCTGTTCCAACACTTCAATTCACTGTGCGAAGTGAATGGAGTGTTGCTTCACTTTCTAAATGCTGTCCTTTCAGAGAAAATCACTTTCCTTTGAAAGTGCCTTAAGCTACTTACAAGCTTTCCACAGTAATTCACATGCGTTTCTCTGAAAGAGAAGCAGTCTGCTTCAACACTTCAATTCACTGTGCTAAGTGAATAGAGTGTTGTTTCACTTTCTAAATGCTGTCCTTTCAGAGAAAATCACTTTCCTTTGAAAGTGCCTTAAGCTTCTTACACACATTCGCAGGAAACTCAAATGCGTTTCTATGAAAGAGAAGCTGTCTGTTCCAACATTTCAATTCACTGTGCGAAGTGAATGGAGTGTTGCTTCACTTTCTAAATGCTGTCCTTTCAGAGAAAATCACTTTCCTTTGAAAGTGCCTTAAGCTACTTACAAGCATTCAACAGAAATTCACATGCGTTTCTCTGAAAGAGAAGCATTCTGTTCCAACACTTCAATTCACTGTGCGAAGTGAATGGAGTGTTGCTTCACTTTCTAATTGCTGTCCTTTCAGAGAAAATCACTTTCCTTTGAAAGTGCCTTAAGCTACTTACAAGCATTCAACAGAAACTCACATGCATTACTCTGAAAGAGAAGCAGTCTGTTCCAACACTTCAATTCACTGTGCGAAGTGAATGGAGTGTTGCTTCACTTTCTAATTGCTGTCCTTTCAGAGAAAATCACTTTCCTTTGAAAGTGCGTTTAGCTACTTACAAGCATTCAACAGAAATTCACATGCATTTCACTGAAAGAGTAGCAGTCTGTTCCAACACTTCAATTCACTGTGCGAAGTGAATGGAGTGCTGCTTCACTTTCTAAATGCTGTCCTTTCAGAGAAAATCACTTTCCTTTGAAAGTGCCTTAAGCTACTTACAAGCATTCACAAGAAACTCACATGCATTTTTCTGAGAGAGAAGCAGTCTGTTCCAACACTTCAATTCACTGTGCATAGTGAATGGAGTGTTGCTTCACTTTCTAAATGCTGTCCTTTCAGAGAAAATCACTTTCCTTTGAAAGTGCCTTAAGCTACTTACAAGCATTCAATGGAAATTCACATGTGTTTCTCTGAAAAAGAAGCAGTCTGTTCCAACACTTCAATTCACTGTGCGAAGTGAATGGAGTGTTGCTTCACTTTCTAAATGCTGTCCTTTCAGAGAAAATCACTTTCCTTTGAAAGTGCCTTAAGCTACTTACAAGCATTCACAAAAAACTCCTATCTGTTTCTCTGAAAGAGAAGTTTTCTGTTCCAACACTTCAATTCACTGTGCGAAGTGAATGGAGTGTTGCTTCACTTTCTAAATGCTGTCCTTTCAGAGAAAATCTCTTTCCTTTGAAAGTGCCTTAAGCTACTTACAAGCATTCAACAGAAATTAACATGCATTTCACTGAAAGTGAAGCAATCTGTTCCAACACTTCAATTCACTGTGTGAAGTGAACTGAGTGTTGCTTCACTTTCTAAATGCTGTCCTTTCAGAGAAAATCACTTTCCTTTGAAAATGCCTTAAGCTACTTACAAGCATTCACAAGAAACTCACATGCATTTTTCTGAAAGAGAAGCAGTCTGTTCCAACACTTCAATTCACTGTGCGTAGTGAATGGAGTGTTGCTTCACTTTCTAAATGCTGTCCTTTCAGAGAAAATCACTTTCTTTTGAAAGTGCCTTAAGCTACTTACACACATTCACAGGATACTCAATTGCGTTTCTATGAAAGAGAAGCTGTCTGTTCCAACACTTCAATTCACTGTGCGAAGTGAATGGAGTGTTGCTTCACTTTCTAAATGCTGTCCTTTCAGAGAAAATCACTTTCCTTTGAAAGTGCCTTAAGCTACTTACAAGCTTTCCACAGTAATTCACATGCGTTTCTCTGAAAGAGAAGCAGTCTGCTTCAACACTTCAATTCACTGTGCTAAGTGAATAGAGTGTTGTTTCACTTTCTAAATGCTGTCCTTTCAGAGAAAATCACTTTCCTTTGAAAGTGCCTTAAGCTTCTTACACACATTCGCAGGAAACTCAAATGCGTTTCTATGAAAGAGAAGCTGTCTGTTCCAACATTTCAATTCACTGTGCGAAGTGAATGGAGTGTTGCTTCACTTTCTAAATGCTGTCCTTTCAGAGAAAATCACTTTCCTTTGAAAGTGCCTTAAGCTACTTACAAGCATTCAACAGAAATTCACATGCGTTTCTCTGAAAGAGAAGCATTCTGTTCCAACACTTCAATTCACTGTGCGAAGTGAATGGAGTGTTGCTTCACTTTCTAATTGCTGTCCTTTCAGAGAAAATCACTTTCCTTTGAAAGTGCCTTAAGCTACTTACAAGCATTCAACAGAAACTCACATGCATTACTCTGAAAGAGAAGCAGTCTGTTCCAACACTTCAATTCACTGTGCGAAGTGAATGGAGTGTTGCTTCACTTTCTAATTGCTGTCCTTTCAGAGAAAATCACTTTCCTTTGAAAGTGCGTTTAGCTACTTACAAGCATTCAACAGAAATTCACATGCATTTCACTGAAAGAGTAGCAGTCTGTTCCAACACTTCAATTCACTGTGCGAAGTGAATGGAGTGCTGCTTCACTTTCTAAATGCTGTCCTTTCAGAGAAAATCACTTTCCTTTGAAAGTGCCTTAAGCTACTTACAAGCATTCACAAGAAACTCACATGCATTTTTCTGAGAGAGAAGCAGTCTGTTCCAACACTTCAATTCACTGTGCATAGTGAATGGAGTGTTGCTTCACTTTCTAAATGCTGTCCTTTCAGAGAAAATCACTTTCCTTTGAAAGTGCCTTAAGCTACTTACAAGCATTCAATGGAAATTCACATGTGTTTCTCTGAAAAAGAAGCAGTCTGTTCCAACACTTCAATTCACTGTGCGAAGTGAATGGAGTGTTGCTTCACTTTCTAAATGCTGTCCTTTCAGAGAAAATCACTTTCCTTTGAAAGTGCCTTAAGCTACTTACAAGCATTCACAAAAAACTCCTATCTGTTTCTCTGAAAGAGAAGTTTTCTGTTCCAACACTTCAATTCACTGTGCGAAGTGAATGGAGTGTTGCTTCACTTTCTAAATGCTGTCCTTTCAGAGAAAATCTCTTTCCTTTGAAAGTGCCTTAAGCTACTTACAAGCATTCAACAGAAATTAACATGCATTTCACTGAAAGTGAAGCAATCTGTTCCAACACTTCAATTCACTGTGTGAAGTGAACTGAGTGTTGCTTCACTTTCTAAATGCTGTCCTTTCAGAGAAAATCACTTTCCTTTGAAAATGCCTTAAGCTACTTACAAGCATTCACAAGAAACTCACATGCATTTTTCTGAAAGAGAAGCAGTCTGTTCCAACACTTCAATTCACTGTGCGTAGTGAATGGAGTGTTGCTTCACTTTCTAAATGCTGTCCTTTCAGAGAAAATCACTTTCTTTTGAAAGTGCCTTAAGCTACTTACACACATTCACAGGATACTCAATTGCGTTTCTATGAAAGAGAAGCTGTCTGTTCCAACACTTCAATTCACTGTGCGAAGTGAATGGAGTGTTGCTTCACTTTCTAAATGCTGTCTTTCAGAGAAAATCACTTTCCTTTGAAAGTGCCTTAAGCTACTTACAAGCATTCACAAAAAACTCATATCTGTTTCTCTGAAAGAGAAGTAGTCTGTTCCAACACTTCAATTCACTGTGCGAAGTGAATGGAGTGTTGTTTCACTTTCTAAATGCTGTCCTTTCAGAGAAAATCACTTTCCTTTGAAAGTGCCTTAAGCTACTTGCAAGCATTCACAGGAAACTCAAATGCGTTTCTATGAAAGAGAAGCAGTCTGTTCCAACACTTCAATTCACTGTGCGAAGTGAATGGAGTGTTGCTTCACTTTCTAAATGCTGTCCTTTCAGAGAAAATCGCTTTCTTTTGAAAGTGCCTTATGCTACTTACAAGCATTCAACAGAAATTCACATGCGTTTCACTGAAAGAGAAGCAGTCTGTTCCAACACTTCAATTCACTGTGCGAAGTGAATGGAGTGTTGCTTCACTTTCTAAATGCTGTCCTTTCAGAGAAAATCACTTTCCTTTGAAAGTGCCTTAAGCTACTTACACACATTCACAGGAAACTCAAATGCGTTTCTATGAAAGAGAAGTTGTCTGCTCCAACACTTCAGTTCACTGTGCGTAGTGAATGGAGTGTTGCTTCACTTTCTAAATGCTGTCCTTTAAGAGAAAATCACTTTCCTTTGAAAGTGCCTTAAGCTACTTACAAGCATTCAATAGAAATTCACATGTGTTTCTCTGAAAAAGATGCAGTCTGTTCCAACACTTCAATTCACTGTGCGAAGTGAATGGAGTGTTGCTTCACTTTCTAAATGCTGTCCTTTCAGAGAAAATCACTTTCCTTTGAAAGTGCCTTTAGCTACTTACAAGCTTTCCACAGTAATTCACATGCGTTTCTCTGAAAGAGAAGCAGTCTGCTTCAACACTTCAATTCACTGTGCTAAGTGAATAGAGTGTTGTTTCACTTTCTAAATGCTGTCCTTTCAGAGAAAATCACTTTCCTTTGAAAGTGCCTTAAGCTTCTTACACACATTCGCAGGAAACTCAAATGCGTTTCTATGAAAGAGAAGCTGTCTGTTCCAACACTTCAATTCACTGTGCGAAGTGAATGGAGTGTTGCTTCACTTTCTAAATGCTGTCCTTTCAGAGAAAATCACTTTCCTTTGAAAGTGCCTTAAGCTACTTACAAGCATTCAACAGAAATTCACATGCGTTTCTCTGAAAGAGAAGCATTCTGTTCCAACACTTCAATTCACTGTGCGAAGTGAATGGAGTGTTGCTTCACTTTCTAAATGCTGTCCTTTCAGAGAAAATCACTTTCCTTTGAAAGTGCCTTAAGCTACTTACAAGCATTCACAAGAAACTCACATGCATTTTTCTGAAAGAGAAGCAGTCTGTTCCAACACTTCAATTCACTGTGCGTAGTGAATGGAGTGTTGCTTCACTTTCTAAATGCTGTCCTTTCAGAGAAAATCACTTTCCTTTGAAAGTGCCTTAAGCTACTTACAAGCATTCAATGGAAATTCACATGTGTTTCTCTGAAAAAGAAGCAGTCTGTTCCAACACTTCAATTCACTGTGCGAAGTGAATGGAGTGTTGCTTCACTTTCTAAATGCTGTCCTTTCAGAGAAAATCACTTTCCTTTGAAAGTGCCTTAAGCTACTTACACAGATTCACAGGAAACTCAAATGCGTTTCTATGAAAGAGAAGCAGTCTGTTCCAACACTTCAATTCACTGTGCGAAGTGAATGGAGTGTTGCTTCACTTTCTAAATGCTGTCCTTTCAGAGAAAATCACTTTCCTTTGAAAGTGCCTTAAGCTACTTACACAGATTCACAGGAAACTCAAATGCGTTTCTATGAAAGAGAAGCAGTCTGTTCCAACACTTCAATTCACTGGGCGAAGTGAATGGAGTGTTGCTTCACTTTCTAAATGCTGTCCTTTCAGAGAAAATCACTTTCCTTTGAAAGTGCCTTTAGCTACTTACAAGCATTCAACAGAAATTCACATGCGTTTCACTGAAAGAGAAGCAGTCAGTTCCAACACTTGAATTCACTGTGCGAAGTGAATGGATTGTTGCTTCACTTTCTAAATGCTGTCCTTTCAGAGAAAATCACTTCTCTTTGAAAGTGCCTTAATCTACTTACAAGCATTCACAAGAAACTCACATCTGTTTCTCTGAAAGAGATGCAGTCTGTTCCAACACTTCAATTCACTGTGCGAAATAAATGGAGTGTTGTTTCACTTTCTAAATGATGTCCTTTCAGAGAAAATCACTTTCCTTTGAAAGTTCCTTAAGCTACTTACAAGCATTCACAAGAAACTCACATGCATTTTACTGAAAGAGAGCAGTTTGTTCCAACACTACAATTCACTGTGCGAAGTGAATGGAGTGTTGCTTCACTTTCTATATGCTCTCCTTTTAGAGAAAATCACTCTCTTTTGAAACTGCCTTAAGCTACTTACAAGAATTCACAAGAAAGTCACATCTGTTTCTCTGAAAGGAAAGCAGTCTGTTCCAACACTTCAATTCACTGTGCGAAGTGAATGGAATGTTGCTTCACTTTCTAAATGCTCTCCTTTTAGAGAAATTCACTCTCTTTTGAAACTGCCTTAAGCAACTTACAAGCATTCACAAGAAACCCACATGCAATTCACTGAAAGAGAAGCAGTGTGTTCCAACACTTCAATTCACTGTGCGAAGAGAATGGAGTGTTGCTTCACTTTCTAAATGCTGTCCCTTCAGAGAAAATCACTTTCCTTTGAAAGTGCCTTAAGCTACTTACAAGCATTCAACAGAAATTCACATGTGTTTCACTGAAAGAGAAGCAGTCTGTTCCAACACTTCAATTCACTGTGCGAAGTGAATGGAGTGTTGCTTCACTTTCTAAATGCTGTCCTTTCAGAGAAAATCACTTTCCTTTGAAAGTGCCTTAAGCTAGTTACAAGCATTCCACAGAAATTCACATGCATTTCTCTGAAAAAGAAGCAGTCTGTTCCAACACTTCAATTCACTGTGCGAAGTGAATGGAGTGTGGTTTCACTTTCTAAATGCTGTCCTTTCAGAGAAAATCACTTTCCTTTGAAAGTGCCTTAAGCTACTTACAAGCATTCACAAGAAACTCACATGCATTTTTCTGAAAGAGAAGCAGTCTGTTCCAACACTTCAATTCACTGTGCGTAGTGAATGGAGTGTTGCTTCACTTTCTAAATGCTGTCCTTTCAGAGAAAATCACTTTCCTTTGAAAGTGCCTTAAGCTACTTACAAGCATTCAATAGAAATTCACATGTGTTTCTCTGAAAAAGAAGCAGTCTGTTCCAACACTTCAATTCACTGTGCGAAGTGAATGGAGTGTTGCTTCACTTTCTAAATGCTGTCCTTTCAGAGGAAATCACTTTCCTTTGAACGTGCCTTAAGCTACTTACAAGCATTCCACAGAAATTCACATGCGTTTCTCTGAAAGAGAAGCAGTCTGTTCCAACACTTCAATTCACTGTGCGAAGTGAATGGAGTCTTGCTTCACTTTCTAAATGCTATCCTTTCAGAGAAAATCACTTTCCTTTGAAAGTGCCTTAAGCTACTTACACACATTCACAGGAAACTCAAATGCGTTTCTATGAAAGAGAAGCTGTCTGTTCCAACACTTCAATTCACTGTGCGAAGTGAATGGAGTGTTGCTTCACTTTCTAAATGCTGTCCTTTCAGAGAAAATCACTTTCCTTTGAAAGTGCCTTAAGCTACTTACAAGCATTCAACAGAAACTCACATGCATTACTCTGAAAGAGAAGCAGTCTGTTCCAACACTTCAATTCACTGTGCGAAGTGAATGGAGTGTTGCTTCACTTTCTAATTGCTGTCCTTTCAGAGAAAATCACTTTCCTTTGAAAGTGCGTTTAGCTACTTACAAGCATTCAACAGAAATTCACATGCATTTCACTGAAAGAGTAGCAGTCTGTTCCAACACTTCAATTCACTGTCCGAAGTGAATGGAGTGCTGCTTCACTTTCTAAATGCTGTCCTTTCAGAGAAAATCACTTTCCTTTGAAAGTGCCTTAAGCTACTTACAAGCATTCACAAGAAACTCACATGCATTTTTCTGAGAGAGAAGCAGTCTGTTCCAACACTTCAATTCACTGTGCATAGTGAATGGAGTGTTGCTTCACTTTCTAAATGCTGTCCTTTCAGAGAAAATCACTTTCCTTTGAAAGTGCCTTAAGCTACTTACAAGCATTCAATGGAAATTCACATGTGTTTCTCTGAAAAAGAAGCAGTCTGTTCCAACACTTCAATTCACTGTGCGAAGTGAATGGAGTGTTGCTTCACTTTCTAAATGCTGTCCTTTCAGAGAAAATCACTTTCCTTTGAAAGTGCCTTAAGCTACTTACAAGCATTCACAAAAAACTCATATCTGTTTCTCTGAAAGAGAAGTTTTCTGTTCCAACACTTCAATTCACTGTGCGAAGTGAATGGAGTGTTGCTTCACTTTCTAAATGCTGTCCTTTCAGAGAAAATCTCTTTCCTTTGAAAGTGCCTTAAGCTACTTACAAGCATTCAACAGAAATTAACATGCATTTCACTGAAAGTGAAGCAGTCTCTTCCAACACTTCAATTCACTGTGCGAAGTGAATGGAGTGTTGCTTCACTTTCTAAATGCTGTCCTTTCAGAGAAAATCACTTTCCTTTGAAAATGCCTTAAGCTACTTACAAGCATTCACAAGAAACTCACATGCATTTTTCTGAAAGAGAAGCAGTCTGTTCCAACACTTCAATTCACTGTGCGTAGTGAATGGAGTGTTGCTTCACTTTCTAAATGCTGTCCTTTCAGAGAAAATCACTTTCCTTTGAAAATGCCTTAAGCTACTTACAAGCATTCACAAGAAACTCACATGCATTTTCTGAAAGAGAAGCAGTCTGTTCCAACACTTCAATTCACTGTGCGTAGTGAATGGAGTGTTGCTTCACTTTCTAAATGCTGTCCTTTCAGAGAAAATCACTTTCTTTTGAAAGTGCCTTAAGCTACTTACACACATTCACAGGATACTCAAGTGCGTTTCTATGAAAGAGAAGCAGTCTGTTCCAACACTTCAATTCACTGTGCGAAGTGAATGGAGTGTTGTTTCACTTTCTAAATGCTGTCCTTTCAGAGAAAATCACTTTCCTTTGAAAGTGCCTTAAGCTACTTGCAAGCATTCACAGGAAACTCAAATGCGTTTCTATGAAAGAGAAGCAGTCTGTTCCAACACTTCAATTCACTGTGCGAAGTGAATGGAGTGTTGCTTCACTTTCTAAATGCTGTCCTTTCAGAGAAAATCGCTTTCTTTTGAAAGTGCCTTATGCTACTTACAAGCATTCAACAGAAATTCACATGCGTTTCACTGAAAGAGAAGCAGTCTGTTCCAACACTTCAATTCACTGTGCGAAGTGAATGGAGTGTTGCTTCACTTTCTAAATGCTGTCCTTTCAGAGAAAATCACTTTCCTTTGAAAGTGCCTTAAGCTACTTACACACATTCACAGGAAACTCAAATGCGTTTCTATGAAAGAGAAGTTGTCTGCTCCAACACTTCAGTTCACTGTGCGTAGTGAATGGAGTGTTGCTTCACTTTCTAAATGCTGTCCTTTCAGAGAAAATCACTTTCCTTTGAAAGTGCCTTAAGCTACTTACAAGCATTCAATAGAAATTCACATGTGTTTCTCTGAAAAAGATGCAGTCTGTTCCAACACTTCAATTCACTGTGCGAAGTGAATGGAGTGTTGCTTCACTTTCTAAATGCTGTCCTTTCAGAGAAAATCACTTTCCTTTGAAAGTGCCTTAAGCTACTTACAAGCTTTCCACAGTAATTCACATGCGTTTCTCTGAAAGAGAAGCAGTCTGCTTCAACACTTCAATTCACTGTGCTAAGTGAATAGAGTGTTGTTTCACTTTCTAAATGCTGTCCTTTCAGAGAAAATCACTTTCCTTTGAAAGTGCCTTAAGCTTCTTACACACATTCGCAGGAAACTCAAATGCGTTTCTATGAAAGAGAAGCTGTCTGTTCCAACACTTCAATTCACTGTGCGAAGTGAATGGAGTGTTGCTTCACTTTCTAAATGCTGTCCTTTCAGAGAAAATCACTTTCCTTTGAAAGTGCCTTAAGCTACTTACAAGCATTCAACAGAAATTCACATGCGTTTCTCTGAAAGAGAAGCATTCTGTTCCAACACTTCAATTCACTGTGCGAAGTGAATGGAGTGTTGCTTCACTTTCTAAATGCTGTCCTTTCAGAGAAAATCACTTTCCTTTGAAAGTGCCTTAAGCTACTTACAAGCATTCAACAGAAATTCACATGTATTTCACTGAAAGAGAAGCAGTCTGTTCCAACACTTCAATTCACTGTGCGAAGTGAATGGAGTGTTGCTTCACTTTCTAATTGCTGTCCTTACAGAGAAAATCACTTTCCTTTGAAAGTGCCTTAAGCTACTTACAAGCATTCAACAGAAATTCACATGCATTTCACTGAAAGAGTAGCAGTTTGTTCCAACACTTCAATTCACTGTGCGAAGTGAATGGAGTGCTGCTTCACTTTCTAAATGCTGTCCTTTCAGAGAAAATCACTTTCCTTTGAAAGTGCCTTAAGCTTCTTACACACATTCGCAGGAAACTCAAATGCGTTTCTATGAAAGAGAAGCTGTCTGTTCCAACACTTCAATTCACTGTGCGTAGTGAATGGAGTGTTGCTTCACTTTCTAAATGCTGTCCTTTCAGAGAAAATCACTTTCCTTTGAAAGTGCCTTAAGCTACTTACAAGCATTCAATGGAAATTCACATGTGTTTCTCTGAAAAAGAAGCAGTATGTTCCAACACTTCAATTCACTGTGCGAAGTGAATGGAGTGTTGATTCACTTTCTAAATGCTGTCCTTTCAGAGAAAATCACTTTCCTTTGAAAGTGCCTTAAGCTACTTACAAGCATTCACAAGAAACTCACATGCATTTTTCTGAAAGAGAAGCAGTCTGTTCCAACACTTCAATTCACTGTGCGTAGTGAATGGAGTGTTGCTTCACTTTCTAAATGCTGTCCTTTCAGAGAAAATCACTTTCCTTTGAAAGTGCCTTAAGCTACTTACAAGCATTCAATAGAAATTCACATGCGTTTCTCTGAAAGAGAAGCAGTCTGTTCCAACACTTCAATTCACTGTGCGAAGTGAATGGAGTATTGCTTCACTTTCTAAATGCTGTCCTTTCAGAGAAAATCACTTTCCTTTGAAAGTGCCTTAAGCTACAAACAAGCATTCACAAAAAACTCATATCTGTTTCTCTGAAAGAGAAGTTTTCTGTTCCAACACTTCAATTCACTGTGCGAAGTGAATGGAGTGTTGCTTCACTTTCTAAATGCTGTCCTTTCAGAGAAAATCTCTTTCCTTTGAAAGTGCCTTAAGCTACTTACAAGCATTCAACAGAAATTAACATGCATTTCACTGAAAGTGAAGCAGTCTGTTCCAACACTTCAATTCACTGTGCGAAGTGAATGGAGTGTTGCTTCACTTTCTAAATGCTGTCCTTTCAGAGAAAATCACTTTCCTTTGAAAATGCCATAAGCTACTTACAAGCATTCACAAGAAACTCACATGCATTTTTCTGAAAGAGAAGCAGTCTGTTCCAACACTTCAATTCACTGTGCGTAGTGAATGGAGTGTTGCTTCACTTTCTAAATGCTTTCCTTTCAGAGAAAATCACTTTCCTTGGAAAGTGCCTTTAGCTACTTACAAGCATTTAACAGAAATTCACATGCGTTTCACTGAAAGAGAAGCAGTCAGTTCCAACACTTGAATTCACTGTGCGAAGTGAATGGATTGTTGCTTCACTTTCTAAATGCTGTCCTTTCAGAGAAAATCACTTCTCTTTGAAAGTGCCTTAAGCTACTTACAAGAATTCACAAGAAACTCACATCTTTTTCTCTGAAAGAGATGCAGTCTGTTCCAACACTTCAATTCACTCTGCGAAATAAATGGAGTGTTGTTTCACTTTCTAAATGATGTCCTTTCAGAGAAAATCACTTTCCTTTGAAAGTTCCTTAAGCTACTTACAAGCATTCACAAGAAACTCACATGCATTTTTCTGAAAGAGAGGCAGTTTGTTCCAACACTACAATTCACTGTGCGAAGTGAATGGAGTGTTGCTTCACTTTCTATATGCTCTCCTTTTAGAGAAAATCACTCTCTTTTGAAACTGCCTTAAGCTACTTACAAGCATTCACAAGAAAGTCACATCTGTTTCTCTGAAAGGAAAGCAGTCTGTTCCAACACTTCAATTCACTGGGCGAAGTGAATGGAATGTTGCTTCACTTTCTAAATGCTGTCCTTTCAGAGAAAATCACTTTCCTTTGAAAGTGCCTTAAGCTACTTACAAGCATTCACAAGAAACTCACATGCATTTTTCTGAAAGAGAAGCAGTCTGTTCCAACACTTCAATTCACTGTGCGTAGTGAATGGAGTGTTGCTTCACTTTCTAAATGCTGTCCTTTCAGAGAAAATCACTTTCCTTTGAAAGTGCCTTAAGCTACTTACAAGCATTCAATAGAAATTCACAAGCGTTTCTCTGAAAGAGAAGCAGTCTGTTCCAACACTTCAATTCACTGTGCGAAGTGAATGGAGTCTTGCTTCACTTTCTAAATGCTGTCCTTTCAGAGAAAATCACTTTCCTTTGAAAGTGCCTTAAGCTACTTACAAGCATTCGCAAAAAACTCATATCTGTTTCTCTGAAAGAGAAGTTTTCTGTTCCAACACTTCAATTCACTGTGCGAAGTGAATGGAGTGTTGCTTCACTTTCTAAATGCTGTCCTTTCAGAGAAAATCTCTTTCCTTTGAAAGTGCCTTAAGCTACTTACAAGCATTCAACAGAAATTAACATGCATTTCACTGAAAGTGAAGCAGTCTGTTCCAACACTTCAATTCACTGTGCGAAGTGAATGGAGTGTTGCTTCACTTTCTAAATGCTGTCCTTTCAGAGAAAATCACTTTCCTTTGAAAATGCCTTAAGCTACTTACAAGCATTCACAAGAAACTCACATGCATTTTTCTGAAAGAGAAGCAGTCTGTTCCAACACTTCAATTCACTGTGCGTAGTGAATGGAGTGTTGCTTCACTTTCTAAATGCTGTCCTTTCAGAGAAAATCACTTTCCTTTGAAAGTGCCTTTAGCTACTTACAAGCATTCAACAGAAATTCACTTGCGTTTCACTGAAAGAGAAGCAGTCTGTTCCAACACTTGAATTCACTGTGCGAAGTGAATGGATTGTTGCTTCACTTTCTAAATGCTGTCCTTTCAGAGAAAATCTCTTTCCTTTGAAAGTGCCTTAAGCTACTTACAAGCATTCAGCAGAAATTAACATGCATTTCACTGAAAGTGAAGCAGTCTGTTCCAACACTTCAATTCACTGTGCGAAGTGAATGGAGTGTTGCTTCACTTTCTAAATGCTGTCCTTTCAGAGAAAATCACTTTCCTTTGAAAATGCCTTAAGCTACTTACAAGCATTCACAAGAAACTCACATGCATTTTTCTGAAAGAGAAGCAGTCTGCTCCAAAACTTCAATTCACTGTGCGTAGTGAATGGAGTGTTACTTCACTTTCTAAATGCTGTCCTTTCAGAGAAAATCACTTTCCTTTGAAAGTGCCTTTAGCTACTTACAAGCATTCAACAGAAATTCACATGCGTTTCACTGAAAGAGAAGCAGTCAGTTCCAACACTTGAATTCACTGTGCGAAGTGAATGGATTGTTGCTTCACTTTCTAAATGCTGTCCTTTCAGAGAAAATCACTTCTCTTTGAAAGTGCCTTAAGCTACTTACAAGCATTCAGAAGAAACTCACATCTGTTTCTCTGAAAGAGATGCAGTCTGTTCCAACACTTCAATTCACTGTGCGAAATAAATGGAGTGTTGTTTCACTTTCTAAATGATGTCCTTTCAGAGAAAATCACTTTCCTTTGAAAGTGCCTTAAGCTACTTACACACATTCACAGGAACCTCAAATGCGTTTCTATGAAAGAGAAGCTGTCTGTTCCAACACTTCAATTCACTGTGCGAAGTGAATGGAGTGTTGCTTCACTTTCTAAATGCTGTCCTTCCAGAGAAAATCACTTTCCTTTGAAAGTGCCTAAAGCTACTTACAAGCATTCAACAGAAATTCACATGTGTTTCACTGAAAGAGAAGCAGTCTGTTCCAACACTTCAATTCACTGTGCGAAGTGAATGGAGTGTTGCTTCACTTTCTAAATGCTGTCCTTTCAAAGAAAATCACTTTCCTTTCAAAGTGCCTTAAGCTACTTACAAGCATTCACAAGAAACTCACATGCATTTTTCTGAAAGAGACGCAGTCTGTTCCAACACTTCAATTCACTGTGCGTAGTGAATGGAGTGTTGCTTCACTTTCTAAATGCTGTCCTTTCAGAGAAAATCACTTTCCTTTGAAAGTGCCTTAAGCTACTTACATGCATTCAATAGAAATTCACATGTGTTTCTCTGAAAAAGAAGCAGTCTGTTCCAACACTTCAATTCACTGTGCGAAGTGAATGGAGTGTTGCTTCACTTTCTAAATGCTGTCCTTTCAGAGAAAATCACTTTGCTTTGAAAGTGCGTTAAGCTACTTACAAGCATTCACAAAAAACTCACATCTGTTTCTCTGAAAGAGAAGAAGTCTGTTCCAACACTTCAATTCACTGGGCGAAGTGAATCTAGTGTTGCTTCACTTTCTATATGCTCTCCTTTTAGAGAAAATCACTCTCTTTTGAAAATGCCTTAAGCTACATACAAGCATTCAGAAGAATTCACATACATTTTTCTGAAAGAGATGCAGTCTGTTCCAACACTTCAATTCACTGTGCGAAGTGAATGGAGTGTTGTTTCACTTTCTAAATGCTGTCCTTTCAGAGAAAATCACTTTCCTTTGAAAGTGCCTTAAGCTACTTACACACATTCACAGGAAACTCAAATGCGTTTCTATGAAGGAGAAGCTGTCTGTTCCAACACTTCAATTCACTGTGCAAAGTGAATGGAGTGTTGCTTCACTTTGTAAATGCTGTCCTTTCAGAGAAAATCACTTTCCTTTGAAAGTGCCTTAAGATACTTACAAGCATTCAACAGAAATTCACATGCGTTTCACTGAAAGAGAAGCAGTCTGTTCCAACACTTCAATTCACTGTGCGAAGTGAATGGAGTGATGTTTCACTTTCTAAATGCTGTCCTTTCAGAGAAAATCACTTTCCTTTGAAAGTGCCTTAAGCTACTTACAAGCATTCAACAGAAATTCACATGCGTTTCACTGAAAGAGAAGCAGTCTGTTCCAACACTTCAATTTACTGTGCGAAGTGAATGGAGTGTTGCTTCACTTTCTAAATGCTGTCCTTTCAGAGAAAATCACTTTCCTTTGAAAGTGCCTTAAGCTACTTACAAGCATTCACAAGAAACTCACATGCATTTTTCTGATATAGAAGCAGTTTGTTCCAACACTTCAATTCACTGTGCGAAGTGAATGGAATGTTGCTTCACTTTCTAAATGCTCTCCTTTTAGAGAAATTCACTCTCTTTTGAATCTGCCTTAAGCAACTTGCAAGCATTCACAAGAAACTCACATGCAATTCTCTGAAAGAGAAGCAGTCTGTTCCAACACTTCAATTCACTGTGCGAAGTGAATGGAGAGTTGCTTCACTTTCTAAATACTGTCCTTTCAGAGAAAATCACTTTCCTTTGAAAGTGCCTTCAGCTACTTACAAGCATTTAACAGAAATTCACATGTGTTTCTATGAAAAAGAAGCAGTCTGTACCAACACTTCAATTCACTGTGCGAAGTGAATGGAGAGTTGCTTCACTTTATAAACGCTGTCCTTTCAGAGAAAATCACTTTGCTTTGAAAGTGCGTTAAGCTACTTACAAGCATTCACAAAAAACTCACATCAGTTTCTCTGAAAGAGAAGCAGTCTGTTCCAACACTTCTATTCACTGTGCGAAGTGAATGGAGTGTTGCTTCACTTCCTAAATGCTGTCCTTTCAGAGAAAATCACTTTCCTTTGAAAGTGCCTTAAGCTACTTACAAGCATTCAACAGAAATTCACATGCGTTTCACTGAAAGAGAAGCTGTCTGTTCCAACACTTCAATTTACTGTGCAAAGTGAATGGAGTGTTGCTTCACTTTCTAAATGCTGTCCTTTCAGAGAAAATCTCTTTCCTTTGAAAGTGCCTTAAGCTACTTACAAGCATTCAGCAGAAATTAACATGCATTTCACTGAAAGTGAAGCAGTCTGTTCCAACACTTCAATTCACTGTGCGAAGTGAATGGAGTGTTGCTTCACTTTCTAAATGCTGTCCTTTCAGAGAAAATCACTTTCCTTTGAAAATGCCTTAAGCTACTTACAAGCATTCACAAGAAACTCACATGCATTTTTCTGAAAGAGAAGCAGTCTGCTCCAAAACTTCAATTCACTGTGCGTAGTGAATGGAGTGTTACTTCACTTTCTAAATGCTGTCCTTTCAGAGAAAATCACTTTCCTTTGAAAGTGCCTTTAGCTACTTACAAGCATTCAACAGAAATTCACATGCGTTTCACTGAAAGAGAAGCAGTCAGTTCCAACACTTGAATTCACTGTGCGAAGTGAATGGATTGTTGCTTCACTTTCTAAATGCTGTCCTTTCAGAGAAAATCACTTCTCTTTGAAAGTGCCTTAAGCTACTTACAAGCATTCAGAAGAAACTCACATCTGTTTCTCTGAAAGAGATGCAGTCTGTTCCAACACTTCAATTCACTGTGCGAAATAAATGGAGTGTTGTTTCACTTTCTAAATGATGTCCTTTCAGAGAAAATCACTTTCCTTTGAAAGTGCCTTAAGCTACTTACACACATTCACAGGAACCTCAAATGCGTTTCTATGAAAGAGAAGCTGTCTGTTCCAACACTTCAATTCACTGTGCGAAGTGAATGGAGTGTTGCTTCACTTTCTAAATGCTGTCCTTCCAGAGAAAATCACTTTCCTTTGAAAGTGCCTAAAGCTACTTACAAGCATTCAACAGAAATTCACATGTGTTTCACTGAAAGAGAAGCAGTCTGTTCCAACACTTCAATTCACTGTGCGAAGTGAATGGAGTGTTGCTTCACTTTCTAAATGCTGTCCTTTCAAAGAAAATCACTTTCCTTTCAAAGTGCCTTAAGCTACTTACAAGCATTCACAAGAAACTCACATGCATTTTTCTGAAAGAGACGCAGTCTGTTCCAACACTTCAATTCACTGTGCGTAGTGAATGGAGTGTTGCTTCACTTTCTAAATGCTGTCCTTTCAGAGAAAATCACTTTCCTTTGAAAGTGCCTTAAGCTACTTACATGCATTCAATAGAAATTCACATGTGTTTCTCTGAAAAAGAAGCAGTCTGTTCCAACACTTCAATTCACTGTGCGAAGTGAATGGAGTGTTGCTTCACTTTCTAAATGCTGTCCTTTCAGAGAAAATCACTTTGCTTTGAAAGTGCGTTAAGCTACTTACAAGCATTCACAAAAAACTCACATCAGTTTCTCTGAAAGAGAAGAAGTCTGTTCCAACACTTCAATTCACTGGGCGAAGTGAATCTAGTGTTGCTTCACTTTCTATATGCTCTCCTTTTAGAGAAAATCACTCTCTTTTGAAAATGCCTTAAGCTACATACAAGCATTCAGAAGAATTCACATACATTTTTCTGAAAGAGATGCAGTCTGTTCCAACACTTCAATTCACTGTGCGAAGTGAATGGAGTGTTGTTTCACTTTCTAAATGCTGTCCTTTCAGAGAAAATCACTTTCCTTTGAAAGTGCCTTAAGCTACTTACACACATTCACAGGAAACTCAAATGCGTTTCTATGAAGGAGAAGCTGTCTGTTCCAACACTTCAATTCACTGTGCAAAGTGAATGGAGTGTTGCTTCACTTTGTAAATGCTGTCCTTTCAGAGAAAATCACTTTCCTTTGAAAGTGCCTTAAGATACTTACAAGCATTCAACAGAAATTCACATGCGTTTCACTGAAAGAGAAGCAGTCTGTTCCAACACTTCAATTCACTGTGCGAAGTGAATGGAGTGATGTTTCACTTTCTAAATGCTGTCCTTTCAGAGAAAATCACTTTCCTTTGAAAGTGCCTTAAGCTACTTACAAGCATTCAACAGAAATTCACATGCGTTTCACTGAAAGAGAAGCAGTCTGTTCCAACACTTCAATTTACTGTGCGAAGTGAATGGAGTGTTGCTTCACTTTCTAAATGCTGTCCTTTCAGAGAAAATCACTTTCCTTTGAAAGTGCCTTAAGCTACTTACAAGCATTCACAAGAAACTCACATGCATTTTTCTGATATAGAAGCAGTTTGTTCCAACACTTCAATTCACTGTGCGAAGTGAATGGAATGTTGCTTCACTTTCTAAATGCTCTCCTTTTAGAGAAATTCACTCTCTTTTGAATCTGCCTTAAGCAACTTGCAAGCATTCACAAGAAACTCACATGCAATTCTCTGAAAGAGAAGCAGTCTGTTCCAACACTTCAATTCACTGTGCGAAGTGAATGGAGAGTTGCTTCACTTTCTAAATACTGTCCTTTCAGAGAAAATCACTTTCCTTTGAAAGTGCCTTCAGCTACTTACAAGCATTTAACAGAAATTGACATGTGTTTCTATGAAAAAGAAGCAGTCTGTACCAACACTTCAATTCACTGTGCGAAGTGAATGGAGAGTTGCTTCACTTTATAAACGCTGTCCTTTCAGAGAAAATCACTTTGCTTTGAAAGTGCGTTAAGCTACTTACAAGCATTCACAAAAAACTCACATCAGTTTCTCTGAAAGAGAAGCAGTCTGTTCCAACACTTCTATTCACTGTGCGAAGTGAATGGAGTGTTGCTTCACTTCCTAAATGCTGTCCTTTCAGAGAAAATCACTTTCCTTTGAAAGTGCCTTAAGCTACTTACAAGCATTCAACAGAAATTCACATGCGTTTCACTGAAAGAGAAGCTGTCTGTTCCAACACTTCAATTTACTGTGCAAAGTGAATGGAGTGTTGATTCACTTTCTAAATGCTGTCCTTTCAGAGAAAATCACTTTCCTTTGAAAGTGCCTTAAGCTACTTACAAGCATTCACAAGAAACTCACATGCATTTTTCTGAAATAGAAGCAGTTTGTTCCAACACTACAATTCACTGTGCGAAGTGAATGGAGTGTTGCTTCACTTTCTATATGTTCTCCTTTTAGAGAAAATCACTCTCTTTTGAAACTGCCTTAAGCTACTTACAAGCATTCACAAGAAAGTCACATCTGTTTCTATGAAAAAGAAGCAGTCTGTTCCTACACTTCAATTCACTGTGCGAAGTGAATGGAGAGTTGCTTCACTTTATAAATGCTGTCCTTTCAGAGAAAATCACTTTGCTTTGAAAGTGCCTTAAGCTACTAACAAGCATTCACAAAAAACTCACATCCGTTTCTCTGAAAGAGAAGCAGTCTGTTCCAACACTTCAATTCACTGTGCGAAGTGAATGGAGTGTTGCTTCACTTTCTAAATGCTGTCCTTTCAGAGAAAATCACTTTCCTTTGAAAGTGCCTTAAGCTACTTACAAGCATCCACAAAAAACTCATATCTGTTTCTCTGAAAGAGAAGTAGTCTGTTCCAACACTTCAATTCACTGTGCGAAGTGAATGGAGTGTTGCTTCACTTTATAAATGCTGTCCTTTCAGAGAAAATCACTTTGCTTTGAAAGTGCCTTAAGCTACTAACAAGCATTCACAAAAAAACTCACATCCGTTTCTCTGAAAGAGAAGAAGTCTGTTCCAACACTTCAATTCACTGGGCGAAGTGAATGGAGTGTTGCTTCACTTTCTATATGCTCTCCTTTGAGAGAAAATCACTCTCTTTTGAAAATGCCTTAAGCTACATACAAGCATTCAGAAGAACTCACATGCATTTTTCTGAAAGAGAAGCAGTCTGTTCCAACACTTCAATTCACTGGGCGAAGTGAATGGAGTGTTGTTTCACTTTCAAAATGCTGTCCTTTCAGAGAAAATCACTTTCCTTTGTAAGTGCCTTAAGCTACTTACACACATTCACAGGAAACTCAAATGCGTTTCTATGAAAGAGAAGCTGTCTGTTCCAACACTTCAATTCACTGTGCGAAGTGAATGGAGTGTTGCTTCACTTTCTAAATGCTGTCCTTTCAGAGAAAATCACTTTCCTTTGAAAGTGCCTTAAGCTACTTACAAGCATTCACAGGAAACTCAAATGCGTTTCTATGAAAGAGAAGCTGTCTGTTACAACACTTCAATTCACTGTGCGAAGTGAATGGAGTGTTGCTTCACTTTCTAAATGCTGTCCTTTCAGAGAAAATCACTTTCCTTTGAAAGTGCCTTAAGCTACTTACAAGCATTCAACAGAAATTCACATGCGTTTCACTGAAAGAGAAGCAGTCTGTTCCAACACTTCAATTTACTGTGCGAAGTGAATGGAGTGTTGCTTCACTTTCTAAATGCTGTCCTTTCAGAGAAAATCACTTTCCTTTGAAAGTGCCTTAAGCTACTTACAAGCATTCACAAGAAACTCACATGCATTTTTCTGAAATAGAAGTAGTTTGTTCCAACACTACAATTCACTGGGCGAAGTGAATGGAGTGTTGCTTCACTTTCTATATGCTCTTCTTTTAGAGAAAATCACTCTCTTTTGAAATTGCCTCAAGCTACTTACAAGCATTCACAAGAAAGTCACATCTGTTTCTCTGAAAGAGAAGCAGTCTGTTCCAACACTTCAATTCACTGTGCGAAGTGAATGGAATGTTGCTTCACTTTCTAAATGCTCTCCTTTTAGAGAAATTCACTCTCTTTTGAAACTGCCTTAAGCTACTTACCAGCATTCACAAGAAACTCACTTGCAATTCTCTGAAAGAGAAGCAGTCTGTTCCAACACTTCAATTCACTGTGCGAAGTGAATGGAGTGCTGCTTCACTTTCTAAATGCTGTCCTTTCAGAGAAAATCACTTTTCTTTGAAAGTGCCTTAAGCTACTTACAAGCATTCACAAGAAACTCACTTGCATTTTTCTGAAAGAGAAGCAGTCTGTTCCAACACTTCAATTCACTGTGCGAAGTGAATGGAGTGTTGCTTCACTTTCTAAATGCTGTCCTTTCAGAGAAAATCACTTTCCTTTGAAAGTGCCTTAAGCTACTTACAAGCATTCAATAGAAATTCACATGTGTTTCTCTGAAAAAGAAGCATTCTGTTCCAACACTTCAATTCACTGTGCGAAGTGAATGGAGTGTTGCTTCACTTTCTAAATGCTGTCCTTTCAGAGAAAATCACTTTCCTTTGAAAATACCTTAAGCTACTTACAAGCATTCACAAGAAACTCACATGCATTTTTCTGAAAGAGAAGCAGTCTGTTCCAACACTTCTATTCACTGTGCGTAGTGAATGGAGTGTTGCTTCACTTTCTAAATGCTGTCCTTTCAGAGAAAATCACTTTCCTTTGAACGTGCCTTAAGCTACTTACAAGCATTCACAAAAAACTCATATCTGTTTCTCTGAAAGAGAAGTGGTCTGTTCCAACACTTCAATTCACTGTTCGAACTTAATGGAGTGTTGTTTCACTTTCTAAATGCTGTCCTTTCAGAGAAAATCACTTTCGTTTGAAAGTGCCTTAAGCTACTTACAAGCATTCAACAGAAATTCACATGCGTTTCACTGAAAGAGAAGCAGTCTGTTCCAACACTTCAATTTACTGTGCGAAGTGAATGGAGTGTTGCGTCACTTTCTAAATGCTGTCCTTTCAGAGAAAATCACTTTCCTTTGAAAGTGCCTTAAGCTACTTACAAGCATTCACAAGAAAGTCACATCTGTTTCTCTGAAAGAGAAGCAGTCTTTTCCAACACTTCAATTCACTGTGCGAAGTGAATGGAGTGTTGTTTCACTTTCTAAATGCTGTCCTTTCAGAGAAAATCACTTTCCTTTGAAAGTGCCTTAAGCTACTTGCACACATTCACAGGAAACTCAAATGCGTTTCTATGAAAGAGAAGCTGTCTGTTACAACACTTCAATTCACTGTGCGAAGTGAATGGAGTGTTGCTTCACTTTCTAAATGCTGTCCTTTCAGAGAAAATCACTTTCCTTTGAAAGTGCCTTAAGCTACTTACAAGCATCCACAAAAAACTCATATCTGTTTCTCTGAAAGAGAAGTAGTCTGTTCCAACACTTCAATTCACTGTGCGAAGTGAATGGAGTGTTGTTTCATTTTCTAAATGCTGTCCTTTCAGAGAAAATCACTTTCCTTTGAAAGTGCCTTAAGCTACTTACACAGATTCACAGGAAACTCAAATGCGTTTCTATGAAAGAGAAGCTGTCTGTTCCAACACTTCAATTCACTGTGCGAAGTGAATGGAGTGTTGCTTCACTTTCTAAATGCTGTCCTTTCCGAGAAAATCACTTTCCTTTGAAAGTGCCTTAAGCTACTTACACAGATTCACAGGAAACTCAAATGCGTTTCTATGAAAGAGAAGCTGTCTGTTCCAACACTTCAATTCACTGTGCGAAGTGAATGGAGTGTTGCTTCACTTTCTATATGCTCTCCTTTTAGAGAAAATCACTCTCTTTTGAAACTGCCTTAAGCTACATACAAGCATTAACAAAAAACTCATATCTGTTTCTCTGAAAGAGAAGTAGTCTGTTCCAACACTTCAATTCACTGTGCGAAGTGAATGGAGTGTTGCTTCACTTTCTAAATGCTGTCCTTTCAGAGAAAATCACTTTCCTTTGAAAGTGCCTTAAGCTACTTACAAGCATTCAATAGAAATTCACATGCGATTCTCTGAAAGAGAAGCATTCTGTTCCAACACTTCAATTCACTGTGCGAAGAGAATGGAGAGTTGCTTCACTTTCTAAATGCTGTCCTTTCAGAGAAAATCACTTTCCTTTGAAAGTGCCTTCAGCTACTTACAAGCATTTAACAGAAATTCACATGTGTTTCTATGAAAAGAAGCAGTCTGTTCCAACACTTCAATTCACTGTGCGAAGTGAATGGAGAGTTGCTTCACTCTATAAACGCTGTCCTTTCCCAGAAAATCACTTTGCTTTGAAAGTGCGTTAAGCTACTTACAAGCATTCACAAAAAACTCACATCAGTTTCTCTGAAAGAGAAGAAGTCTGTTCCAACACTTCAATTCACTGGGCGAAATGAATGGAGTCTTGCTTCACTTTCTATATGCTTTCCTTTTAGAGAAAATCACTCTCTTTTGAAAATGCCTTAAGCTACATACAAGCATTCAGAAGAACTCACATACATTTTTCTGAAAGAGAAGCAGTCTGTTCCAACACTTCAATTCACTGTGCGAAGTGAATGGAGTGTTGCTTCACTTTCTAAATGCTGTCCTTTCAGAGAAAATCACTTTCCTTTGAAAGTGCCTTAAACTACTTACACACATTCACAGGAAACTCAAATGCGTTTCTATGAAAGAGAAGCTGTCTGTTCCAACACTTCAATTCACTGTGCGAAGTGAATGGAGTGCTACTTCACTTTCTAAATGCTGTCCTTTCAGAGAAAATCACTTTCCTTTGAACGTGCCTTAAGCTACTTACAAGCATTCAATAGAAATTCACCTGCGTTTCTCTGAAAGAGAAGCAGTCTGTTCCAACACTTCAATTCACTGTGCGAAGTGAATGGAGTGTTGCTTCACTTTCTAAATGCTGTCCTTTCAGAGAAAATCACTTTCCTTTGAAAGTGCCTTAAGCTACTTACAAGCATTCAACAGAAATTCACATGTGTTTCACTGAAAGAGAAGCAGTCTGTTCCAACACTTCAATTCACTGTGCGAAGTGAAAGGAGTGTTGCTTCACTTTCTAAATGCTGTCCTTTCAGAGAAAATCACTTTCCTTTCAAAGTGCCTTAAGCTACTTACAAGCATTCACAAGAAACTCACATGCATTTTTCTGAAAGAGAAGCAGTCTGTTCCAACACTTCAATTCACTGTGCGTAGTGAATGGAGTGTTGCTTCACTTTCTAAATGCTGTCCTTTCAGAGAAAATCACTTTCCTTTGAAAGTGCCTTAAGCTACTTACACACATTCACAGGAAACTCAAATGCGTTTCTATGAAAGAGAAGCTGTCTGTTCCAACACTTCAATTCACTGTGCGAAGTGAATGGAGTGTTGCTTCACTTTCTATATGCTCTCCTTTTAGAGAAATTCACTCTCTTTTGAAACTGCCTTAAGCAACTTACAAGCATTCACAAGAAACTCACATCCGTTTCTCTGAAAGAGAAGAAGTCTGTTCCAACACTTCAATTCACTGGGCGAAGTGAATGGAGAGTTGCTTCACTTTATAAATGCTGTCCTTTCAGAGAAAATCACTTTGCTTTGAAAGTGCCTTAAGCTACTAACGAGCATTCACAAAAAACTCACATCCGTTTCTCTGAAAGAGAAGAATTCTCTTCCAACACTTCAATTCACTGGGCGAAGTGAATGGAGTGTTGCTTCACTTTCTATATGCTCTCCTTTGAGAGAAAATCACTATCTTTTGAAAATGCCTTAAGCTACATACAAGCATTCAGAAGAACTCACATGCATTTTTCTGAAAGAGAAGCAGTCTGTTCCAACACTTCAATTCACTGGGCGAAGTGAATGGAGTGTTGTTTCACTTTCAAAATGCTGTCCTTTCAGAGAAAATCACTTTCCTTTGAAAGTGCCTTAAGCTACTTACACACATTCACAGGAAACTCAAATGCGTTTCTCTGAAAGAGAAGCAGTCTGTTCCAACACTTCAATTCACTGTGCGAAGTGAATGGAGTGTTGCTTCACTTTCTAAATGCTGTCCTTTCAGAGAAAATCACTTTCCTTTGAAAGTGCCTTAAGATACTTACAAGCATTCAACAGAAATTCACATGCCTTTCACTGAAAGAGAAGCAGTCTGTTCCAACACTTCAATTCACTGTGCGAAGTGAATGGAGTGTTGCTTCACTTTCTAAATGCTGTCCTTTCAGAGAAAATCACTTTCCTTTGAAAGTGCCTTAAGCTACTTACAAGCATTCAACAGAAATTCACATGCATTTCACTGAAAGAGAAGCAGTCTGTTCCAACACTTCAATTCACTGTGCGAAGTGAATGGAGTGCTGCTTCACTTTCTAAATGCTGTCCTTTCAGAGAAAATCACTTTTCTTTGAAAGTGCCTTAAGCTACTTACAAGCATTCACAAGAAACTCACATGCATTTTTCTGAAAGAGAAGCAGTCTGTTCCAACACTTCAATTCACTGTGCGAAGTGAATGGAGTGTTGCTTCACTTTCTAAATGCTGTCCTTTCAGAGAAAATCACTTTCCTTTGAAAGTACCTTAAGCTACTTACAAGCATTCAATAGAAATTCACATGTGTTCCTCTGAAAAAGAAGCAGTCTGTTCCAACACTTCAATTCACTGTGCGAAGTCAATGGAGTGTTGCTTCACTTTCTAAATGCTGTCCTTTCAGAGAAAATCACTTTCCTTTGAAAGTACCTTAAGCTACTTACAAGCATTCACAAGAAACTCACATGCATTTTTCTGAAAGAGAAGCAGTCTGTTCCAACACTTCAATTCACTGTGCGTAGTGAATGGAGTGTTGCTTCACTTTCTAAATGCTATCCTTTCAGAGAAAATCACTTTCCTTTGAACGTGCCTTAAGCTACTTACAAGCATTCAATAGAAATTCACCTGCGTTTCTCTGAAAGAGAAGCAGTCTGTTCCAACACTTCAATTCACTGTGCGAAGTGAATGGAGTGTTGCTTCACTTTCTAAATGCTGTCCTTTCAGAGAAAATCACTTTCCTTTGAAAGTGCCTTAAGATACTTACAAGCATTCACAAAAAACTCATATCTGTTTCTCTGAAAGAGAAGTGGTCTGTTCCAACACTTCAATTCACTGTTCGAAGTTAATGGAGTGTTGTTTCACTTTCTAAATGCTGTCCTTTCAGAGAAAATCACTTTCCTTTGAAAGTGCCTTAAGCTACTTACAAGCATTCCACAGAAATTCACATGCGTTTTCTGAAAGAGAAGCAGTCTGTTCCAACACTTCAATTCACTGTGCGAAGTGAATGGAGTGTTGTTTCACTTTCTAAATGCTGTCCTTTCAGAGAAAATCACTTTCCTTTGAAAGTGACTTAAGCTACTTGCACACATTCACAGGAAACTCAAATGCGTTTCTATGAAAGAGAAGCTGTCTGTTCCAACACTTCAATTCACTGTGCGAAGTGAATTGAGTGTTGCTTCACTTTCTAAATGCTGTCCTTTCAGAGAAAATCACTTTCCTTTGAAAGTGCCTTAAGCTACTTACAAGCATTCAACAGAAATTCACATGCGTTTCACTGAAAGAGAAGCAGTCTGTTCCAACACTTCAATTTACTGTGCGAAGTGAATGGAGTGTTGCTTCACTTTCTAAATGCTGTCCTTTCAAAGAAAATCACTTTCCTTTGAAAGTGCCTTAAGCTACTTACAACATTCACAAGAAAGTCACATCTGTTTCTCTGAAAGAGAAGCAGTCTGTTCCAACACTTCAATTCACTGTGCGAAGTGAATGGAATGTTGCTTCACTTTCTAAATGCTCTCCTTTTAGAGAAATTCACTCTCTTTTGAAACTGCCTTAAGCAACTTACAAGCATTCACAAGAAACTCACATCCGTTTCTCTGAAAGAGAAGAAGTCTGTTCCAACACTTCAATTCACTGGGTGAAGTGAATGGAGTGTTGCTTCACTTTCTATATGCTCTCCTTTGAGAGAAAATCACTCTCTTTTGAAAATGCCTTAAGCTACGTACAAGCATTCAGAAGAACTCACATGCATTTTTCTGAAAGAGAAGCAGTCTGTTCCAACACTTCAATTCACTGGGCGAAGTGAATGGAGTGTTGTTTCACTTTCAAAATGCTGTCCTTTCAGACAAAATCACTTTCCTTTGAAAGTGCCTTAAGCTACTTACAAGCATTCACAGGAAACTCAAATGCGTTTCTCTGAAAGAGAAGCAGTCTGTTCCAACACTTCAATTCACTGTGCGAAGTGAATGGAGTGTTGCTTCACTTTCTAAATGCTGTCCTTTCAGAGAGAATCACTTTCCTTTGAACGTGCCTTAAGATACTTACAAGCATTCAACAGAAATTCACATGCGTTTCACTGAAAGAGAAGCAGTCTGTTCCAACACTTCAATTCACTGTGCGAAGTGAATGGAGTGTTGCTTCACTTTCTAAATGCTGTCCTTTCAGAGAAAATCACTTTCCTTTGAAAGTGCCTTAAGCTACTTACAAGCATTCACAAGAAACTCACATGCATTTTTCTGAAATAGAAGCAGTTTGTTCCAACACTACAATTAACTGTGCGAAGTGAATGGAGTGTTGCTTCACTTTCTATATGCTCTCCTTTTAGAGAAAATAACTCTCTTTTGAAACTGCCTTAAGCTACTTACAAGCATTCACAAAAAACTCATATCTGTTTCTCTGAAAGAGAAGTAGTCTGTTCCAACACTTCAATTCACTGTGCGAAGTGAATGGAGTGTTGCTTCACTTTCTAAATGCTGTCCTTTCAGAGAAAATCACTTTCCTTTGAAAGTGCCTTAAGCTACTTACACAGATTCACAGGAAACTCAAATGCGTTTCTATGAAAGAGAAGCTGTCTGTTCCAACACTTCAATTCACTGTGCAAAGTGAATGGAGTGTTGCTTCACTTTCTAAATGCTGTCCTTTCAGAGAAAATCATTTTCCTTTGAAAGTGCCTTAAGCTACTTACAAGCATTCAACAGAAATTCACATGCGTTTCACTGAAAGAGAAGCAGTCTGTTCCAACACTTCAATTTACTGTGCGAAGTGAGTGGAGTGTTGCTTCACTTTCTAAATCCTCTCCTTTTAGAGAAATTCACTCTCTTTTGAAACTGCCTTAAGCAACTTACAAGCATTCACAAGAAACTCACATCCGTTTCTCTGAAAGAGAAGAAGTCTGTTCCAACACTTCAATTCACTGGGCGAAGTGAATGGAGTGTTGCTTCACTTTCTATATGCTCTCCTTTGAGAGAAAATCACTCTCTTTTGAAAATGCCTTAAGCTACATACAAGCATTCAGAAGAACTCACATGCATTTTTCTGAAAGAGAAGCAGTCTGTTCCAACACTTCAATTCACTGGGCGAAGTGAATGGAGTGTTGTTTCACTTTCAAAATGCTGTCCTTTCAGAGAAAATCACTTTCTTTTGAAAGTGCCTTAAGCTACTTACACACATTCACAGGAAACTCAAATGCGTTTCTCTGAAAGAGAAGCAGTCTGTTCCAACACTTCAATTCACTGTGCGAAGTGAATGGAGTGTTGCTTCACTTTCTAAATGCTGTCCTTTCAGAGAAAATCACTTTCCTTTGAACGTGCCTTAAGATACTTACAAGCATTCAACAGAAATTCACATGCGTTTCACTGAAAGAGAAGCAGTCTGTTCCAACACTTCAATTCACTGTGCGAAGTGAATGGAGTGTTGCTTCACTTTCTAAATGCTGTCCTTTCAGAGAAAATCACTTTCCTTTGAAAGTGCCTTAAGCTACTTACAAGCATTCACAAGAAAGTCACATCTGTTTCTCTGAAAGAGAAGCAGTCTGTTCCAACACTTCAATTCACTGTGCGAAGTGAATGGAATGTTGCTTCACTTTCTAAATGCTCTCCTTTTAGAGAAATTCACTCTCTTTTGAAACTGCCTTAAGGAACTTACAAGCATTCACAAGAAACTCACATCCGTTTCTCTGAAAGAGAAGAAGTCTGTTCCAACACTTCAATTCACTGGGCGAAGTGAATGGAGAGTTGCTTCACTTTATAAATGCTGTGCTTTCAGAGAAAATCACTTTGCTTTGAAAGTGCCTTAAGCTACTAACAAGCATTCACAAAAAACTCACATCCGTTTCTCTGAAAGAGAAGAAGTCTGTTCCAACACTTCAAGTCACTGGGCGAAGTGAATGGAGTGTTGCTTTACTTTCTATATGCTCTCCTTTGAGAGAAAATCACTCTCTTTTGAAAATGCCTTAAGCTACATACAAGCATTCAGAAGAACTCACATGCATTTTTCTGAAAGAGAAGCAGTCTGTTCCAACACTTCAATTCACTGGGCGAAGTGAATGGAGTGTTGTTTCACTTTCAAAATGCTGTCCTTTCAGAGAAAATCACTTTCCTTTGAAAGTGCCTTAAGCTACTTACACACATTCACAGGAAACTCAAATGCGTTTCTCTGAAAGAGAAGCAGTCTGTTCCAACACTTCAATTCACTGTGCGAAGTGAATGGAGTGTTGCTTCACTTTCTAAATGCTGTCCTTTCAGAGAAAATCACTTTCCTTTGAAAGTGCCTTAAGATACTTACAAGCATTCAACAGAAATTCACATGCGTTTCACTGAAAGAGAAGCAGTCTGTTCCAACACTTCAATTCACTGTGCGAAGTGAATGGAGTGTTGCTTCACTTTCTAAATGCTGTCCTTTCAGAGAAAATCACTTTCCTTTGCAAGTACCTTAAGCTACTTACAAGCATTCACAAGAAAGTCACATCTGTTTCTCTGAAAGAGAAGCAGTCTGTTCCAACACTTCAATTCACTGTGCGAAGTGAATGGAATGTTGCTTCACTTTCTAAATGCTCTCCTTTTAGAGAAATTCACTCTCTTTTGAAACTGCCTTAAGCAACTTACAAGCATTCACAAGAAACTCACATCCGTTTCTCTGAAAGAGAAGAAGTCTGTTCCAACACTTCAATTCACTGGGCGAAGTGAATGGAGAGTTGCTTCACTTTATAAATGCTGTCCTTTCAGAGAAAATCACTTTCCTTTGAAAGTGCCTTAAGCTACTAACAAGCATTCACAAAAAACTCACATCCGTTTCTCTGAAAGAGAAGAAGTCTGTTCCAACACTTCAATTCACTGGGCGAAGTGAATGGAGTGTTGCTTCACTTTCTATATGCTCTCCTTTGAGAGAAAATCACTCTCTTTTGAAAATGCCTTAAGCTACATACAAGCATTCAGAAGAACTCACATGCATTTTTCTGAAAGAGAAGCAGTCTGTTCCAACACTTCAATTCACTGGGCGAAGTGAATGGAGTGTTGTTTCACTTTCAAAATGCTGTCCTTTCAGAGAAAATCACTTTCCTTTGAAAGTGCCTTAAGCTACTTACACACATTCACAGGAAACTCAAATGCATTTCTCTGAAAGAGAAGCAGTCTGTTCCAACACTTCAATTCACTGTGCGAAGTGAATGGAGTGTTGCTTCACTTTCTAAATGCTGTCCTTTCAGAGAAAATCACTTTCCTTTGAAAGTGCCTTAAGATACTTACAAGTATTCAACAGAAATTCACATGCGTTTCACTGAAAGAGAAGCAGTCTGTTCCAACACTTCAATTCACTGTGCGAAGTGAATGGAGTGTTACTTCACTTTCTAAATGCTGTCCTTTCAGAGAAAATCACTTTCCTTTGAAAGTGCCTTAAGCTACTTACAAGCATTCACAAGAAAGTCACATCTGTTTCTCTGAAAGAGAAGCAGTCTGTTCCAACACTTGAATTCACTGTGCGAAGTGAATGGAATGTTGCTTCACATTCTAAATGCTCTCCTTTTAGAGAAATTCACTCTCTTTTGAAACTGCCTTAAGCAACTTACAAGCATTCACAAGAAACTCACATCCGTTTCTCTGAAAGAGAAGAAGTCTGTTCCAACACTTCAATTCACTGGGCGAAGTGAATGGAGAGTTGCTTCACTTTATAAATGCTGTCCTTTCAGAGAAAATCACTTTCCTTTGAAAGTGCCTTAAGCTACTAACAAGCATTCACAAAAAACTCACATCCGTTTCTCTGAAAGAGAAGAAGTCTGTTCCAACACTTCAATTCACTGGGCGAAGTGAATGGAGTGTTCCTTCACTTTCTATATGCTCTCCTTTGAGAGAAAATCACTCTCTTTTGAAAATGCCTTAAGCTACATATAAGCATTCAGAAGAACTCACATGCATTTTTCTGAAAGAGAAGCAGTCTGTTCCAACACTTCAATTCACTGGGCGAAGTGAATGGAGTGTTGTTTCACTTTCAAAATGCTGTCCTTTCAGAGAAAATCACTTTCCTTTGAAAGTGCCTTAAGCTACTTACACACATTCACAGGAAACTCAAATGCGTTTCTCTGAAAGAGAAGCAGTCTGTTCCAACACTTCAATTCACTGTGCGAAGTGAATGGAGTGTTGCTTCACTTTCTAAATGCTGTCCTTTCAGAGAAAATCACTTTCCTTTGAAAGTGCCTTAAGATACTTACAAGCATTCAACAGAAATTCACATGCGTTTCACTGAAAGAGAAGCAGTCTGTCCCAACACTTCAATTCACTGTGTGAAGTGAATGGAGTGTTGCTTCACTTTCTAAATGCTGTCCTTTCAGAGAAAATCACTTTCCTTTGAACGTGCCTTAAGCTACTTACAAGCATTCAACAGAAATTCACATGCATTTCACTGAAAGAGAAGCAGTCTGTTCCAACACTTCAATTCACTGTGCGAAGTGAATGGAGTGCTGCTTCACTTTCTAAATGCTCTCCTTTCAGAGAAAATCACTTTTCTTTGAAAGTGCCTTAAGCTACTTACAAGCATTCACAAGAAACTCACATGCATTTTTCTGAAAGAGAAGCAATCTGTTCCAACACTTCAATTCACTGTGCGAAGTGAATGGAGTGTTGCTTCACTTTCTAAATGCTGTCCTTTCAGAGAAAATCACTTTGCTTTGAAAGTGCCTTAAGCTACTTACAAGCATTCAATAGAAATTCACATGTGTTTCTCTGAAAAAGAAGCAGTCTGTTCCAACACTTCAATTCACTGTGCGAAGTCAATGGAGTGTTGCTTCACTTTCTAAATGCTGTCCTTTCAGAGAAAATCACTTTCCTTTGAAAGTACCTTAAGCTACTTACAAGCATTCACAAGAAACTCACATGCATTTTTCTGAAAGAGAAGCAGTCTGTTCCAACACTTCAATTCACTGTGCGTAGTGAATGGAGTGTTGCTTCACTTTCTAAATGCTGTCCTTTCAGAGAAAATCACTTTCCTTTGAACGTGCCTTAAGCTACTTTCAAGCATTCAATAGAAATTCACATGCGTTTCTCTGAAAGAGAAGCAGTCTGTTCCAACACTTCAATTCACTGTGCGAAGTGAATGGAATGTTGCTTCACTTTCTAAATGCTCTCCTTTTAGAGAAATTCACTCTCTTTTGAAACTGCCTTAAGCAACTTACAGGCATTCACAAGAAACTCACATCCGTTTCTCTGAAAGAGAAGAAGTCTGTTCCAACACTTCAATTCACTGGGCGAAGTGAATGGAGAGTGGCTTCACTTTATAAATGCTGTCCTTTCAGAGAAAATCACTTTGCTATGAAAGTGCCTTAAGCTACTAACAAGCATTCACAAAAAACTCACATCCGTTTCTCTGAAAGAGAAGAAGTCTGTTCCAACACTTCAAGTCACTGGGCGAAGTGAATGGAGTGTTGCTTCACTTTCTATATGCTCTCCTTTGAGAGAAAATCACTCTCTTTTGAAAATGCCTTAAGCTACATACAAGCATTCAGAAGAACTCACATGCATTTTTCTGAAAGAGAAGCAGTCTGTTCCAACACTTCAATTCACTGGGCGAGGTGAATGGAGTGTTGTTTCACTTTCAAAATGCTGTCCTTTCAGAGAAAATCACTTTCCTTTGAAAGTGCCTTAAGCTACTTACACACATTCACAGGAAACTCAAATGCGTTTCTCTGAAAGAGAAGCAGTCTGTTCCAACACTTCAATTCACTGTGCGAAGTGAATGGAGTGTTGCTTCACTTTCTAAATGCTGTCCTTTCAGAGAAAATCACTTTCCTTTGAAAGTGCCTTAAGATACTTACAAGCATTCAACAGAAATTCACATGCGTTTCACTGAAAGAGAAGCAGTCTGTTCCAACACTTCAATTCACTGTGCGAAGTGAATGGAGTGTTGCTTCACTTTCTAAATGCTGTCCTTTCAGAGAAAATCACTTTCCTTTGAAAGTGCCTTAAGCTACTTACAAGCATTCAACAGAAATTCACATGCATTTCACTGAAAGAGAAGCAGTCTGTTCCAACACTTCAATTCACTGTGCGAAGTGAATGGAGTGCTGCTTCACTTTCTAAATGCTGTCCTTTCAGAGAAAATCACTTTTCTTTGAAAGTGCCTTAAGCTACTTACAAGCATTCACAAGAAACTCACATGCATTTTTCTGAAAGAGAAGCAGTCTGTTCCAACACTTCAATTCACTGTGCGAAGTGAATGGAGTGTTGCTTCACTTTCTAAATGCTGTCCTTTCAGAGAAATTCATTTTCCTTTGAAAGTGCCTTAAGCTACTTACAAGCATTCAATAGAAATTCACATGTGTTTCTCTGAAAAAGAAGCAGTCTGTTCCAACACTTCAATTCACTGTGCGAAGTCAACGGAGTGTTGCTTCACTTTCTAAATGCTGTCCTTTCAGAGAAAATCACTTTCCTTTGAAAGTACCTTAAGCTACTTACAAGCATTCACAAGAAACTCACATGCATTTTTCTGAAAGAGAAACAGTCTGTTCCAACACTTCAATTCACTGTGCGTAGTGAATGGAGTGTTGCTTCACTTTCTAAATGCTGTCCTTTCAGAGAAAATCACTTTCCTTTGAACGTGCCTTAAGCTACTTACAAGCATTCAATAGAAATTCACCTGCGTTTCTCTGAAAGAGAAGCAGTCTGTTCCAACACTTCAATTCACTGTTCGAAGTGAATGGAGTGTTGCTTCACTTTCTAAATGCTGTCCTTTCAGAGAAAATCACTTTCCTTTGAAAGTGCCTTAAGCTACTTACAAGCATTCACAAAAAACTCATATCTGTTTCTCTGAAAGAGAAGTGGTCTGTTCCAACACTTCAATTCACTGTTCGAAGTTAATGGAGTGTTGTTTCACTTTCTAAATGCTGTCCTTTCAGAGAAAATCACTTTCCTTTGAAAGTGCCTTAAGCTACTTACAAGCATTCCGCAGAAATTCACATGCGTTTCTCTGAAAGAGAAGCAGTCTGTTCCAACACTTCAATTCACTGTGCGAAGTGAATGGAGTGTTGTTTCACTTTCTAAATGCTGTCCTTTCAGAGAAAATCACTTTCCTTTGAAAGTGCCTTAAGCTACTTACAAGCATTCCACAGAAATTCACATGTGTTTCTATGAAAGAGAAGCTGTCTGTTCCAACACTTCAATTCACTGTGCGAAGTGAATGGAGTGTTGCTTCACTTTCTAAATGCTGTCCTTTCAGAGAAAATCACTCTCCTTTGAAAGTGCCTTAAGCTACTTACAAGCATTCAACAGAAATTCACATGCGTTTCACTGAAAGAGAAGCAGTCTGTTCCAACACTTCAATTTACTGTGCGAAGTGAATGGAGTGTTGCTTCACTTTCTAAATGCTGTCCTTTCAAAGAAAATCACTTTCCTTTGAAAGTGCCTTAAGCTACTTACAAGCATTCACAAGAAAGTCACATCTGTTTCTCTGAAAGAGAAGCAGTCTGTTCCAACACTTCAATTCACTGTGCGAAGTGAATGGAATGTTGCTTCACATTCTAAATGCTCTCCTTTTAGAGAAATTCACTCTCTTTTGAAACTGCCTTAAGCAACTTACAAGCATTCACAAGAAACTCACATCCGTTTCTCTGAAAGAGAAGAAGTCTGTTCCAACACTTCAATTCACTGTGCGAAGTGAATGGAGTGTTGCTTCACTTTCTAAATGCTGTCCTTTCAGAGAAAATCACTTTCCTTTGAAAGTGCCTTAAGCTACTTACAAGCATTAAACAGAAATTCACATGCGTTTCTCTGAAAAAGAAGCAGTCTGTTCCAACACTTCAATTCACTGTGCGAAGTGAATGGAGTGTTGCTTCACTTTCTAAATGCTGTCCTTTCAGAGAAAATCACTTTCCTTTGAAAGTGCCTTAAGCTACTTACAAGCATTCACAAGAAACTCACATGCATTTTTCTGAAAGAGAAGCAGTCTGTTCCAACACTTCAATACACTGTGCGTAGTGAATGGAGTGTTGCTTCACTTTCTAAATGCTGTCCTTTCAGAGAAAATCACTTTCCTTTGAAAGTGCCTTAAGCTACTTACAAGCATTCAATAGAAATTCACATGTGTTTCTCTGAAAAAGAAGCAGTCTTTTCCAACACTTCAATTCACTGTGCGAAGTGAATGGAGTGTTGTTTCACTTTCTAAATGCTGTCCTTTCAGAGAAAATCACTTTCCTTTGAAAGTGCCTTAAGCTACTTACAAGCATTCCACAGAAATTCACATGCGTTTCTCTGAAAGGGAAGCTGTCTGTTCCAACACTTCAATTCACTGTGCTAAGTGAATGGAGTGTTGCTTCACTTTCTAAATGCTGTCCTTTCAGAGAAAATCACTTTCTTTGAAAGTACCTTAAGCTACTTACACACATTCACAGGAAACTCAAATGCGTTTCTATGAAAGAGAAGCTGTCTGTTCCAACACTTCAATTCACTGTGCGAAGTGAATGGAGTGTTGCGTCACTTTCTAAATGCTGTCCTTTCAGAGAAAATCACTTTCCTTTGAACGTGCCTTAAGCTACTTACAAGCATTCAACCGAAATTCACCTGCGTTTCTCTGAAAGAGAAGCAGTCTGTTCCAACACTTCAATTCACTGTGCGAAGTGAATGGAGTGTTGCTTCACTTTCTAAATGCTGTCCTTTCAGAGAAAATCACTTTCCTTTGAAAGTGCCTTAAGCTACTTACAAGCATTCACAAAAAACTCATATCTGTTTCTCTGAAAGAGAAGTGGTCTGTTCCAACACTTCAATTCACTGTTCGAAGTTAATGGAGTGTTGTTTCACTTTCTAAATGCTGTCCTTTCAGAGAAAATCACTTTCCTTTGAAAGTGCCTTAAGCTACTTACAAGCATTCCACAGAAATTCACATGCGTTTCTCTGAAAGAGAAGCAGTCTGTTCCAACACTTCAATTCACTGTGCGAAGTGAATGGAGTGTTGTTTCACTTTCTAAATGCTGTCCTTTCAGAGAAAATCACTTTCCTTTGAAAGTGCCTTAAGCTACTTGCACACATTCACAGGAAACTCAAATGCGTTTCTATGAAAGAGAAGCTGTCTGTTCCAACACTTCAATTCACTGTGCGAAGTGAATGGAGTGTTGCTTCACTTTCTAAATGCTGTCCTTTCAGAGAAAATCACTTTCCTTTGAAAGTGCCTTAAGCTACTTACAAGCATTCAACAGAAATTCAGATGCGTTTCACTGAAAGCGAAGCAGTCTGTTCCAACACTTCAATTTACTGTGCGAAGTGAATGGAGTGTTGCTTCACTTTCTAAATGCTGTCCTTTCAAAGAAAATCACTTTCCTTTGAAAGTGCCTTAAGCTACTTACAAGCATTCACAAGAAAGTCACATCTGTTTCTCTGAAAGAGAAGCAGTCTGTTCCAACACTTCAATTCACTGTGCGAAGTGAATGGAATGTTGCTTCACTTTCTAAATGCTCTCCTTTTAGAGAAATTCACTCTCTTTTGAAACTGCCTTAAGCAACTTACAAGCATTCACAAGAAACTCACATCCGTTTCTCTGAAAGAGAAGAAGTCTGTTCCAACACTTCAATTCACTGTGCGAAGTGAATGGAGTGTTGCTTCACTTTCTAAATGCTGTCCTTTCAGAGAAAATCACTTTCCTTTGAAAGTGCCTTAAGCTACTTACAAGCATTCCACAGAAATTCACATGCGTTTCTCTGAAAAAGAAGCAGTCTGTTCCAACACTTCAATTCACTGTGCGAAGTGAATGGAGTGTTGCTTCACTTTCTAAATGCTGTCCTTTCAGAGAAAATCACTTTCCTTTGAAAGTGCCTTAAGCTACTTACAAGCATTCACAAGAAACTCACATGCATTTTTCTGAAAGAGAAGCAGTCTGTTCCAACACTTCAATTCACTGTGCGTAGTGAATGGAGTGTTGCTTCACTTTCTAAATGCTGTCCTTTCAGAGAAAATCACTTTCCTCTGAAAGTGCCTTAAGCTACTTACAAGCATTCAATAGAAATTCACATGTGTTTCTCTGAAAAAGAAGCAGTCTTTTCCAACACTTCAATTCACTGTGCGAAGTGAATGGAGTGTTGCTTCACTTTCTAAATGCTGTCCTTTCAGAGAAAATCACTTTCCTTTGAAAGTGCCTTAAGCTACTTACAAGCATTCCACAGAAATTCACATGCGTTTCTCTGAAAGGGAACCAGTCTGCTCCAACACTTCAATTCACTCTGCTAAGTGAATAGAGTGTTGTTTCACTTTCTAAATGCTGTCCTTTCAGAGAAAATCACTTTCCTTTGAAAGTGCCTTAAGCTACTTACACACATTCACAGGAAACTCAAATGCGTTTCTATGAAAGAGAAGCTGTCTGTTCCAACACTTCAATTCACTGTGCGAAGTGAATGGAGTGTTGCTTCACTTTCTAAATGCTGTCCTTTCAGAGAAAATCACTTTCTTTGAAAGTGCCTTAAGCTACTTACACACATTCACAGGAAACTCAAATGCGTTTCTATGAAAGAGAAGCTGTCTGTTCCAACACTTCAATTCACTGTGCGAAGTGAATGGAGTGTTGCTTCACTTTCTAAATGCTGTCCTTTCAGAGAAAATCACTTTCCTTTGAAAGTGCCTTAAGATACTTACAAGCATTCAACAGAAATTCAGATGTGTTTCACTGAAAGAGAAGCAGTCTGTTCCAACACTTCAATTCACTGTGCGAAGTGAATGGAGTGTTGCTTCACTTTCTAATTGCTGCCCTTTCAGAGAAAATCACTTTCCTTTGAAAGTGCCTTAAGCTACTTACAAGCATTCAACAGAAATTCACATGCATTTCACTGAAAGTGTAGCAGTCTGTTCCAACACTTCAATTCACTGTGCGAAGTGAATGGAGTGCTGCTTCACTTTCTAAATGCTGTCCTTTCAGAGAAAATCACTTTCCTTTGAAAGTGCCTTAAGCTACTTACAAGCATTCACAAGAAACTCACATGCATTTTTCTGAAAGAGAAGCAGTCTGTTCCAACACTTCAATTCATTGTGCGTAGTGAATGGAGTGTTGCTTCACTTTCTAAATGCTGTCCTTTCAGAGAAAATCAGTTTCCTTTGAAAGTGCCTTAAGCTACTTACTAGCATTCAATAGAAATTCACATGTGTTTCTCTGAAATAGAAGCAGTCTGTTCCAACACTTCAATTCACTGTGCGAAGTGAATGGAGTGTTGCTTCACTTTCTAAATGCTGTCCTTTCAGAGAAAATCACTTTCCTTTGAAAGTGCCTTAAGCTACTTACAAGCATTCACAAGAAACTCACATGCATTTTTCTGAAAGAGAAGCAGTCTGTTCCAACACTTCAATTCACTGTGCGTAGTGAATGGAGTGTTGCTTCACTTTCTAAATGCTGTCCTTTGAGAGAAAATCACTTTCCTTTGAAAGTGCCTTAAGCTACTTACAAGCATTCATTAGAAATTCACATGTGTTTCTCTGAAAAAGAAGCAGTCTGTTCCAACACTTCAATTCACTGTGCGAAGTGAATGGAGTGTTGCTTCACTTTCTAAATGCTGTCCTTTCAGAGAAAATCACTTTCCTTTGAAAGTGCCTTAAGCTACTTACAAGCATTCCACAGAAATTCACATGCGTTTCTCTGAAAGGGAACCAGTCTGCTCCAACACTTCAATTCACTGTGCTAAGTGAATAGAGTGTTGTTTCACTTTCTAAATGCTGTCCTTTCAGAGAAAATCACTTTCCTTTGAAAGTGCCTTAAGCTACTTACACACATTCACAGGAAACTCAAATGCGTTTCTATGAAAGAGGAGCTGTCTGTTCCAACACTTCAATTCACTGTGCCAAGTGAATGGAGTGTTGCTTCACTTTCTAAATGCTGTCCTTTCAGAGAAAATCACTTTCTTTGAAAGTGCCTTAAGCTACTTACACACATTCACAGGAAACTCAAATGCGTTTCTATGAAAGAGAAGCTGTCTGTTCCAACACTTCAATTCACTGTGCGAAGTGAATGGAGTGTTGCTTCACTTTCTAAATGCTGTCCTTTCAGAGAAAATCACTTTCCTTTGAACGTGCCTTAAGCTACTTACAAGCATTCAACAGAAATTCTGATGTGTTTCACTGAAAGAGAAGCATTCTGTTCCAACACTTCAATTCACTGTGCGAAGTGAATGGAGTGTTGCTTCACTTTCTAAATGCTGTCCTTTCAGAGAAAATCACTTTCCTTTGAAAGTGCCTTAAGCTACTTACAAGCATTCAACAGAAATTCACATGCATTTCACTGAAAGAGTAGCAGTCTGTTCCAACACTTCAATTAACTGTGCGAAGTGAATGGAGTGCTGCTTCACTTTCTAAATGCTGTCCTTTCAGAGAAAATCACTTTCCTTTGAAAGTGCCTTAAGCTACTTACAAGCATTCACAAGAAAATCACATGCATTTTTCTGAAAGAGAAGCAGTCTGTTCCAACACTTCAATTCACTGTGCGTAGTGAATGAAGTGTTGCTTCACTTTCTAAATGCTGTCCTTTCAGAGAAAATCACTTTTCTTTGAAAGTGCCTTAAGCTACTTACTAGCATTCAATAGAAATTCACATGTGTTTCTCTGAAAAAGAAGCAGTCTGTTCCAACACTTCAATTCACTGTGCGAAGTGAATGGAGTGTTGCTTCACTTTCTAAATGCTGTCCTTTCAGAGAAAATCACTTTCCTTTGAAAGTGCCTTAAGCTACTTACAAGCATTCACAAGAAACTCACATGCATTTTTCTGAAAGAGAAGCAGTCTGTTCCAACACTTCAATTCACTGTGCGTAGTGAACGGAGTGTTGCTTCACTTTCTAAATGCTGTCCTTTCAGAGAAAATCACTTTCCTTTGAAAGTGCCTTAAGCTACTTACAAGCATTCAATAGAAATTCACATGCGTTTCTCTGAAAGAGAAGCAGTCAGTTCCAACACTTCAATTCACTGTGCGAAGTGAATGGAGTGTTGCTTCACTTTCTAAATGCTGTCCTTTCAGAGAAAATCACTTTCCTTTGAAAGTGCCTTAAGCTGCTTACAAGCATTCAATAGAAATTCACATGCGATTCTCTGAAAGAGAAGCATTCTGTTCCAACACTTCAATTCAATGTGCGAAGAGAATGGAGAGTTGCTTCACTTTCTAAATGCTGTCCTTTCAGAAAATCACTTTCCTTTGAAAGTGCCTTCAGCTACTTACAAGCATTTAACAGAAATTCACATGTGTTTCTATGAAAAAGAAGCAGTCTGTTCCAACACTTCAATTCACTGTGCGAAGTGAATGGAGAGTTGCTTCACTTTATAAACGCTGTCCTTTCAGAGAAAATCACTTTGCTTTGAAAGTGCGTTAAGCTACTTACAAGCATTCACAAAAAACTCACATCCGTTTCTCTGAAAGAGAAGAAGTCTGTTCCAACACTTCAATTCACTGGGCGAAGTGAATGGAGTCTTGCTTCACTTTCTATATGCTCTCCTTTAAGAGAAAATCACTCTCTTTTGAAAATGCCTTAAGCTACATACAAGCATTCAGAAGAACTCACATACATTTTTCTGAAAGAGAAGCAGTCTGTTCCAACACTTCAATTCACTGTGCGAAGTGAATGGAGTGTTGTTTCACTTTCTAAATGCTGTCCTTTCAGAGAAAATCACTTTCCTTTGAAAGTGCCTTAAGCTACTTACACACATTCACAGGAAACTCAAATTCGTTTCTATGAAAGAGAAGCTGTCTGTTCCAACATTTCAATTCACTGTGCGAAGTGAATGGAGTGTTGCTTCACTTTCTAAATGCTGTCCTTTCAGAGAAAATCACTTTCCTTTGAAAGTGCCTTAAGCTACTTACAAGCATTCAACAGAAATTCACATGTGTTTCACTGAAAGAAAAGCAGTCTGTTCCAACACTTCAATTCACTGTGCGAAGTGAATGGAGTGTTGCTTCACTTTCTAAATGCTGTCCTTTCAGAGAAAATCACTTTCCTTTGAAAGTGCCTTAAGCTACTTATAAGCATTCAACAGAAATTCACATGCGTTTCACTGAAAGAGAAGCAGTCTGTTCCAACACTTCAATTTACTGTGCGAAGTGAATGGAGTGTTGCTTCACTTTCTAAATGCTGTCCTTTTAGAGAAAATCACTTTCCTTTGAAAGTGCCTTAAGCTACTTACAAGCATTCACAAGAAACTCACATGCATTTTTCTGAAATAGAAGCAGTTTGTTCCAACACTACAATTAACTGTGCGAAGTGAATGGAGTGTTGCTTCACTTTCAATATGCTCTCCTTTTAGAGAAAATCACTCCTTTTTGAAACTGCCTTAAGCTACTTACAAGCATTCACAAAAAACTCATATCTGTTTCTCTGAAAGAGAAGTAGTCTGTTCCAACACTTCAATTCACTGTGCGAAGTGAATGGAGTGTTGCTTCACTTTCTAAATGCTGTCCTTTCAGAGAAAATCACTTTCCTTTGAAAGTGCCTTCAGCTACTTACACAGATTCACAGGAAACTCAAATGTTTTTCTATGAAAGAGAAGCTGTCTGTTCCAACACTTCAATTCACTGTGCGAAGTGAATGGAGTGTTGCTTCACTTTCTAAATGCTGTCCTTTCAGAGAAAATCACTTTCCTTTGAAAGTGCCTTAAGCTACTTACAAGCATTCAACAGAAATTCACATGTGTTTCAGTGAAAGAGAAGCAGTCTGTTCCAACACTTCAATTCACTGTGCGAAGTGAATGGAGTGTTGCTTCACTTTCTAAATGCTGTCCTTTCAGAGAAAATCACTTTCCTTTGAAAGTGCCTTAAGCTACTTACAAGCATTCACAAGAAACTCACATGCATTTTTCTGAAAAAGAAGCAGTCTGTTCCAACACTTCAATTCACTGTGCGTAGTGAATGGAGTGTTGCTTCACTTTCTAAATGCTGTCCTTTCAGAGAAAATCACTTTCCTTTGAAAGTGCCTTAAGCTACTTACACACATTCACAGGAAACTCAAATGGGTTTCTATGAAAGAGAAGCTGTCTGTTCCAACACTTCAATTCACTGTGCGAAGTGAATGGAGTGTTGCTTCACTTTCTAAATGCTGTCCTTTCAGAGAAAATCACTTTCCTTTGAAAGTGCCTTAAGCTACTTACAAGCATTCAACAGAAATTCCCATGCGTTTCACTGAAAGAGAAGCAGTCTGTTCCAACACTTCAATTCACTGTGCGAAGTGAATGGAGTGTTGCTTCACTTTCTAAATGCTGTCCTTTCAGAGAAAATCACTTTCCTTTGAAAGTGCCTTAAGCTACTTACAAGCATTCCACAGAAATTCACATGCGTTTCTCTGAAAGGGAACCAGTCTGCTCCAACACTTCAATTCACTGTGCTAAGTGAATAGAGTGTTGTTTCACTTTCTAAATGCTGTCCTTTCAGAGAAAATCACTTTCCTTTGAAAGTGCCTTAAGCTACTTACACACATTCACAGGAAACTCAAATGCGTTTCTATGAAAGAGGAGCTGTCTGTTCCAACACTTCAATTCACTGTGCCAAGTGAATGGAGTGTTGCTTCACTTTCTAAATGCTGTCCTTTCAGAGAAAATCACTTTCTTTGAAAGTGCCTTAAGCTACCTACACACATTCACAGGAAACTCAAATGCGTTTCTATGAAAGAGAAGCTGTCTGTTCCAACACTTCAATTCACTGTGCGAAGTGAATGGAGTGTTGCTTCACTTTCTAAATGCTGTCCTTTCAGAGAAAATCACTTTCCTTTGAACGTGCCTTAAGCTACTTACAAGCATTCAACAGAAATTCTGATGTGTTTCACTGAAAGAGAAGCATTCTGTTCCAACACTTCAATTCACTGTGCGAAGTGAATGGAGTGTTGCTTCACTTTCTAAATGCTGTCCTTTCAGAGAAAATCACTTTCCTTTGAAAGTGCCTTAAGCTACTTACAAGCATTCAACAGAAATTCACATGCATTTCACTGAAAGAGTAGCAGTCTGTTCCAACACTTCAATTAACTGTGCGAAGTGAATGGAGTGCTGCTTCACTTTCTAAATGCTGTCCTTTCAGAGAAAATCACTTTCCTTTGAAAGTGCCTTAAGCTACTTACAAGCATTCACAAGAAAATCACATGCATTTTTCTGAAAGAGAAGCAGTCTGTTCCAACACTTCAATTCACTGTGCGTAGTGAATGAAGTGTTGCTTCACTTTCTAAATGCTGTCCTTTCAGAGAAAATCACTTTTCTTTGAAAGTGCCTTAAGCTACTTACTAGCATTCAATAGAAATTCACATGTGTTTCTCTGAAAAAGAAGCAGTCTGTTCCAACACTTCAATTCACTGTGCGAAGTGAATGGAGTGTTGCTTCACTTTCTAAATGCTGTCCTTTCAGAGAAAATCACTTTCCTTTGAAAGTGCCTTAAGCTACTTACAAGCATTCACAAGAAACTCACATGCATTTTTCTGAAAGAGAAGCAGTCTGTTCCAACACTTCAATTCACTGTGCGTAGTGAACGGAGTGTTGCTTCACTTTCTAAATGCTGTCCTTTCAGAGAAAATCACTTTCCTTTGAAAGTGCCTTAAGCTACTTACAAGCATTCAATAGAAATTCACATGCGTTTCTCTGAAAGAGAAGCAGTCAGTTCCAACACTTCAATTCACTGTGCGAAGTGAATGGAGTGTTGCTTCACTTTCTAAATGCTGTCCTTTCAGAGAAAATCACTTTCCTTTGAAAGTGCCTTAAGCTGCTTACAAGCATTCAATAGAAATTCACATGCGATTCTCTGAAAGAGAAGCATTCTGTTCCAACACTTCAATTCAATGTGCGAAGAGAATGGAGAGTTGCTTCACTTTCTAAATGCTGTCCTTTCAGAAAATCACTTTCCTTTGAAAGTGCCTTCAGCTACTTACAAGCATTTAACAGAAATTCACATGTGTTTCTATGAAAAAGAAGCAGTCTGTTCCAACACTTCAATTCACTGTGCGAAGTGAATGGAGAGTTGCTTCACTTTATAAACGCTGTCCTTTCAGAGAAAATCACTTTGCTTTGAAAGTGCGTTAAGCTACTTACAAGCATTCACAAAAAACTCACATCCGTTTCTCTGAAAGAGAAGAAGTCTGTTCCAACACTTCAATTCACTGGGCGAAGTGAATGGAGTCTTGCTTCACTTTCTATATGCTCTCCTTTAAGAGAAAATCACTCTCTTTTGAAAATGCCTTAAGCTACATACAAGCATTCAGAAGAACTCACATACATTTTTCTGAAAGAGAAGCAGTCTGTTCCAACACTTCAATTCACTGTGCGAAGTGAATGGAGTGTTGTTTCACTTTCTAAATGCTGTCCTTTCAGAGAAAATCACTTTCCTTTGAAAGTGCCTTAAGCTACTTACACACATTCACAGGAAACTCAAATTCGTTTCTATGAAAGAGAAGCTGTCTGTTCCAACATTTCAATTCACTGTGCGAAGTGAATGGAGTGTTGCTTCACTTTCTAAATGCTGTCCTTTCAGAGAAAATCACTTTCCTTTGAAAGTGCCTTAAGCTACTTACAAGCATTCAACAGAAATTCACATGTGTTTCACTGAAAGAAAAGCAGTCTGTTCCAACACTTCAATTCACTGTGCGAAGTGAATGGAGTGTTGCTTCACTTTCTAAATGCTGTCCTTTCAGAGAAAATCACTTTCCTTTGAAAGTGCCTTAAGCTACTTATAAGCATTCAACAGAAATTCACATGCGTTTCACTGAAAGAGAAGCAGTCTGTTCCAACACTTCAATTTACTGTGCGAAGTGAATGGAGTGTTGCTTCACTTTCTAAATGCTGTCCTTTTAGAGAAAATCACTTTCCTTTGAAAGTGCCTTAAGCTACTTACAAGCATTCACAAGAAACTCACATGCATTTTTCTGAAATAGAAGCAGTTTGTTCCAACACTACAATTAACTGTGCGAAGTGAATGGAGTGTTGCTTCACTTTCAATATGCTCTCCTTTTAGAGAAAATCACTCTTTTTTGAAACTGCCTTAAGCTACTTACAAGCATTCACAAAAAACTCATATCTGTTTCTCTGAAAGAGAAGTAGTCTGTTCCAACACTTCAATTCACTGTGCGAAGTGAATGGAGTGTTGCTTCACTTTCTAAATGCTGTCCTTTCAGAGAAAATCACTTTCCTTTGAAAGTGCCTTCAGCTACTTACACAGATTCACAGGAAACTCAAATGTTTTTCTATGAAAGAGAAGCTGTCTGTTCCAACACTTCAATTCACTGTGCGAAGTGAATGGAGTGTTGCTTCACTTTCTAAATGCTGTCCTTTCAGAGAAAATCACTTTCCTTTGAAAGTGCCTTAAGCTACTTACAAGCATTCAACAGAAATTCACATGTGTTTCAGTGAAAGAGAAGCAGTCTGTTCCAACACTTCAATTCACTGTGCGAAGTGAATGGAGTGTTGCTTCACTTTCTAAATGCTGTCCTTTCAGAGAAAATCACTTTCCTTTGAAAGTGCCTTAAGCTACTTACAAGCATTCACAAGAAACTCACATGCATTTTTCTGAAAAAGAAGCAGTCTGTTCCAACACTTCAATTCACTGTGCGTAGTGAATGGAGTGTTGCTTCACTTTCTAAATGCTGTCCTTTCAGAGAAAATCACTTTCCTTTGAAAGTGCCTTAAGCTACTTACACACATTCACAGGAAACTCAAATGCGTTTCTATGAAAGAGAAGCTGTCTGTTCCAACACTTCAATTCACTGTGCGAAGTGAATGGAGTGTTGCTTCACTTTCTAAATGCTGTCCTTTCAGAGAAAATCACTTTCCTTTGAAAGTGCCTTAAGCTACTTACAAGCATTCAACAGAAATTCCCATGCGTTTCACTGAAAGAGAAGCAGTCTGTTCCAACACTTCAATTCACTGTGCGAAGTGAATGGAGTGCTGCTTCACTTTCTAAATGCTGTCCTTTCAGAGAAAATCACTTTCCTTTGAAAATACCTTAAGCTACTTACAAGCATTCACAAGAAACTCACATGCATTTTTCTGAAAGAGAAGCAGTCTGTTCCAACACTTCTATTCACTGTGCGTAGTGAATGGAGTGTTGCTTCACTTTCTAAATGCTGTCCTTTCAGAGAAAATCACTTTCCTTTGAACGTGCCTTAAGCTACTTACAAGCATTCCACAGAAATTCACATGCGTTTCTCTGAAAGAGAAGCAGTCTTTTCCAACACTTCAATTCACTGTGCGAAGTGAATGGAGTGTTGTTTCACTTTCTAAATGCTGTCCTTTCAGAGAAAATCACTTTCCTTTGAAAGTGCCTTAAGCTACTTGCACACATTCACAGGAAACTCAAATGCGTTTCTATGAAAGAGAAGCTGTCTGTTACAACACTTCAATTCACTGTGCGAAGTGAATGGAGTGTTGCTTCACTTTCTAAATGCTGTCCTTTCAGAGAAAATCACTTTCCTTTGAAAGTGCCTTAAGCTACTTACAAGCATCCACAAAAAACTCATATCTGTTTCTCTGAAAGAGAAGTAGTCTGTTCCAACACTTCAATTCACTGTGCGAAGTGAATGGAGTGTTGTTTCATTTTCTAAATGCTGTCCTTTCAGAGAAAATCACTTTCCTTTGAAAATGCCTTAAGCTACTTACACATATTCACAGGAAACTCAAATGCATTTCTATGAAAGAGAAGCTGTCTGTTCCAACACTTCAATTCACTGTGCGAAGTGAATGGAGTGTTGCTTCACTTTCTAAATGCTGTCCTTTCCGAGAAAATCACTTTCCTTTGAAAGTGCCTTAAGCTACTTACACAGATTCACATGAAACTCAAATGCGTTTCTATGAAAGAGAAGCTGTCTGTTCCAACACTTCAATTCACTGTGCGAAGTGAATGGAGTGTTGCTTCACTTTCTATATGCTCTCCTTTTAGAGAAAATCACTCTCTTTTGAAACTGCCTTAAGCTACATACAAGCATTAACAAAAAACTCATATCTGTTTCTCTGAAAGAGAAGTAGTCTGTTCCAACACTTCAATTCACTGTGCGAAGTGAATGGAGTGTTGCTTCACTTTCTAAATGCTGTCCTTTCAGAGAAAATCACTTTCCTTTGAAAGTGCCTTAAGCTACTTACAAGCATTCAATAGAAATTCACATGCGATTCTCTGAAAGAGAAGCATTCTGTTCCAACACTTCAATTCACTGTGCGAAGAGAATGGAGAGTTGCTTCACTTTCTAAATGCTGTCCTTTCAGAGAAAATCACTTTCCTTTGAAAGTGCCTTCAGCTACTTACAAGCATTTAACAGAAATTCACATGTGTTTCTATGAAAAAGAAGCAGTCTGTTCCAACACTTCAATTCACTGTGCGAAGTGAATGGAGAGTTGCTTCACTTTATAAACGCTGTCCTTTCCCAGAAAATCACTTTGATTTGAAAGTGCGTTAAGCTACTTACAAGCATTCACAAAAAACTCACATCAGTTTCTCTGAAAGAGATGAAGTCTGTTCCAACACTTCAATTCACTGGACGAAGTGAATGGAGTCTTGCTTCACTTTCTATATGCTTTCCTTTTAGAGAAAATCACTCTCTTTTGAAAATGCCTTAAGCTACATACAAGCATTCAGAAGAACTCACATACATTTTTCTGAAAGAGAAGCAGTCTGTTCCAACACTTCAATTCACTGTGCGAAGTGAATGGAGTGTTGTTTCACTTTCTAAATGTTGTCCTTTCAGAGAAAATCACTTTCCTTTGAAAGTGCCTTAAACTACTTACACACATTCACAGGAAACTCAAATGCGTTTCTATGAAAGAGAAGCTGTCTGTTCCAACACTTCAATTCACTGTGCGAAGTGAATGGAGTGTTACTTCACTTTCTAAATGCTGTCCTTTCAGAGAAAATCACTTTCCTTTGAAAGTGCCTTAAGCTACTTACAAGCATTCAACAGAAATTCACATGCGTTTCACTGAAAGAGAAGCAGTCTGTTCCAACACTTCAATTCACTGTGCGAAGTGAATGGAGTGCTGCTTCACTTTCTAAATGCTGTCCTTTCAGAGAAAATCACTTTCCTTTGAAAGTGCCTTAAGATACTTACAAGCATTCAACAGAAATTCACATGCGTTTCACTGAAAGAGAAGCAGTCTGTTCCAACACTTCAATTTACTGTGCGAAGTGAATGGAGTGTTGCTTCACTTTCTAAATGCTGTCCTTTCAGAGAAAATCACTTTCCTTTGAAAGTGCCTTAAGCTCCTTACAAGCATTCACAAGAAACTCACATGCATTTTTCTGAAATAGAAGCAGTTTGTTCCAACACTACAATTAGCTGTGCGAAGTGAATGGAGTGTTGCTTCACTATCTATATGCTCTCCTTTTAGAGAAAATAACTCTCTTTTGAAACTGCCTTAAGCTACTTACAAGCATTCACAAAAAACTCATATCTGTTTCTCTGAAAGAGAAGTAGTCTGTTCCAACTCTTCAATTCACTGTGCGAAGTGAATGGAGTGTTGCTTCACTTTCTAAATGCTGTCCTTTCAGAGAAAATCACTTTCCTTTGAAAGTGCCTTAAGCAACTTACACAGATTCACAGGAAACTCAAATGCGTTTCTATGAAAGAGAAGCTGTCTGTTCCAACACTTCAATTCACTATGCGAAGTGAATGGAGTGTTGCTTCACTTTCTAAATGCTGTCCTTTCAGAGAAAATCACTTTCCTTTGAAAGTGCCTTAAGCTAATTACACACATTCACAGGAAACTCAAATGCGTTTCTATGAAAGAGAAGCTGTCTGTTCCAACACTTCAATTCACTGTGCGAAGTGAATGGAGTGTTGCTTCACTTTCTAAATGCTGTCCTTTCAGAGAAAATCACTTTCCTTTGAAAGTGCCTTAAGCTACTTACAAGCATTCAACAGAAATTCACATGCGTTTCACTGAAAGAGAAGCAGTCTGTTCCAACACTTCAATTCACTGTGCGAAGTGAATGGAGTGTTGCTTCACTTTCTAAATGCTGTCCTTTCAGAGAAAATCACTTTCCTTTGAAAGTGCCTTAAGCTACTTACAAGCATTCAACAGAAATTCACATGCGTTTCACTGAAAGAGAAGCAGTCTGTTCCAACACTTCAGTTTACTGTGCGAAGTGAATGGAGTGTTGCTTCACTTTCTAAATGCTGTACTTTCAGAGAAAATCACTTTCCTTTGAAAGTGCCTTAAGCTATTTACAAGCATTCACAAGAAACTCACATGCATTTTTCTGAAAGAGAAGCAGTCTGTTCCAACACTTCAATTCACTGTGCGAAGTGAATGGAGTGCTGCTTCACTTTCTAAATGCTGTACTTTCAGAGAATATCACTTTCCTTTGAAAGTGCCTTAAGCTACTTACAAGCATTCAACAGAAATTCACATGCATTTCCTGAAAGAGAAGCAGTCTGTTCCAACACTTCAATTCACTGTGCGAAGTGAATGGAGTGCTGCTTCACTTTCTAAATGCTGTCCTTTCAGAGAAAATCACTTTTCTTTGAAAGTGCCTTAAGCTACTTACAAGCATTCACAAGAAACACACTTGCATTTTTCTGAAAGAGAAGCAGTCTGTTCCAACACTTCAATTCACTGTGCGAAGTGAATGGAGTGTTGCTTCACTTTCTAAATGCTGTCCTTTCAGAGAAAATCACTTTCCTTTGAAAGTGCCTTAGGCTACTTACAAGCATTCAATAGAAATTCACATGTGTTTCTCTTAAAAAGAAGCATTCTGTTCCAACACTTCAATTCACTGTGCGAAGTGAATGGAGTGTTGCTTCACTTTCTAAATGCTGTCCTTTCAGAGAAAATCACTTTCCTTTGAAAATACCTTAAGCTACTTACAAGCATTCACAAGAAACTCACATGCATTTTTCTGAAAGAGAAGCAGTCTGTTCCAACACTTCTATTCACTGTGCGTAGTGAATGGAGTGTTGCTTCACTTTCTAAATGCTGTCCTTTCAGAGAAAATCACTTTCCTTTGAACGTGCCTTAAGCTACTTACAAGCATTCAATAGAAATTCACATGCGTTTCTCTGAAAGAGAAGCAGTCTGTTCCAACACTTCAATTCACTGTGCGAAGTGAATGGAGTGTTGCTTCACTTTCTAAATGCTGTCCTTTCAGAGAAAATCACTTTCCTTTGAAAGTGCCTTAAGCTACTTACAAGCATTCACAAAAAACTCATATCTGTTTCTCTGAAAGAGAAGTGGTCTGTTCCAACACTTCAATTCACTGTTCGAACTTAATGGAGTGTTGTTTCACTTTCTAAATGCTGTCCTTTCAGAGAAAATCACTTTCCTTTGAAAGTGCCTTAAGCTACTTACAAGCATTCCACAGAAATTCACATGCGTTTCTCTGAAAGAGAAGCAGTCTTTTCCAACACTTCAATTCACTGTGCGAAGTGAATGGAGTGTTGTTTCACTTTCTAAATGCTGTCCTTTCAGAGAAAATCACTTTCCTTTGAAAGTGCCTTAAGCTACTTGCACACATTCACAGGAAACTCAAATGCGTTTCTATGAAAGAGAAGCTGTCTGTTACAACACTTCAATTCACTGTGCGAAGTGAATGGAGTGTTGCTTCACTTTCTAAATGCTGTCCTTTCAGAGAAAATCACTTTCCTTTGAAAGTGCCTTAAGCTACTTACAAGCATCCACAAAAAACTCATATCTGTTTCTCTGAAAGAGAAGTAGTCTGTTCCAACACTTCAATTCACTGTGCGAAGTGAATGGAGTGTTGTTTCATTTTCTAAATGCTGTCCTTTCAGAGAAAATCACTTTCCTTTGAAAGTGCCTTAAGCTACTTACACAGATTCACAGGAAACTCAAATGCATTTCTATGAAAGAGAAGCTGTCTGTTCCAACACTTCAATTCACTGTGCGAAGTGAATGGAGTGTTGCTTCACTTTCTAAATGCTGTCCTTTCCGAGAAAATCACTTTCCTTTGAAAGTGCCTTAAGCTACTTACACAGATTCACATGAAACTCAAATGCGTTTCTATGAAAGAGAAGCTGTCTGTTCCAACACTTCAATTCACTGTACGAAGTGAATGGAGTGTTGCTTCACTTTCTATATGCTCTCCTTTTAGAGAAAATCACTCTCTTTTGAAACTGCCTTAAGCTACATACAAGCATTAACAAAAAACTCATATCTGTTTCTCTGAAAGAGAAGTAGTCTGTTCCAACACTTCAATTCACTGTGCGAAGTGAATGGAGTGTTGCTTCACTTTCTAAATGCTGTCCTTTCAGAGAAAATCACTTTCCTTTGAAAGTGCCTTAAGCTACTTACAAGCATTCAATAGAAATTCACATGCGATTCTCTGAAAGAGAAGCATTCTGTTCCAACACTTCAATTCACTGTGCGAAGAGAATGGAGAGTTGCTTCACTTTCTAAATGCTGTCCTTTCAGAGAAAATCACTTTCCTTTGAAAGTGCCTTCAGCTACTTACAAGCATTTAACAGAAATTCACATGTGTTTCTATGAAAAAGAAGCAGTCTGTTCCAACACTTCAATTCACTGTGCGAAGTGAATGGAGAGTTGCTTCACTTTATAAACGCTGTCCTTTCCCAGAAAATCACTTTGCTTTGAAAGTGCGTTAAGCTACTTACAAGCATTCACAAAAAACTCACATCAGTTTCTCTGAAAGAGATGAAGTCTGTTCCAACACTTCAATTCACTGGACGAAGTGAATGGAGTCTTGCTTCACTTTCTATATGCTTTCCTTTTAGAGAAAATCACTCTCTTTTGAAAATGCCTTAAGCTACATACAAGCATTCAGAAGAACTCACATACATTTTTCTGAAAGAGAAGCAGTCTGTTCCAACACTTCAATTCACTGTGCGAAGTGAATGGAGTGTTGTTTCACTTTCTAAATGCTGTCCTTTCAGAGAAAATCACTTTCCTTTGAAAGTGCCTTAAACTACTTACACACATTCACAGGAAACTCAAATGCGTTTCTATGAAAGAGAAGCTGTCTGTTCCAACACTTCAATTCACTGTGCGAAGTGAATGGAGTGTTACTTCACTTTCTAAATGCTGTCCTTTCAGAGAAAATCACTTTCCTTTGAAAGTGCCTTAAGCTACTTACAAGCATTCAACAGAAATTCACATGCGTTTCACTGAAAGAGAAGCAGTCTGTTCCAACACTTCAATTCACTGTGCGAAGTGAATGGAGTGTTGCTTCACTTTCTAAATGCTGTCCTTTCAGAGAAAATCACTTTCCTTTGAAAGTGCCTTAAGATACTTACAAGCATTCAACAGAAATTCACATGCGTTTCACTGAAAGAGAAGCAGTCTGTTCCAACACTTCAATTTACTGTGCGAAGTGAATGGAGTGTTGCTTCACTTTCTAAATGCTGTCCTTTCAGAGAAAATCACTTTCCTTTGAAAGTGCCTTAAGCTACTTACAAGCATTCACAAGAAACTCACATGCATTTTTCTGAAATAGAAGCAGTTTGTTCCAACACTACAATTAGCTGTGCGAAGTGAATGGAGTGTTGCTTCACTATCTATATGCTCTCCTTTTAGAGAAAATAACTCTCTTTTGAAACTGCCTTAAGCTACTTACAAGCATTCACAAAAAACTCATATCTGTTTCTCTGAAAGAGAAGTAGTCTGTTCCAACACTTCAATTCACTGTGCGAAGTGAATGGAGTGTTGCTTCACTTTCTAAATGCTGTCCTTTCAGAGAAAATCACTTTCCTTTGAAAGTGCCTTAAGCTACTTACAAGCATTCAACAGAAATTCACATGTGTTTCACTGAAAGAGAAGCAGTCTGTTCCAACACTTCAATTCACTGTGCGAAGTGAATGGAGTGTTGCTTCACTTTCTAAATGCTGTCCTTTCAGAGAAAATCACTTTCCTTTCAAAGTGCCTTAAGCTACTTACACACATTCACAGGAAACTCAAATGCGTTTCTATGAAAGAGGAGCTGTCTGTTCCAACACTTCAATTCACTGTGCGAAGTGAATGGAGTGTTGCTTCACTTTCTAAATGCTGTCCTTTCAGAGAAAATCACTTTCCTTTGAAAGTGCCTTAAGCTACTTACACACATTCACAGGAAACTCAAATGCGTTTCTATGAAAGAGGAGCTGTCTGTTCCAACACTTCAATTCACTGTGCGAAGTGAATGGAGTGTTGCTTCACTTTCTAAATGCTGTCCTTTCAGAGAAAATCACTTTCTTTGAAAGTGCCTTAAGCTACTTACACACATTCACAGGAAACTCAAATGCGTTTCTATGAAAGAGAAGCTGTCTGTTCCAACACTTCAATTCACTGTGCGAAGTGAATGGAGTGTTGCTTCACTTTCTAAATGCTGTCCTTTCAGAGAAAATCACTTTCCTTTGAACGTGCCTTAAGCTACTTACAAGCATTCAACAGAAATTCAGATGTGTTTCACTGAAAGAGAAGCATTCTGTTCCAACACTTCAATTCACTGTGCGAAGTGAATGGAGTGCTGCTTCACTTTCTAAATGCTGTCCTTTCAGAGAAAATCACTTTCCTTTGAAAGTGCCTTAAGCTACTTACAAGCATTCACAAGAAACTCACATGCATTTTTCTGAAAGAGAAGCAGTCTGTTCCAACACTTCAATTCACTGTGCGTAGTGAATGGAGTGTTGCTTCACTTTCTAAATGCTGTCCTTTCAGAGAAAATCACTTTCCTTTGAAAGTGCCTTAAGCTACTTACTAGCATTCAATAGAAATTCACATGTGTTTCTCTGAAATAGAAGCAGTCTGTTCCAACACTTCAATTCACTGTGCGAAGTGAATGGAGTGTTGCTTCACTTTCTAAATGCTGTCCTTTCAGAGAAAATCACTTTCCTTTGAAAGTGCCTTAAGCTACTTACAAGCATTCACAAGAAACTCACATGCATTTTTCTGAAAGAGAAGCAGTCTGTTCCAACACTTCAATTCACTGTGTGTAGTGAATGGAGTGTTGCTTCACTTTCTAAATGCTGTCCTTTCAGAGAAAATCACTTTCCTTTGAAAGTGCCTTAAGCTACTTACAAGCATTCAATAGAAATTCACATGCGTTTCTCTGAAAGAAAAGCAGTCAGTTCCAACACTTCAATTCACTGTGCGAAGTGAATGGAGTGTTGCTTCACTTTCTAAATGCTGTCTTTTCAGAGAAAATCACTTTCCTTTGAAAGTGCCTTAAGCTACTTACAAGCATTCAATAGAAATTCACATGCGATTCTCTGAAAGAGAAGCATTCTGTTCCAACACTTCAATTCACTGTGCGAAGAGAATGGAGAGTTGCTTCACTTTCTAAATGCTGTCCTTTCAGAGAAAATCACTTTCCTTTGAAAGTGCCTTAAGCTACTTACAAGCATTCACAAGAAACTCACATGCATTTTTCTGAAAGAGAAGCAGTCTGTTCCAACACTTCAATTCACTGTGCGTAGTGAATGGAGTGTTGGTTCACTTTCTAAATGCTGTCATTTCAGAGAAAATCACTTTCCTTTGAAAGTGCCTTAAGCTACTTACAAGCATTCAATAGAAATTCACATGTGTTTCTCTGAAAAAGAAGCAGTCTGTTCCAACACATCAATTCACTGTGCGAAGTGAATGGAGTGTTGCTTCGCTTTCTAAATGCTGTCCTTTCAGAGAAAATCACTTTCCTTTGAAAGTGCCTTAAGCTACTTACAAGCATTCCACAGAAATTCACATGCGTTTCTCTGAAAGGGAAGCAGTCTGCTCCAACAATTCAATTCACTGTGCTAAGTGAATAGAGTGTTGTTTCACTTTCTAAATGCTGTCCTTTCAGAGAAAATCACTTTCCTTTGAAAGTGCCTTAAGCTACTTACACACATTCGCAGGAAACTCAAATGCGTTTCTATGAAAGAGAAGCTGTCTGTTCCAACACTTCAATTCACTGTGCGAAGTGAATGGAGTGTTGCTTCACTTTCTAAATGCTGTCCTTTCAGAGAAAATCACTTTCTTTGAAAGTTCCTTAAGCTACTTACACACATTCACAGGAAACTCAAATGCGTTTCTATGAAAGAGAAGCTGTCTGTTCCAACACTTCAATTCACTGTTCGAAGTGAATGGAGTGTTGCTTCACTTTCTAAATGCTGTCCTTTCAGAGAAAATCACTTTTCTTTGAAAGTGCCTTAAGCTACTTACTAGCATTCAATAGAAATTCACATGTGTTTCTCTGAAAAAGAAGCAGTCTGTTCCAACACTTCAATTCACTGTGCGAAGTGAATGGAGTGTTGCTTCACTTTCTAAATGCTGTCCTTTCAGAGAAAATCACTTTCCTTTGAAAGTGCCTTAAGCTACTTACAAGCATTCACAAGAAACTCACATGCATTTTTCTGAAAGAGAAGCAGTCTGTTCCAACACTTCAATTCACTGTGCGTAGTGAACGGAGTGTTGCTTCACTTTCTAAATGCTGTCCTTTCAGAGAAAATCACTTTCCTTTGAAAGTGCCTTAAGCTACTTACAAGCATTCAATAGAAATTCACATGCGCTTCTCTGAAAGAGAAGCAGTCAGTTCCAACACTTCAATTCACTGTGCGAAGTGAATGGAGTGTTGCTTCACTTTCTAAATGCTGTCCTTTCAGAGAAAATCACTTTCCTTTGAAAGTGCCTTAAGCTGCTTACAAGCATTCAATAGAAATTCACATGCGATTCTCTGAAAGAGAAGCATTCTGTTCCAACACTTCAATTCAATGTGCGAAGAGAATGGAGAGTTGCTTCACTTTCTAAATGCTGTCCTTTCAGAGAAAATCACTTTCCTTTGAAAGTGCCTTCAGCTACTTACAAGCATTTAACAGAAATTCACATGTGTTTCTATGAAAAAGAAGCAGTCTGTTCCAACACTTCAATTCACTGTGCGAAGTGAATGGAGAGTTGCTTCACTTTATAAACGCTGTCCTTTCAGAGAAAATCACTTTGCTTTGAAAGTGCGTTAAGCTACTTACAAGCATTCACAAAAAACTCACATCCGTTTCTCTGAAAGAGAAGAAGTCTGTTCCAACACTTCAATTCACTGGGCGAAGTGAATGGAGTCTTGCTTCACTTTCTATATGCTCTCCTTTAAGAGAAAATCACTCTCTTTTGAAAATGCCTTAAGCTACATACAAGCATTCAGAAGAACTCACATACATTTTTCTGAAAGAGAAGCAGTCTGTTCCAACACTTCAATTCACTGTGCGAAGTGAATGGAGTGTTGTTTCACTTTCTAAATGCTGTCCTTTCAGAGAAAATCACTTTCCTTTGAAAGTGCCTTAAGCTACTTACACACATTCACAGGAAACTCAAATTCGTTTCTATGAAAGAGAAGCTGTCTGTTCCAACACTTCAATTCACTGTGCGAAGTGAATGGAGTGTTGCTTCACTTTCTAAATGCTGTCCTTTCAGAGAAAATCACTCTCCTTTGAAAGTGCCTTAAGCTACTTACAAGCATTCAACAGAAATTCACATGTGTTTCACTGAAAGAAAAGCAGTCTGTTCCAACACTTCAATTCACTGTGCGAAGTGAATGGAGTGTTGCTTCACTTTCTAAATGCTCTCCTTTCAGAGAAAATCACTTTCCTTTGAAAGTGCCTTAAGCTACTTATAAGCATTCAACAGAAATTCACTTGCGTTTCACTGAAAGAGAAGCAGTCTGTTCCAACACTTCAATTTACTGTGCGAAGTGAATGGAGTGTTGCTTCACTTTCTAAATGCTGTCCTTTCAGAGAAAATCACTTTCCTTTGAAAGTGCCTTAAGCTACTTACAAGCATTCACAAGAAACTCACATGCATTTTTCTGAAATAGAAGCAGTTTGTTCCAACACTACAATTAACTGTGCGAAGTGAATGGAGTGTTGCTTCACTTTCAATATGCTCTCCTTTTAGAGAAAATCACTCTTTTTTGAAACTGCCTTAAGCTACTTACAAGCATTCACAAAAAACTCATATCTGTTTCTCTGAAAGAGAAGTAGTCTGTTCCAACACTTCAATTCACTGTGCGAAGTGAATGGAGTGTTGCTTCACTTTCTAAATGCTGTCCTTTCAGAGAAAATCACTTTCCTTTGAAAGTGCCTTCAGCTACTTACACAGATTCACAGGAAACTCAAATGTTTTTCTATGAAAGAGAAGCTGTCTGTTCCAACACTTCAATTCACTGTGCGAAGTGAATGGAGTGTTGCTTCACTTTCTAAATGCTGTCCTTTCAGAGAAAATCACTTTCCTTTGAAAGTGCCTTAAGCTACTTACAAGCATTCAATAGAAATTCACATGTGTTTCAGTGAAAGAGAAGCAGTCTGTTCCAACACTTCAATTCACTGTGCGAAGTGAATGGAGTGTTGCTTCACTTTCTAAATGCTGTCCTTTCAGAGAAAATCACTTTCCTTTGAAAGTGCCTTAAGCTACTTACAAGCATTCACAAGAAACTCACATGCATTTTTCTGAAAAAGAAGCAGTCTGTTCCAACACTTCAATTCACTGTGCGTAGTGAATGGAGTGTTGCTTCACTTTCTAAATGCTGTCCTTTCAGAGAAAATCACTTTCCTTTGAAAGTGCCTTAAGCTATTTACACACATTCACAGGAAACTCAAATGCGTTTCTATGAAAGAGAAGCTGTCTGTTCCAACACTTCAATTCACTGTGCGAAGTGAATGGAGTGTTGCTTCACTTTCTAAATGCTGTCCTTTCAGAGAAAATCACTTTCCTTTGAAAGTGCCTTAAGCTACTTGCAAGCATTCAACAGAAATTCACATGCGTTTCACTGAAAGAGAAGCAGTCTGTTCCAACACTTCAATTCACTGTGCGAAGTGAATGGAGTGTTGCTTCACTTTCTAAATGCTGTCCTTTCAGAGAAAATCACTTTCTTTGAAAGTGCCTTAAGCTACTTACACACATTCACAGGAAACTCAAATGCGTTTCTATGAAAGAGAAGCTGTCTGTTCCAACACTTCAATTCACTGAGCGAAGTGAATGGAGTGTTGCTTCACTTTCTAAATGCTGTCCTTTCAGAGAAAATCACTTTCCTTTGAACGTGCCTTAAGCTACTTACAAGCATTCAACAGAAATTCAGATGTGTTTCAGTGAAAGAGAAGCATTCTGTTCCAACACTTCAATTCACTGTGCGAAGTGAATGGAGTGTTGCTTCACTTTCTAATTGCTGTCCTTTCAGAGAAAATCACTTTCCTTTGAAAGTGCCTTAAGCTACTTACAAGCATTCAACAGAAATTCACATGCATTTCACTGAAAGAGTAGCAGTCTGTTCCAACACTTCAATTCACTGTGCGAAGTGAATGGAGTGCTGCTTCACTTTCTAAATGCTGTCCTTTCAGAGAAAATCACTTTCGTTTGAAAGTGCCTTCAGCTACTTACACAGATTCACAGGAAACTCAAATGTTTTTCTATGAAAGAGAAGCTGTCTGTTCCAACACTTCAATTCACTGTGCGAAGTGAATGGAGTGTTGCTTCACTTTCTAAATGCTGTCCTTTCAGAGAAAATCACTTTCCTTTGAAAGTGCCTTAAGCTACTTACAAGCATTCAACAGAAATTCACATGTGTTTCAGTGAAAGAGAAGCAGTCTGTTCCAACACTTCAATTCACTGTGCGAAGTGAATGGAGTGTTGCTTCACTTTCTAAATGCTGTCCTTTCAGAGAAAATCACTTTCCTTTGAAAGTGCCTTAAGCTACTTACAAGCATTCACAAGAAACTCACATGCATTTTTCTGAAAAAGAAGCAGTCTGTTCCAACACTTCAATTCACTGTGCGTAGTGAATGGAGTGTTGCTTCACTTTCTAAATGCTGTCCTTTCAGAGAAAATCACTTTCCTTTGTAAGTGCCTTAAGCTTTTTACACACATTCACAGGAAACTCAAATGCGTTTCTATGAAAGAGAAGCTGTCTGTTCCAACACTTCAATTCACTGTGCGAAGTGAATGGAGTGTTGCTTCACTTTCTAAATGCTGTCCTTTCAGAGAAAATCACTTTCCTTTGAAAGTGCCTTAAGCTACTTACAAGCATTCAACAGAAATTCACATGCGTTTCACTGAAAGAGAAGCAGTCTGTTCCAACACTTCAATTCACTGTGCGAAGTGAATGGAGTGTTGCTTCACTTTCTAAATGCTGTCCTTTCAGAGAAAATCACTTTCTTTGAAAGTGCCTTAAGCTACTTACACACATTCACAGGAAACTCAAATGCGTTTCTATGAAAGAGAAGCTGTCTGTTCCAACACTTCAATTCACTGTGCGAAGTGAATGGAGTGTTGCTTCACTTTCTAAATTCTGTCCTTTCAGAGAAAATCACTTTCCTTTGAACGTGCCTTAAGCTACTTACAAGCATTCAACAGAAATTCAGATGTGTTTCACTGAAAGAGAAGCATTCTGTTCCAACACTTCAATTCACTGTGCGAAGTGAATGGAGTGTTGCTTCACTTTCTAATTGCTGTCTTTTCAGAGAAAATCACTTTCCTTTGAAAGTGCCTTAAGCTACTTACAAGCATTCAACAGAAATTCACATGCATTTCACTGAAAGAGTAGCAGTCTGTTCCAACACTTCAATTCACTGTGCGAAGTGAATGGAGGGCTGCTTCACTTTCTAAATGCTGTCCTTTCAGAGAAAATCACTTTCCTTTGAAAGTGCCTTATGCTACTTACAAGCATTCACAAGAAACTCACATGCATTTTTCTGAAAGAGAAGCAGTCTGTTCCAACACTTCAATTCACTGTGCGTAGTGAATGGAGTGTTGCTTCACTTTCTAAATGCTGTCCTTTCAGAGAAAATCACTTTCCTTTGAAAGTGCCTTAAGCTACTTACTAGCATTCAATAGAAATTCACATGTGTTTCTCTGAAATAGAAGCAGTCTGTTCCAACACTTCAATTCACTGTGCGAAGTGAATGGAGTGTTGCTTCACTTTCTAAATGCTGTCCTTTCAGAGAAAATCACTTTCCTTTGAAAGTGCCTTAAGCTACTTACAAGCATTCACAAGAAACTCACATGCATTTTTCTGAAAGAGAAGCAGTCTGTTCCAACACTTCAATTCACTGTGCGTAGTGAATGGAGTGTTGCTTCACTTTCTAAATGCTGTCCTTTCAGAGAAAATCACTTTCCTTTGAAAGTGCCTTAAGCTACTTACAAGCATTCAATAGAAATTCACATGCGTTTCTCTGAAAGAAAAGCAGTCAGTTCCAACACTTCAATTCACTGTGCGAAGTGAATGGAGTGTTGCTTCACTTTCTAAATGCTGTCCTTTCAGAGAAAATCACTTTCCTTTGAAAGTGCCTTAAGCTACTTACAAGCATTCAATAGAAATTCACATGCGATTCTCTGAAAGAGAAGCATTCTGTTCCAACACTTCAATTCACTGTGCGAAGAGAATGGAGAGTTGCTTCACTTTCTAAATGCTGTCCTTTCAGAGAAAATCACTTTCCTTTGAAAGTGCCTTAAGCTACTTACAAGCATTCACAAGAAACTCACATGCATTTTTCTGAAAGAGAAGCAGTCTGTTCCAACACTTCAATTCACTGTGCGTAGTGAATGGAGTGTTGGTTCACTTTCTAAATGCTGTCCTTTCAGAGAAAATCACTTTCCTTTGAAAGTGCCTTAAGCTACTTACAAGCATTCAATAGAAATTCACATGTGTTTCTCTGAAAAAGAAGCAGTCTGTTCCAACACATCAATTCACTGTGCGAAGTGAATGGAGTGTTGCTTCGCTTTCTAAATGCTGTCCTTTCAGAGAAAATCACTTTCCTTTGAAAGTGCCTTAAGCTACTTACAAGCATTCCACAGAAATTCACATGCGTTTCTCTGAAAGGGAAGCAGTCTGCTCCAACACTTCAATTCACTGTGCTAAGTGAATAGAGTGTTGTTATCTTTCTAAATGCTGTCCTTTCAGAGAAAATCACTTTCCTTTGAAAGTGCCTTAAGCTACTTACACACATTCGCAGGAAACTCAAATGCGTTTCTATGAAAGCGAAGCTGTCTGTTCCAACACTTCAATTCACTGTGCGAAGTGAATGGAGTGTTGCTTCACTTTCTAAATGCTGTCCTTTCAGAGAAAATCACTTTCTTTGAAAGTTCCTTAAGCTACTTACACACATTCACAGGAAACTCAAATGCGTTTCTATGAAAGAGAAGCTGTCTGTTCCAACACTTCAATTCACTGTGCGAAGTGAATGGAGTGTTGCTTCACTTTCTAAATGCTGTCCTTTCAGAGAAAATCACTTTCCTTTGAAAGTGCCTTAAGCTACTTACAAGCATTCAACAGAAATTCAGATGTGTTTCACTGAAAGAGAAGCAGTCTGTTCCAACACTTCAATTCACTGTGCGAAGTGAATGGAGTGTTGCTTCACTTTCTAATTGCTGTCCTTTCAGAGAAAATCACTTTCCTTTGAAAGTGCCTTAAGCTACTTACAAGCATTCAACAGAAATTCACATGCATTTCACTGAAAGAGTAGCAGTCTGTTCCAACACTTCAATTCACTGTGCGAAGTGAATGGAGTGCTGCTTCACTTTCTAAATGCTGTCCTTTCAGAGAAAATCACTTTCCTTTGAAAGTGCCTTAAGCTACTTACAAGCATTCACAAGAAACTCACATGCATTTTTCTGAAAGAGAAGCAGTCTGTTCCAACACTTCAATTCACTGTGCGTAGTGAATGAAGTGTTGCTTCACTTTCTAAATGCTGTCCTTTCAGAGAAAATCACTTTTCTTTGAAAGTGCCTTAAGCTACTTACTAGCATTCAATAGAAATTCACAAGTGTTTCTCTGAAAAAGAAGCAGTCTGTTCCAACACTTCAATTCACTGTGCGAAGTGAATGGAGTGTTGCTTCACTTTCTAAATGCTGTCCTTTCAGAGAAAATCACTTTCCTTTGAAAGTGCCTTAAGCTACTTACAAGCATTCACAAGAAACTCACATGCATTTTTCTGAAAGAGAAGCAGTCTGTTCCAACACTTCAATTCACTGTGCGTAGTGAACGGAGTGTTGCTTCACTTTCTAAATGCTGTCCTTTCAGAGAAAATCACTTTCCTTTGAAAGTGCCTTAAGCTACTTACAAGCATTCAATAGAAATTCACATGCGTTTCTCTGAAAGAGAAGCAGTCAGTTCCAACACTTCAATTCACTGTGCGAAGTGAATGGAGTGTTGCTTCACTTTCTAAATGCTGTCCTTTCAGAGAAAATCACTTTCCTTTGAAAGTGCCTTAAGCTGCTTACAAGCATTCAATAGAAATTCACATGCGATTCTCTGAAAGAGAAGCATTCTGTTCCAACACTTCAATTCAATGTGCGAAGAGAATGGAGAGTTGCTTCACTTTCTAAATGCTGTCCTTTCAGAGAAAATCACTTTCCTTTGAAAGTGCCTTCAGCTACTTACAAGCATTTAACAGAAATTCACATGTGTTTCTATGAAAAAGAAGCAGTCTGTTCCAACACTTCAATTCACTGTGCGAAGTGAATGGAGAGTTGCTTCACTTTATAAACGCTGTCCTTTCAGAGAAAATCACTTTGCTTTGAAAGTGCGTTAAGCTACTTACAAGCATTCACAAAAAACTCACATCCGTTTCTCTGAAAGAGAAGAAGTCTCTTCCAACACTTCAATTCACTGGGCGAAGTGAATGGAGTCTTGCTTCACTTTCTATATGCTCTCCTTTAAGAGAAAATCACTCTCTTTTGAAAATGCCTTAAGCTACATACAAGCATTCAGAAGAACTCACATACATTTTTCTGAAAGAGAAGCAGTCTGTTCCAACACTTCAATTCACTGTGCGAAGTGAATGGAGTGTTGTTTCACTTTCTAAATGCTGTCCTTTCAGAGAAAATCACTTTCCTTTGAAAGTGCCTTAAGCTACTTACACACATTCACAGGAAACTCAAATTCGTTTCTATGAAAGAGAAGCTGTCTGTTCCAACACTTCAATTCACTGTGCGAAGTGAATGGAGTGTTGCTTCACTTTCTAAATGCTGTCCTTTCAGAGAAAATCACTTTCCTTTGAAAGTGCCTTAAGCTACTTACAAGCATTCAACAGAAATTCACATGTGTTTCACTGAAAGAAAAGCAGTCTGTTCCAACACTTCAATTCACTGTGCGAAGTGAATGGAGTGTTGCTTCACTTTCTAAATGCTGTCCTTTCAGAGAAAATCACTTTCCTTTGAAAGTGCCTTAAGCTACTTATAAGCATTCAACAGAAATTCACATGCGTTTCACTGAAAGAGAAGCAGTCTGTTCCAACACTTCAATTTACTGTGCGAAGTGAATGGAGTGTTGCTTCACTTTCTAAATGCTGTCCTTTCAGAGAAAATCACTTTCCTTTGAAAGTGCCTTAAGCTACTTACAAGCATTCACAAGAAACTCACATGCATTTTTCTGAAATAGAAGCAGTTTGTTCCAACACTACAATTAACTGTGCGAAGTGAATGGAGTGTTGCTTCACTTTCAATATGCTCTCCTTTTAGAGAAAATCACTCTTTTTTGAAACTGCCTTAAGCTACTTACAAGCATTCACAAAAAACTCATATCTGTTTCTCTGAAAGAGAAGTAGTCTGTTCCAACACTTCAATTCACTGTGCGAAGTGAATGGAGTGTTGCTTCACTTTCTAAATGCTGTCCTTTCAGAGAAAATCACTTTCCTTTGAAAGTGCCTTCAGCTACTTACACAGATTCACAGGAAACTCAAATGTTTTTCTATGAAAGAGAAGCTGTCTGTTCCAACACTTCAATTCACTGTGCGAAGTGAATGGAGTGTTGCTTCACTTTCTAAATGCTGTCCTTTCAGAGAAAATCACTTTCCTTTGAAAGTGCCTTAAGCTACTTACAAGCATTCAACAGAAATTCACATGTGTTTCAGTGAAAGAGAAGCAGTCTGTTCCAAAACTTCAATTCACTGTGCGAAGTGAATGGAGTGTTGCTTCACTTTCTAAATGCTGTCCTTTCAGAGAAAATCACTTTCCTTTGAAAGTGCCTTAAGCTACTTACAAGCATTCACAAGAAACTCACATGCATTTTTCTGAAAAAGAAGCAGTCTGTTCCAACACTTCAATTCACTGTGCGTAGTGAATGGAGTGTTGCTTCACTTTCTAAATGCTGTCCTTTCAGAGAAAATCACTTTCCTTTGAAAGTGCCTTAAGCTACTTACACACATTCACAGGAAACTCAAATGCGTTTCTATGAAAGAGAAGCAGTCTGTTCCAACACTTCAATTCACTGTGCGAAGTGAATGGAGTGTTGCTTCACTTTCTAAATGCTGTCCTTTCAGAGAAAATCACTTTCCTTTGAAAGTGCCTTAAGCTACTTACAAGCATTCAACAGAAATTCACATGCGTTTCACTGAAAGAGAAGCAGTCTGTTCCAACACTTCAATTCACTGTGCGAAGTGAATGGAGTGTTGCTTCACTTTCTAAATGCTGTCCTTTCAGAGAAAATCACTTTCTTTGAAAGTGCCTTAAGCTACTTACAAGCATTCAACAGAAATTCACATGCGTTTCACTGAAAGAGAAGCAGTCTGTTCCAACACTTCAATTAACTGTGTGAAGTGAATGGAGTGTTGCTTCACTTTCTAAATGCTGTCCTTTCAGAGAAAATCACTTTCCTTTGAAAGTGCCTTAAGCTACTTACAAGCATTCACAAGAAACTCACATGCATTTCTCTGAAATAGAAGCAGTTTGTTCCAACACTACAATTAACTGTGCGAAGTGAATGGAGTGTTGCTTCACTTTCTATATGCTATCCTTTTAGAGAAAATCACTCTCTTTTGAAACTGCCTTAAGCTACTTACAAGCATTCACAAAAAACTCATATCTGTTTCTCTGAAAGAGAAGTAGTCTGTTCCAACACTTCAATTCACTGTGCGAAGTGAATGGAGTGTTGCTTCACTTTCTAAATGCTGTCCTTTCAGAGAAAATCACTTTCCTTTGAAAGTGCCTTAAGCTACTTACACAGATTCACAGGAAACTCAAATGCGTTTCTATGAAAGAGAAGCTGTCTGTTCCAACACTTCAATTCACTGTGCGAAGTGAATGGAGTGTTGCTTCACTTTCTAAATGCTGTCCTTTCAGAGAAAATCACTTTCCTTTGAAAGTGCCTTAAGCTAATTACACACATTCACAGGAAACTCAAATGCGTTTCTATGAAAGAGAAGCTGTCTGTTCCAACACTTCAATTCACTGTGCGAAGTAAATGGAGTGTTGCTTCACTTTCTAAATGCTGTCCTTTCAGAGAAAATCACTTTCCTTTGAAAGTGCCTTAAGCTACTTACAAGCATTCAACAGAAATTCACATGCGTTTCACTGAAAGAGAAGCAGTCTGTTCCAACACTTCAATTCACTGTGCGAAGTGAATGGAGTGTTGCTTCACTTTCTAAATGCTGTCCTTTCAGAGAAAATCACTTTCCTTTGAAAGTGCCTTAAGCTACTTACAAGCATTCAACAGAAATTCACATGCGTTTCACTGAAAGAGAAGCAGTCTGTTCCAACACTTCAGTTTACTGTGCGAAGTGAATGGAGTGTTGCTTCACTTTCTAAATGCTGTACTTTCAGAGAAAATCACTTTCCTTTGAAAGTGCCTTAAGCTACTTACAAGCATTCACAAGAAACTCACATGCATTTTTCTGAAATAGAAGCAGTTTGTTCCAACACTACAATTAACTGTGCGAAGTGAATGGAGTGTTGCTTCACTTTCTATATGCTCTCCTTTTAGAGAAAATCACTTTCCTTTGAAAGTGCCTTAAGCTACTTACAAGCATTCACAAGAAAGTCACATCTGTTTCTCTGAAAGAGAAGCAGTCTGTTCCAACACTTCAATTCACTGTGCGAAGTGAATGGAATGTTGCTTCACTTTCTAAATGCTCTCCTTTTAGAGAAATTCACTCTCTTTTGAAACTGCCTTAAGCAACTTACAAGCATTCACAAGAAACTCACATCCGTTTCTCTGAAAGAGAAGAAGTCTGTTCCAACACTTCAATTCACTGGGCGAAGTGAATGGAGAGTTGCTTCACTTTATAAATGCTGTCCTTTCAGAGAAAATCACTTTGCTTTGAAAGTGCCTTAAGCTACTAACAAGCATTCACAAAAAACTCACATCCGTTTCTCTGAAAGAGAAGAAGTCTGTTCCAACACTTCAATTCACTGGGCGAAGTGAATGGAGTGTTGCTTCACTTTCTATATGCTCTCCTTTGAGAGAAAATCACTCTCTTTTGAAAATGCCTTAAGCTACATACAAGCATTCAGAAGAACTCACATGCATTTTTCTGAAAGAGAAGCAGTCTGTTCCAACACTTCAATTCACTGGGCGAAGTGAATGGAGTGTTGTTTCACTTTCAAAATGCTGTCCTTTCAGAGAAAATCACTTTCCTTTGAAAGTGCCTTAAGCTACTTACACACAATCACAGGAAACTCAAATGCGTTTCTCTGAAAGAGAAGCAGTCTGTTCCAACACTTCAATTCACTGTGCGAAGTGAATGGAGTGTTGCTTCACTTTCTAAATGCTGTCCTTTCAGAGAAAATCACTTTCCTTTGAAAGTGCCTTAAGATACTTACAAGCATTCAACAGAAATTCACATGCGTTTCACTGAAAGAGAAGCAGTCTGTTCCAACACTTCAATTCACTGTGCGAAGTGAATGGAGTGTTGCTTCACTTTCTAAATGCTGTCCTTTCAGAGAAAATCACTTTCCTTTGAAAGTGCCTTAAGCTACTTACAAGCATTCAACAGAAATTCACATGCATTTCACTGAAAGAGAAGCAGTCTGTTCCAACACTTCAATTCACTGTGCGAAGTGAATGGAGTGCTGCTTCACTTTCTAAATGCTGTCCTTTCAGAGAAAATCACTTTGCTTTGAAAGTGCCTTAAGCTACTTACAAGCATTCACAAGAAACTCACATGCATTTTTCTGAAAGAGAAGCAGTCTGTTCCAACACTTCAATTCACTGTGCGAAGTGAATGGAGTGTTGCTTCACTTTCTAAATGCTGTCCTTTCAGAGAAAATCACTTTGCTTTGAAAGTGCCTTAAGCTACTTACAAGCATTCAATAGAAATTCACATGTGTTCCTCTGAAAAAGAAGCAGTCTGTTCCAACACTTCAATTCACTGTGCGAAGTCAATGGAGTGTTGCTTCACTTTCTAAATGCTGTCCTTTCAGAGAAAATCACTTTCCTTTGAATGTACCTTAAGCTACTTACAAGCATTCACAAGAAACTCACATGCATTTTTCTGAAAGAGAAGCAGTCTGTTCCAAACTTCAATTCACTGTGCGTAGTGAATGGAGTGTTGCTTCACTTTCTAAATGCTATCCTTTCAGAGAAAATCACTTTCCTTTGAACGTGCCTTAAGCTACTTACAAGCATTCAACAGAAATTCACCTGCGTTTCTCTGAAAGAGAAGCAGTCTGTTCCAACACTTCAATTCACTGTGCGAAGTGAATGGAGTGTTGCTTCACTTTCTAAATGCTGTCCTTTCAGAGAAAATCACTTTCCTTTGAAAGTGCCTTAAGATACTTACAAGCATTCACAAAAAACTCATATCTGTTTCTCTGAAAGAGAAGTGGTCTGTTCCAACACTTCAATTCACTGTTCGAAGTTAATGGAGTGTTGTTTCACTTTCTAAATGCTGTCCTTTCAGAGAAAATCACTTTCCTTTGAAAGTGCCTTAAGCTACTTACAAGCATTCCACAGAAATTCACATGCGTTTCTCTGAAAGAGAAGCAGTCTGTTCCAACACTTCAATTCACTGTGCGTAGTGAATGGAGTGTTGCTTCACTTTCTAAATGCTGTCCTTTCAAAGAAAATCACTTTCTTTGAAAGTGCCTTAAGCTACTTACAAGCATTCACAAGAAAGTCACATCTGTTTCTCTGAAATAGAAGCAGTCTGTTCCAACACTTCAATTCACTGTGCGAAGTGAATGGAATGTTGCTTCACTTTCTAAATGCTCTCCTTTTAGAGAAATTCACTCTCTTTTGAAACTGCCTTAAGCAACTTACAAGCATTCACAAGAAACTCACATCCGTTTCTCTGAAAGAGAAGAAGTCTGTTCCAACACTTCAATTCACTGGGCGAAGTGAATGGAGAGTTGCTTCACTTTATAAATGCTGTCCTTTCAGAGAAAATCACTTTGCTTTGAAAGTGCCTTAAGCTACTAACAAGCATTCACAAAAAACTCACATCCGTTTCTCTGAAAGAGAAGAAGTCTGTTCCAACACTTCAAGTCACTGGGCGAAGTGAATGGAGTGTTGCTTCACTTTTTATATGCTCTCCTTTGAGAGAAAATCACTCTCTTTTGAAAATGCCTTAAGCTACTAACAAGCATTCACAAAAAACTCACATCCGTTTCTCTGAAAGAGAAGAAGTCTGTTCCAACACTTCAAGTCACTGGGCGAAGTGAATGGAGTGTTGCCTCACTTTCTATATGCTCTCCTTTGAGAGAAAATCACTCTCTTTTGAAAATGCCTTAAGCTACATACAAGCATTCAGAAGAACTCACATGCATTTTTCTGAAAGAGAAGCAGTCTGTTCCAACACTTCAATTCACTGGGCGAAGTGAATGGAGTGTTGTTTCACTTTCAAAATGCTGTCCTTTCAGAGAAAATCACTTCCCTTTGAAAGTGCCTTAAGCTACTTACACACATTCACAGGAAACTCAAATGCGTTTCTCTGAAAGAGAAGCAGTCTGTTCCAACACTTCAATTCACTGTGCGAAGTGAATGGAGTGTTGCTTCACTTTCTAAATGCTGTCATTTCAGAGAAAATCACTTTCCTTTGAAAGTGCCTTAAGACACTTACAAGCATTCAACAGAAATTCACATGCGTTTCACTGAAAGAGAAGCAGTCTGTTCCAACACTTCAATTCACTGTGCAAAGTGAATGGAGTGTTGCTTCACTTTTTAAATGCTGTCCTTTCAGAGAAAATCACTTTCCTTTGAAAGTGCCTTAAGCTACTTACAAGCATTCACAAGAAAGTCACATCTGTTTCTCTGAAAGAGAAGCAGTCTGTTCCAACACTTCAATTCACTGTGCGAAGTGAATGGAATGTTGCTTCACTTTCTAAATTCTCTCCTTTTAGAGAAATTCACTCTCTTTTGAAACTGCCTTAAGCAACTTACAAGCATTCACAAGAAACTCACATCCGTTTCTCTGAAAGAGAAGAAGTCTGTTCCAACACTTCAATTCACTGGGCGAAGTGAATGGAGAGTTGCTTCACTTTATAAATGCTGTCCTTTCAGAGAAAATCACTTTGCTTTGAAAGTGCCTTAAGCTACTAACAAGCATTCACAAAAACTCACATCCGTTTCTCTGAAAGAGAAGAAGTCTGTTCCAACACTTCAATTCACTGGGCGAAGTGAATGGAGTGTTGCTTCACTTTCTATATGCTCTCCTTTGAGAGAAAATCACTCTCTTTTGAAAATGCCTTAAGCTACATACAAGCATTCAGAAGAACTCACATGCATTTTTCTGAAAGAGAAGCAGTCTGTTCCAACACTTCAATTCACTGGGCGAAGTGAATGGAGTGTTGTTTCACTTTCAAAATGCTGTCCTTTCAGAGAAAATCACTTTCCTTTGAAAGTGCCTTAAGCTACTTACACACATTCACAGGAAACTCAAATGCATTTCTCTGAAAGAGAAGCAGTCTGTTCCAACACTTCAATTCACTGTGCGAAGTGAATGGAGTGTTGCTTCACTTTCTAAATGCTGTCCTTTCAGAGAAAATCACTTTCCTTTGAAAGTGCCTTAAGATACTTACAAGCATTCAACAGAAATTCACATGCGTTTCACTGAAAGAGAAGCAGTCTGTTCCAACACTTCAATTCACTGTGCGAAGTGAATGGAGTGTTGCTTCACTTTCTAAATGCTGTCCTTTCAGAGAAAATCACTTTCCTTTGAAAGTGCCTTAAGCTACTTACAAGCATTCACAAGAAAGTCACATCTGTTTCTCTGAAAGAGAAGCAGTCTATTCCAACACTTGAATTCACTGTGCGAAGTGAATGGAATGTTGCTTCACTTTCTAAATGCTCTCCTTTTAGAGAAATTCACTCTCTTTTGAAACTGCCTTAAGCAACTTACAAGCATTCACAAGAAACTCACATCCGTTTCTCTGAAAGAGAAGAAGTCTGTTCCAACACTTCAATTCACTGGGCGAAGTGAATGGAGAGTTGCTTCACTTTATAAATGCTGTCCTTTCAGAGAAAATCACTTTGCTTTGAAAGTGCCTTAAGCTACTAACAAGCATTCACAAAAAACTCACATCCGTTTCTCTGAAAGAGAAGAAGTCTGTTCCAACACTTCAATTCACTGGTCGAAGTGAATGGAGTGTTGCTTCACTTTCTATATGCTCTCCTTTGAGAGAAAATCACTCTCTTTTGAAAATGCCTTAAGCTACATACAAGCATTCAGAAGAACTCACATGCATTTTTCTGAAAGAGAAGCAGTCTGTTCCAACACTTCAATTCACTGGGCGAAGTGAATGGAGTGTTGTTTCACTTTCAAAATGCTGTCCTTTCAGAGAAAATCACTTTCCTTTGAAAGTGCCTTAAGCTACTTACACACATTCACAGGAAACTCAAATGCGTTTCTCTGAAAGAGAAGCAGTCTGTTCCAACACTTCAATTCACTGTGCGAAGTGAATGGAGTGTTGCTTCACTTTCTAAATGCTGTCCTTTCAGAGAAAATCACTTTCCTTTGAAAGTGCCTTAAGATACTTACAAGCATTCAACAGAAATTCACATGCGTTTCACTGAAAGAGAAGCAGTCTGTTCCAACACTTCAATTCACTGTGCGAAGTGAATGGAGTGTTGCTTCACTTTCTAAATGCTGTCCTTTCAGAGAAAATCACTTTCCTTTGAAAGTGCCTTAAGCTACTTACAAGCATTCAACAGAAATTCACATGCATTTCACTGAAAGAGAAGCAGTCTGTTCCAACACTTCAATTCACTGTGCGAAGTGAATGGAGTGCTGCTTCACTTTCTAAATGCTGTCCTTTCAGAGAAAATCACTTTTCTTTGAAAGTGCCTTAAGCTACTTACAAGCATTCCAAGAAACTCACATGCATTTTTCTGAAAGAGAAGCAGTCTGTTCCAACACTTCAATTCACTGTGCGAAGTGAATGGAGTGTTGCTTCACTTTCTAAATGCTGTCCTTTCAGAGAAAATCACTTTGCTTTGAAAGTGCCTTAAGCTACTTACAAGCATTCAATAGAAATTCACATGTGTTCCTCTGAAAAAGAAGCAGTCTGTTCCAACACTTCAATTCACTGTGCGAAGTCAATGGAGTGTTGCTTCACTTTCTAAATGCTGTCCTTTCAGAGAAAATCACTTTCCTTTGAAAGTACCTTAAGCTACTTACAAGCATTCACAAGAAATTCACATGCATTTTTCTGAAAGAGAAGCAGTCTGTTCCAACACTTCAATTCACTGTGCGTAGTGAATGGAGTGTTGCTTCACTTTCTAAATGCTATCCTTTCAGAGAAAATCACTTTCCTTTGAACGTGCCTTAAGCTACTTACAAGCATTCAACAGAAATTCACCTGCGTTTCTCTGAAAGAGAAGCAGTCTGTTCCAACACTTCAATTCACTGTGCGAAGTGAATGGAGTGTTGCTTCACTTTCTAAATGCTGTCCTTTCAGAGAGAATCACTTTCCTTTGAAAGTGCCTTAAGATACTTACAAGCATTCACAAAAAACTCATATCTGTTTCTCTGAAAGAGAAGTGGTCTATTCCAACACTTCAATTCACTGTTCGAAGTTAATGGAGTGTTGTTTCACTTTCTAAATGCTGTCCTTTCAGAGAAAATCACTTTCCTTTGAAAGTGCCTTAAGCTACTTACAAGCATTCCAAAGAAATTCACATGCGTTTCTCTGAAAGAGAAGCAGTCTGTTCCAACACTTCAATTCACTGTGCGAAGTGAATGGAGTGTTGTTTCACTTTCTAAATGCTGTCCTTTCAGAGAAAATAACTTTCCTTTGAAAGTGACTTAAGCTACTTGCACACATTCACAGGAAACTCAAATGCGTTTCTATGAAAGAGAAGCTGTCTGTTCCAACACTTCAATTCACTGTGCGAAGTGAATGGAGTGTTGCTTCACTTTCTAAATGCTGTCCTTTCAGAGAAAATCACTTTCCTTTGAAAGTGCCTTAAGCTACTTACAAGCATTCAACAGAAATTCACATGCGTTTCACTGAAAGAGAAGCAGTCTGTTCCAACACTTCAATTTACTGTGCGAAGTGAATGGAGTGTTGCTTCACTTTCTAAATGCTGTCCTTTCAAAGAAAATCACTTTCCTTTGAAAGTGCCTTAAGCTACTTACAAGCATTCACAAGAAAGTCACATCTGTTTCTCTGAAAGAGAAGCAGTCTGTTCCAACACTTCAATTCACTGTGCGAAGTGAATGGAATGTTGCTTCACTTTCTAAATGCTCTCCTTTTAGAGAAATTCACTCTCTTTTGAAACTGCCTTAAGCAACTTACAAGCATTCACAAGAAACTCACATCCGTTTCTCTGAAAGAGAAGAAGTCTGTTCCAACACTTCAATTCACTGGGCGAAGTGAATGGAGTGTTGCTTCACTTTCTATATGCTCTCCTTTGAGAGAAAATCACTCTCTTTTGAAAATGCCTTAAGCTACATACAAGCATTCAGAAGAACTCACATGCATTTTTCTGAAAGAGATGCAGTCTGTTCCAACACTTCAATTCACTGGGCGAAGTGAATGGAGTGTTGTTTCACTTTCAAAATGCTGTCCTTTCAGAGAAAATCACTTTCCTTTGAAAGTGCCTTAAGCTACTTACACACATTCACAGGAAACTCAAATGCGTTTCTCTGAAAGAGAAGCAGTCTGTTCCAACACTTCAATTCACTGTGCGAAGTGAATGGAGTGTTGCTTCACTTTCTAAATGCTGTCCTTTCAGAGAAAATCACTTTGCTTTGAAAGTGCCTTAAGCTACTTACAAGCATTCAATAGAAATTCACATGTGTTCCTCTGAAAAAGAAGCAGTCTGTTCCAACACTTCAATTCACTGTGCGAAGTCAATGGAGTGTTGCTTCACTTTCTAAATGCTGTCCTTTCAGAGAAAATCACTTTCCTTTGAAAGTACCTTAAGCTACTTACAAGCATTCACAAGAAACTCACATGCATTTTTCTGAAAGAGAAGCAGTCTGTTCCAACACTTCAATTCACTGTGCGTAGTGAATGGAGTGTTGCTTCACTTTCTAAATGCTATCCTTTCAGAGAAAATCACTTTCCTTTGAACGTGCCTTAAGCTACTTACAAGCATTCAACAGAAATTCACCTGCGTTTCTCTGAAAGAGAAGCAGTCTGTTCCAACACTTCAATTCACTGTGCGAAGTGAATGGAGTGTTGCTTCACTTTCTAAATGCTGTCCTTTCAGAGAGAATCACTTTCCTTTGAAAGTGCCTTAAGATACTTACAAGCATTCAAAAAAAACTCATATCTGTTTCTCTGAAAGAGAAGTGGTCTGTTCCAACACTTCAATTCACTGTTCGAAGTTAATGGAGTGTTGTTTCACTTTCTAAATGCTGTCCTTTCAGAGAAAATCACTTTCCTTTGAAAGTGCCTTAAGCTACTTACAAGCATTCCAAAGAAATTCACATGCGTTTCTCTGAAAGAGAAGCAGTCTGTTCAACACTTCAATTCACTGTGCGAAGTGAATGGAGTGTTGTTTCACTTTCTAAATGCTGTCCTTTCAGAGAAAATAACTTTCCTTTGAAAGTGACTTAAGCTACTTGCACACATTCACAGGAAACTCAAATGCGTTTCTATGAAAGAGAAGCTGTCTGTTCCAACACTTCAATTCACTGTGCGAAGTGAATGGAGTGTTGCTTCACTTTCTAAATGCTGTCCTTTCAGAGAAAATCACTTTCCTTTGAAAGTGCCTTAAGCTACTTACAAGCATTCAACAGAAATTCACATGCGTTTCACTGAAAGAGAAGCAGACTGTTCCAACACTTCAATTTACTGTGCGAAGTGAATGGAGTGTTGCTTCACTTTCTAAATGCTGTCCTTTCAAAGAAAATCACTTTCCTTTGAAAGTGCCTTAAGCTACTTACAAGCATTCACAAGAAAGTCACATCTGTTTCTCTGAAAGAGAAGCAGTCTGTTCCAACACTTCAATTCACTGTGCGAAGTGAATGGAATGTTGCTTCACTTTCTAAATGCTCTCCTTTTAGAGAAATTCACTCTCTTTTGAAACTGCCTTAAGCAACTTACAAGCATTCACAAGAAACTCACATCCGTTTCTCTGAAAGAGAAGAAGTCTGTTCCAACACTTCAATTCACTGGGCGAAGTGAATGGAGTGTTGCTTCACTTTCTATATGCTCTCCTTTGAGAGAAAATCACTCTCTTTTGAAAATGCCTTAAGCTACATACAAGCATTCAGAAGAACTCACATGCATTTTTCTGAAAGAGATGCAGTCTGTTCCAACACTTCAATTCACTGGGCGAAGTGAATGGAGTGTTGTTTCACTTTCAAAATGCTGTCCTTTCAGAGAAAATCACTTTCCTTTGAAAGTGCCTTAAGCTACTTACACACATTCACAGGAAACTCAAATGCGTTTCTCTGAAAGAGAAGCAGTCTGTTCCAACACTTCAATTCACTGTGCGAAGTGAATGGAGTGTTGCTTCACTTTCTAAATGCTGTCCTTTCAGAGAAAATCACTTTCCTTTGAAAGTGCCTTAAGATACTTACAAGCATTCAACAGAAATTCACATGCGTTTCACTGAAAGAGAAGCAGTCTGTTCCAACACTTCAATTCACTGTGCGAAGTGAATGAAGTGTTGCTTCACTTTCTAAATGCTGTCCTTTCAGAGAAAATCACTTTCCTTTGAAAGTGCCTTAAGCTACTTACAAGCATTCACAAGAAAGTCACATCTGTTTCTCTGAAAGAGAAGCAGTCTGTTCCAACACTTCAATTCACTGTGCGAAGTGAATGGAGTGTTGCTTCACTTTCTAAATGCTCTCCTTTTAGAGAAATTCACTCTCTTTTGAAACTGCCTTAAGCAACTTACAAGCATTCACAAGAAACTCACATCCGTTTCTCTGAAAGAGAAGAAGTCTGTTCCAACACTTCAATTCACTGGGCGAAGTGAATGGAGAGTTGCTTCACTTTATAAATGCTGTCCTTTCAGAGAAAATCACTTTGCTTTGAAAGTGCCTTAAGCTACTAACAAGCATTCACAAAAAACTCACATCCGTTTCTCTGAAAGAGAAGAAGTCTGTTCCAACACTTCAAGTCACTGGGCGAAGTGAATGGAGTGTTGCTTCACTTTCTATATGCTCTCCTTTGAGAGAAAATCACTCTCTTTTGAAAATGCCTTAAGCTACATACAAGCATTCAGAAGAACTCACATGCATTTTTCTGAAAGAGAAGCAGTCTGTTCCAACACTTCAATTCACTGGGCGAAGTGAATGGAGTGTTGTTTCACTTTCAAAATGCTGTCCTTTCAGAGAAAATCACTTTCCTTTGAAAGTGCCTTAAGCTACTTACACACATTCACAGGAAAATCAAATGCGTTTCTCTGAAAGAGAAGCAGTCTGTTCCAACACTTCAATTCACTGTGCGAAGTGAATGGAGTGTTGCTTCACTTTCTAAATGCTGTCATTTCAGAGAAAATCACTTTCCTTTGAAAGTGCCTTAAGACACTTACAAGCATTCAACAGAAATTCACATGCGTTTCACTGAAAGAGAAGCAGTCTGTTCCAACACTTCAATTCACTGTGCGAAGTGAATGGAGTGTTGCTTCACTTTCTAAATGCTGTCCTTTCAGAGAAAATCACTTTCCTTTGAAAGTGCCTTAAGCTACTTACAAGCATTCACAAGAAAGTCACATCTGTTTCTCTGAAAGAGAAGCAGTCTGTTCCAACACTTCAATTCACTGTGCCAAGTGAATGGAATGTTGCTTCACTTTCTAAATGCTCTCCTTTTAGAGAAATTCACTCTCTTTTGAAACTGCCTTAAGCAACTTACAAGCATTCACAAGAAACTCACATCCGTTTCTCTGAAAGAGAAGAAGTCTGTTCCAACACTTCAATTCACTGGGCGAAGTGAATGGAGAGTTGCTTCACTTTATAAATGCTGTCCTTTCAGAGAAAATCACTTTGCTTTGAAAGTGCCTTAAGCTACTAACAAGCATTCACAAAAAACTCACATCCGTTTCTCTGAAAGAGAAGAAGTCTGTTCCAACACTTCAATTCACTGGGCGAAGTGAATGGAGTGTTGCTTCACTTTCTATATGCTCTCCTTTGAGAGAAAATCACTCTCTTTTGAAAATGCCTTAAGCTACATACAAGCATTCAGAAGAACTCACATGCATTTTTCTGAAAGAGAAGCAGTCTGTTCCAACACTTCAATTCACTGGGCGAAGTGAATGGAGTGTTGCTTCACTTTCTAAATGCTGTCCTTTCAGAGAAAATCACTTTCCTTTGAAAGTGCCTTAAGCTACTTACACACATTCACAGGAAACTCAAATGCGTTTCTCTGAAAGAGAAGCAGTCTGTTCCAAAACTTCAATTCACTGTGCGAAGTGAATGGAGTGTTGCTTCACTTTCTAAATGCTGTCCTTTCAGAGAAAATCACTTTCCTTTGAAAGTGCCTTAAGATACTTACAAGCATTCAACAGAAATTCACATGCGTTTCACTGAAAGAGAAGCAGTCTGTTCCAACACTTCAATTCACTGTGTGAAGTGAATGGAGTGTTGCTTCACTTTCTAAATGCTGTCCTTTCAGAGAAAATCACTTTCCTTTGAAAGTGCCTTAAGCTACTTACAAGCATTCAACAGAAATTCACATGCATTTCACTGAAAGAGAAGCAGTCTGTTCCAACACTTCAATTCACTGTGCGAAGTGAATGGAGTGCTGCTTCACTTTCTAAATGCTGTCCTTTCAGAGAAAATCACTTTTCTTTGAAAGTGCCTTAAGCTACTTACAAGCATTCACAAGAAACTCACATGCATTTTTCTGAAAGAGAAGCAGTCTGTTCCAACACTTCAATTCACTGTGCGAAGTGAATGGAGTGTTGCTTCACTTTCTAAATGCTGTCCTTTCAGAGAAAATCACTTTGCTTTGAAAGTGCCTTAAGCTACTTACAAGCATTCAATAGAAATTCACATGTGTTTCTCTGAAAAAGAAGCAGTCTGTTCCAACACTTCAATTCACTGTGCGAAGTCAATGGAGTGTTGCTTCACTTTCTAAATGCTGTCCTTTCAGAGAAAATCACTTTCCTTTGAAAGTACCTTAAGCTACTTACAAGCATTCAACAGAAACTCACATGCGTTTCTCTGAAAGAGAAGCAGTCTGTTCCAACACTTCAATTCACTGTGCGAAGTGAATGGAGTGTTGCTTCACTTTCTAAATGCTCTCCTTTTAGAGAAATTCACTCTCTTTTGAAACTGCCTTAAGCAACTTACAAGCATTCACAAGAAACTCACATCCGTTTCTCTGAAAGAGAAGAAGTCTGTTCCAACACTTCAATTCACTGGGCGAAGTGAATGGAGAGTTGCTTCACTTTATAAATGCTGTCCTTTCAGAGAAAATCACTTTGTTTGAAAGTGCCTTAAGCTACTAACAAGCATTCACAAAAAACTCACATCCGTTTCTCTGAAAGAGAAGAAGTCTGTTCCAACACTTCAAGTCACTGGGCGAAGTGAATGGAGTGTTGCTTCACTTTCTATATGCTCTCCTTTGAGAGAAAATCACTCTCTTTTGAAAATGCCTTAAGCTACATACAAGCATTCAGAAGAACTCACATGCATTTTTCTGAAAGAGAAGCAGTCTGTTCCAACACTTCAATTCACTGGGCGAAGTGAATGGAGTGTTGTTTCACTTTCAAAATGCTGTCCTTTCAGAGAAAATCACTTTCCTTTGAAAGTGCCTTAAGCTACTTACACACATTCACAGGAAACTCAAATGCGTTTCTCTGAAAGAGAAGCAGTCTGTTCCAACACTTCAATTCACTGTGCGAAGTGAATGGAGTGTTGCTTCACTTTCTAAATGCTGTCATTTCAGAGAAAATCACTTTCCTTTGAAAGTGCCTTAAGACACTTACAAGCATTCAACAGAAATTCACATGCGTTTCACTGAAAGAGAAGCAGTCTGTTCCAACACTTCAATTCACTGTGCGAAGTGAATGGAGTGTTGCTTCACTTTCTAAATGCTGTCCTTTCAGAGAAAATCACTTTCCTTTGAAAGTGCCTTAAGCTACTTACAAGCATTCACAAGAAAGTCACATCTGTTTCTCTGAAAGAGAAGCAGTCTGTTCCAACACTTCAATTCACTGTGCGAAGTGAATGGAATGTTGCTTCACTTTCTAAATGCTCTCCTTTTAGAGAAATTCACTCTCTTTTGAAACTGCCTTAAGCAACTTACAAGCATTCACAAGAAACTCACATCCGTTTCTCTGAAAGAGAAGAAGTCTGTTCCAACACTTCAATTCACTGGGCGAAGTGAATGGAGAGTTGCTTCACTTTATAAATGCTGTCCTTTCAGAGAAAATCACTTTGCTTTGAAAGTGCCTTAAGCTACTAACAAGCATTCACAAGAAAGTCACATCTGTTTCTCTGAAAGAGAAGCAGTCTGTTCCAACACTTGAATTCACTGTGCGAAGTGAATGGAATGTTGCTTCACTTTCTAAATGCTCTCCTTTTAGAGAAATTCACTCTCTTTTGAAACTGCCTTAAGCAACTTACAAGCATTCACAAGAAACTCACATCCGTTTCTCTGAAAGAGAAGAAGTCTGTTCCAACACTTCAATTCACTGGGCGAAGTGAATGGAGAGTTGCTTCACTTTATAAATGCTGTCCTTTCAGAGAAAATCACTTTGCTTTGAAAGTGCCTTAGCTACTAACAAGCATTCACAAAAAACTCACATCCGTTTCTCTGAAAGAGAAGAAGTCTGTTCCAACACTTCAATTCACTGGGCGAAGTGAATGGAGTGTTGCTTCACTTTCTATATGCTCTCCTTTGAGAGAAAATCACTCTCTTTTGAAAATGCCTTAAGCTACATACAAGCATTCAGAAGAACTCACATGCATTTTTCTGAAAGAGAAGCAGTCTGTTCCAACACTTCAATTCACTGGGCGAAGTGAATGGAGTGTTGTTTCACTTTCAAAATGCTGTCCTTTCAGAGAAAATCACTTTCCTTTGAAAGTGCCTTAAGCTACTTACACACATTCACAGGAAACTCAAATTGGTTTCTCTGAAAGAGAAGCAGTCTGTTCCAAAACTTCAATTCACTGTGCGAAGTGAATGGAGTGTTGCTTCACTTTCTAAATGCTGTCCTTTCAGAGAAAATCACTTTCCTTTGAAAGTGCCTTAAGATACTTACAAGCATTCAACAGAAATTCACATGCGTTTCACTGAAAGAGAAGCAGTCTGTTCCAACACTTCAATTCACTGTGTGAAGTGAATGGAGTGTTGCTTCACTTTCTAAATGCTGTCCTTTCAGAGAAAATCACTTTCCTTTGAAAGTGCCTTAAGCTACTTACAAGCATTCAACAGAAATTCACATGCATTTCACTGACAGAGAAGCAGTCTGTTCCAACACTTCAATTCACTGTGCGAAGTGAATGGAGTGCTGCTTCACTTTCTAAATGCTGTCCTTTCAGAGAAAATCACTTTTCTTTGAAAGTGCCTTAAGCTACTTACAAGCATTCACAAGAAACTCACATGCATTTTTCTGAAAGAGAAGCAGTCTGTTCCAACACTTCAATTCACTGTGCGAAGTGAATGGAGTGTTGCTTCACTTTCTAAATGCTGTCCTTTCAGAGAAAATCACTTTGCTTTGAAAGTGCCTTAAGCTACTTACAAGCATTCAATAGAAATTCACATGTGTTTCTCTGAAAAAGAAGCAGTCTGTTCCAACACTTCAATTCACTGTGCGAAGTCAATGGAGTGTTGCTTCACTTTCTAAATGCTGTCCTTTCAGAGAAAATCACTTTCCTTTGAAAGTGCCTTAAGCTACTTACAAGCATTCAACAGAAATTCACATGCATTTCACTGAAAGAGAAGCAGTCTGTTCCAACACTTCAATTCACTGTGCGAAGTGAATGGAGTGCTGCTTCACTTTCTAAATGCTGTCCTTTCAGAGAAAATCACTTTTCTTTGAAAGTGCCTTAAGCTACTTACAAGCATTCACAAGAAACTCACATGCATTTTTCTGAAAGAGAAGCAGTCTGTTCCAACACTTCAATTCACTGTGCGAAGTGAATGGAGTGTTGCTTCACTTTCTAAATGCTGTCCTTTCAGAGAAAATCACTTTCCTTTGAAAGTGCCTTAAGCTACTTACAAGCATTCAATAGAAATTCACATGTGTTTCTCTGAAAAAGAAGCAGTCTGTTCCAACACTTCAATTCACTGTGCGAAGTCAATGGAGTGTTGCTTCACTTTCTAAATGCTGTCCTTTCAGAGAAAATCACTTTCCTTTGAAAGTACCTTAAGCTACTTACAAGCATTCACAAGAAACTCACATGCATTTTTCTGAAAGAGAAGCAGTCTGTTCCAACACTTCAATTCACTGTGCGAAGTGAATGGAGTGTTGCTTCACTTTCTAAATGCTGTCCTTTCAGAGAAAATCACTTTCCTTTGAAAGTGCCTTAAGCTACTTACAAGCATTCAACAGAAATTCACATGCATTTCACTGAAAGAGAAGCAGTCTGTTCCAACACTTCAATTCACTGTGCGAAGTGAATGGAGTGCTGCTTCACTTTCTAAATGCTGTCCTTTCAGAGAAAATCACTTTTCTTTCAAAGTGCCTTAAGCTACTTACAAGCATTCACAAGAAACTCACATGCATTTTTCTGAAAGAGAAGCAGTCTGTTCCAACACTTCAATTCACTGTGCGAAGTGAATTGAGTGTTGTTTCACTTTCTAAATGCTGTCCTTTCAGAGAAAATCACTTTCCTTTGAAAGTGACTTAAGCTACTTGCACACATTCACTGGAAACTCAAATGCGTTTCTATGAAAGAGAAGCTGTCTGTTCCAACACTTCAATTCACTGTGCGAAGTGAATGGAGTGTTGCTTCACTTTCTAAATGCTGTCCTTTCAGAGAAAATCACTTTCCTTTGAAAGTGCCTTAAGCTACTTACAAGCATTCAACAGAAATTCACATGCGTTTCACTGAAAGAGAAGCAGTCTGTTCCAACACTTCAATTCACTGGGCGAAGTGAATGGAGTGTTGCTTCACTTTCTATATGCTCTCCTTTGAGAGAAAATCACTCTCTTTTGAAAATGCCTTAAGCTACATACAAGCATTCAGAAGAACTCACATGCATTTTTCTGAAAGAGAAGCAGTCTGTTCCAACACTTCAATTCACTGGGCGAAGTGAATGGAGTGTTGCTTCACTTTCTAAATGCTGTCCTTTCAGAGAAAATCACTTTCCTTTGAAAGTGCCTTAAGCTACTTACACACATTCACAGGAAACTCAAATGCGTTTCTCTGAAAGAGAAGCAGTCTGTTCCAAAACTTCAATTCACTGTGCGAAGTGAATGGAGTGTTGCTTCACTTTCTAAATGCTGTCCTTTCAGAGAAAATCACTTTCCTTTGAAAGTGCCTTAAGATACTTACAAGCATTCAACAGAAATTCACATGCGTTTCACTGAAAGAGAAGCAGTCTGTTCCAACACTTCAATTCACTGTGTGAAGTGAATGGAGTGTTGCTTCACTTTCTAAATGCTGTCCTTTCAGAGAAAATCACTTTCCTTTGAAAGTGCCTTAAGCTACTTACAAGCATTCAACAGAAATTCACATGCATTTCACTGAAAGAGAAGCAGTCTGTTCCAACACTTCAATTCACTGTGCGAAGTGAATGGAGTGCTGCTTCACTTTCTAAATGCTGTCCTTTCAGAGAAAATCACTTTTCTTTGAAAGTGCCTTAAGCTACTTACAAGCATTCACAAGAAACTCACATGCATTTTTCTGAAAGAGAAGCAGTCTGTTCCAACACTTCAATTCACTGTGCGAAGTGAATGGAGTGTTGCTTCACTTTCTAAATGCTGTCCTTTCAGAGAAAATCACTTTGCTTTGAAAGTGCCTTAAGCTACTTACAAGCATTCAATAGAAATTCACATGTGTTTCTCTGAAAAAGAAGCAGTCTGTTCCAACACTTCAATTCACTGTGCGAAGTCAATGGAGTGTTGCTTCACTTTCTAAATGCTGTCCTTTCAGAGAAAATCACTTTCCTTTGAAAGTACCTTAAGCTACTTACAAGCATTCAACAGAAACTCACATGCGTTTCTCTGAAAGAGAAGCAGTCTGTTCCAACACTTCAATTCACTGTGCGAAGTGAATGGAGTGTTGCTTCACTTTCTAAATGCTCTCCTTTTAGAGAAATTCACTCTCTTTTGAAACTGCCTTAAGCAACTTACAAGCATTCACAAGAAACTCACATCCGTTTCTCTGAAAGAGAAGAAGTCTGTTCCAACACTTCAATTCACTGGGCGAAGTGAATGGAGAGTTGCTTCACTTTATAAATGCTGTCCTTTCAGAGAAAATCACTTTGTTTGAAAGTGCCTTAAGCTACTAACAAGCATTCACAAAAAACTCACATCCGTTTCTCTGAAAGAGAAGAAGTCTGTTCCAACACTTCAAGTCACTGGGCGAAGTGAATGGAGTGTTGCTTCACTTTCTATATGCTCTCCTTTGAGAGAAAATCACTCTCTTTTGAAAATGCCTTAAGCTACATACAAGCATTCAGAAGAACTCACATGCATTTTTCTGAAAGAGAAGCAGTCTGTTCCAACACTTCAATTCACTGGGCGAAGTGAATGGAGTGTTGTTTCACTTTCAAAATGCTGTCCTTTCAGAGAAAATCACTTTCCTTTGAAAGTGCCTTAAGCTACTTACACACATTCACAGGAAACTCAAATGCGTTTCTCTGAAAGAGAAGCAGTCTGTTCCAACACTTCAATTCACTGTGCGAAGTGAATGGAGTGTTGCTTCACTTTCTAAATGCTGTCATTTCAGAGAAAATCACTTTCCTTTGAAAGTGCCTTAAGACACTTACAAGCATTCAACAGAAATTCACATGCGTTTCACTGAAAGAGAAGCAGTCTGTTCCAACACTTCAATTCACTGTGCGAAGTGAATGGAGTGTTGCTTCACTTTCTAAATGCTGTCCTTTCAGAGAAAATCACTTTCCTTTGAAAGTGCCTTAAGCTACTTACAAGCATTCACAAGAAAGTCACATCTGTTTCTCTGAAAGAGAAGCAGTCTGTTCCAACACTTCAATTCACTGTGCGAAGTGAATGGAATGTTGCTTCACTTTCTAAATGCTCTCCTTTTAGAGAAATTCACTCTCTTTTGAAACTGCCTTAAGCAACTTACAAGCATTCACAAGAAACTCACATCCGTTTCTCTGAAAGAGAAGAAGTCTGTTCCAACACTTCAATTCACTGGGCGAAGTGAATGGAGAGTTGCTTCACTTTATAAATGCTGTCCTTTCAGAGAAAATCACTTTGCTTTGAAAGTGCCTTAAGCTACTAACAAGCATTCACAAGAAAGTCACATCTGTTTCTCTGAAAGAGAAGCAGTCTGTTCCAACACTTGAATTCACTGTGCGAAGTGAATGGAATGTTGCTTCACTTTCTAAATGCTCTCCTTTTAGAGAAATTCACTCTCTTTTGAAACTGCCTTAAGCAACTTACAAGCATTCACAAGAAACTCACATCCGTTTCTCTGAAAGAGAAGAAGTCTGTTCCAACACTTCAATTCACTGGGCGAAGTGAATGGAGAGTTGCTTCACTTTATAAATGCTGTCCTTTCAGAGAAAATCACTTTGCTTTGAAAGTGCCTTAAGCTACTAACAAGCATTCACAAAAAACTCACATCCGTTTCTCTGAAAGAGAAGAAGTCTGTTCCAACACTTCAATTCACTGGGCGAAGTGAATGGAGTGTTGCTTCACTTTCTATATGCTCTCCTTTGAGAGAAAATCACTCTCTTTTGAAAATGCCTTAAGCTACATACAAGCATTCAGAAGAACTCACATGCATTTTTCTGAAAGAGAAGCAGTCTGTTCCAACACTTCAATTCACTGGGCGAAGTGAATGGAGTGTTGTTTCACTTTCAAAATGCTGTCCTTTCAGAGAAAATCACTTTCCTTTGAAAGTGCCTTAAGCTACTTACACACATTCACAGGAAACTCAAATTGGTTTCTCTGAAAGAGAAGCAGTCTGTTCCAAAACTTCAATTCACTGTGCGAAGTGAATGGAGTGTTGCTTCACTTTCTAAATGCTGTCCTTTCAGAGAAAATCACTTTCCTTTGAAAGTGCCTTAAGATACTTACAAGCATTCAACAGAAATTCACATGCGTTTCACTGAAAGAGAAGCAGTCTGTTCCAACACTTCAATTCACTGTGTGAAGTGAATGGAGTGTTGCTTCACTTTCTAAATGCTGTCCTTTCAGAGAAAATCACTTTCCTTTGAAAGTGCCTTAAGCTACTTACAAGCATTCAACAGAAATTCACATGCATTTCACTGACAGAGAAGCAGTCTGTTCCAACACTTCAATTCACTGTGCGAAGTGAATGGAGTGCTGCTTCACTTTCTAAATGCTGTCCTTTCAGAGAAAATCACTTTTCTTTGAAAGTGCCTTAAGCTACTTACAAGCATTCACAAGAAACTCACATGCATTTTTCTGAAAGAGAAGCAGTCTGTTCCAACACTTCAATTCACTGTGCGAAGTGAATGGAGTGTTGCTTCACTTTCTAAATGCTGTCCTTTCAGAGAAAATCACTTTGCTTTGAAAGTGCCTTAAGCTACTTACAAGCATTCAATAGAAATTCACATGTGTTTCTCTGAAAAAGAAGCAGTCTGTTCCAACACTTCAATTCACTGTGCGAAGTCAATGGAGTGTTGCTTCACTTTCTAAATGCTGTCCTTTCAGAGAAAATCACTTTCCTTTGAAAGTGCCTTAAGCTACTTACAAGCATTCAACAGAAATTCACATGCATTTCACTGAAAGAGAAGCAGTCTGTTCCAACACTTCAATTCACTGTGCGAAGTGAATGGAGTGCTGCTTCACTTTCTAAATGCTGTCCTTTCAGAGAAAATCACTTTTCTTTGAAAGTGCCTTAAGCTACTTACAAGCATTCACAAGAAACTCACATGCATTTTTCTGAAAGAGAAGCAGTCTGTTCCAACACTTCAATTCACTGTGCGAAGTGAATGGAGTGTTGCTTCACTTTCTAAATGCTGTCCTTTCAGAGAAAATCACTTTCCTTTGAAAGTGCCTTAAGCTACTTACAAGCATTCAATAGAAATTCACATGTGTTTCTCTGAAAAAGAAGCAGTCTGTTCCAACACTTCAATTCACTGTGCGAAGTCAATGGAGTGTTGCTTCACTTTCTAAATGCTGTCCTTTCAGAGAAAATCACTTTCCTTTGAAAGTACCTTAAGCTACTTACAAGCATTCACAAGAAACTCACATGCATTTTTCTGAAAGAGAAGCAGTCTGTTCCAACACTTCAATTCACTGTGCGAAGTGAATGGAGTGTTGCTTCACTTTCTAAATGCTGTCCTTTCAGAGAAAATCACTTTCCTTTGAAAGTGCCTTAAGCTACTTACAAGCATTCAACAGAAATTCACATGCATTTCACTGAAAGAGAAGCAGTCTGTTCCAACACTTCAATTCACTGTGCGAAGTGAATGGAGTGCTGCTTCACTTTCTAAATGCTGTCCTTTCAGAGAAAATCACTTTTCTTTCAAAGTGCCTTAAGCTACTTACAAGCATTCACAAGAAACTCACATGCATTTTTCTGAAAGAGAAGCAGTCTGTTCCAACACTTCAATTCACTGTGCGAAGTGAATTGAGTGTTGTTTCACTTTCTAAATGCTGTCCTTTCAGAGAAAATCACTTTCCTTTGAAAGTGACTTAAGCTACTTGCACACATTCACTGGAAACTCAAATGCGTTTCTATGAAAGAGAAGCTGTCTGTTCCAACACTTCAATTCACTGTGCGAAGTGAATGGAGTGTTGCTTCACTTTCTAAATGCTGTCCTTTCAGAGAAAATCACTTTCCTTTGAAAGTGCCTTAAGCTACTTACAAGCATTCAACAGAAATTCACATGCGTTTCACTGAAAGAGAAGCAGTCTGTTCCAACACTTCAATTCACTGGGCGAAGTGAATGGAGTGTTGCTTCACTTTCTATATGCTCTCCTTTGAGAGAAAATCACTCTCTTTTGAAAATGCCTTAAGCTACATACAAGCATTCAGAAGAACTCACATGCATTTTTCTGAAAGAGAAGCAGTCTGTTCCAACACTTCAATTCACTGGGCGAAGTGAATGGAGTGTTGCTTCACTTTCTAAATGCTGTCCTTTCAGAGAAAATCACTTTCCTTTGAAAGTGCCTTAAGCTACTTACACACATTCACAGGAAACTCAAATGCGTTTCTCTGAAAGAGAAGCAGTCTGTTCCAAAACTTCAATTCACTGTGCGAAGTGAATGGAGTGTTGCTTCACTTTCTAAATGCTGTCCTTTCAGAGAAAATCACTTTCCTTTGAAAGTGCCTTAAGATACTTACAAGCATTCAACAGAAATTCACATGCGTTTCACTGAAAGAGAAGCAGTCTGTTCCAACACTTCAATTCACTGTGTGAAGTGAATGGAGTGTTGCTTCACTTTCTAAATGCTGTCCTTTCAGAGAAAATCACTTTCCTTTGAAAGTGCCTTAAGCTACTTACAAGCATTCAACAGAAATTCACATGCATTTCACTGAAAGAGAAGCAGTCTGTTCCAACACTTCAATTCACTGTGCGAAGTGAATGGAGTGCTGCTTCACTTTCTAAATGCTGTCCTTTCAGAGAAAATCACTTTTCTTTGAAAGTGCCTTAAGCTACTTACAAGCATTCACAAGAAACTCACATGCATTTTTCTGAAAGAGAAGCAGTCTGTTCCAACACTTCAATTCACTGTGCGAAGTGAATGGAGTGTTGCTTCACTTTCTAAATGCTGTCCTTTCAGAGAAAATCACTTTGCTTTGAAAGTGCCTTAAGCTACTTACAAGCATTCAATAGAAATTCACATGTGTTTCTCTGAAAAAGAAGCAGTCTGTTCCAACACTTCAATTCACTGTGCGAAGTCAATGGAGTGTTGCTTCACTTTCTAAATGCTGTCCTTTCAGAGAAAATCACTTTCCTTTGAAAGTACCTTAAGCTACTTACAAGCATTCAACAGAAACTCACATGCGTTTCTCTGAAAGAGAAGCAGTCTGTTCCAACACTTCAATTCACTGTGCGAAGTGAATGGAGTGTTGCTTCACTTTCTAAATGCTCTCCTTTTAGAGAAATTCACTCTCTTTTGAAACTGCCTTAAGCAACTTACAAGCATTCACAAGAAACTCACATCCGTTTCTCTGAAAGAGAAGAAGTCTGTTCCAACACTTCAATTCACTGGGCGAAGTGAATGGAGAGTTGCTTCACTTTATAAATGCTGTCCTTTCAGAGAAAATCACTTTGTTTGAAAGTGCCTTAAGCTACTAACAAGCATTCACAAAAAACTCACATCCGTTTCTCTGAAAGAGAAGAAGTCTGTTCCAACACTTCAAGTCACTGGGCGAAGTGAATGGAGTGTTGCTTCACTTTCTATATGCTCTCCTTTGAGAGAAAATCACTCTCTTTTGAAAATGCCTTAAGCTACATACAAGCATTCAGAAGAACTCACATGCATTTTTCTGAAAGAGAAGCAGTCTGTTCCAACACTTCAATTCACTGGGCGAAGTGAATGGAGTGTTGTTTCACTTTCAAAATGCTGTCCTTTCAGAGAAAATCACTTTCCTTTGAAAGTGCCTTAAGCTACTTACACACATTCACAGGAAACTCAAATGCGTTTCTCTGAAAGAGAAGCAGTCTGTTCCAACACTTCAATTCACTGTGCGAAGTGAATGGAGTGTTGCTTCACTTTCTAAATGCTGTCATTTCAGAGAAAATCACTTTCCTTTGAAAGTGCCTTAAGACACTTACAAGCATTCAACAGAAATTCACATGCGTTTCACTGAAAGAGAAGCAGTCTGTTCCAACACTTCAATTCACTGTGCGAAGTGAATGGAGTGTTGCTTCACTTTCTAAATGCTGTCCTTTCAGAGAAAATCACTTTCCTTTGAAAGTGCCTTAAGCTACTTACAAGCATTCACAAGAAAGTCACATCTGTTTCTCTGAAAGAGAAGCAGTCTGTTCCAACACTTCAATTCACTGTGCGAAGTGAATGGAATGTTGCTTCACTTTCTAAATGCTCTCCTTTTAGAGAAATTCACTCTCTTTTGAAACTGCCTTAAGCTACTTACAAGCATTCACAAGAAACTCACATCCGTTTCTCTGAAAGAGAAGAAGTCTGTTCCAACACTTCAATTCACTGGGCGAAGTGAATGGAGAGTTGCTTCACTTTATAAATGCTGTCCTTTCAGAGAAAATCACTTTGCTTTGAAAGTGCCTTAAGCTACTAACAAGCATTCACAAGAAAGTCACATCTGTTTCTCTGAAAGAGAAGCAGTCTGTTCCAACACTTGAATTCACTGTGCGAAGTGAATGGAATGTTGCTTCACTTTCTAAATGCTCTCCTTTTAGAGAAATTCACTCTCTTTTGAAACTGCCTTAAGCAACTTACAAGCATTCACAAGAAACTCACATCCGTTTCTCTGAAAGAGAAGAAGTCTGTTCCAACACTTCAATTCACTGGGCGAAGTGAATGGAGAGTTGCTTCACTTTATAAATGCTGTCCTTTCAGAGAAAATCACTTTGCTTTGAAAGTGCCTTAAGCTACTAACAAGCATTCACAAAAAACTCACATCCGTTTCTCTGAAAGAGAAGAAGTCTGTTCCAACACTTCAATTCACTGGGCGAAGTGAATGGAGTGTTGCTTCACTTTCTATATGCTCTCCTTTGAGAGAAAATCACTCTCTTTTGAAAATGCCTTAAGCTACATACAAGCATTCAGAAGAACTCACATGCATTTTTCTGAAAGAGAAGCAGTCTGTTCCAACACTTCAATTCACTGGGCGAAGTGAATGGAGTGTTGTTTCACTTTCAAAATGCTGTCCTTTCAGAGAAAATCACTTTCCTTTGAAAGTGCCTTAAGCTACTTACACACATTCACAGGAAACTCAAATTGGTTTCTCTGAAAGAGAAGCAGTCTGTTCCAAAACTTCAATTCACTGTGCGAAGTGAATGGAGTGTTGCTTCACTTTCTAAATGCTGTCCTTTCAGAGAAAATCACTTTCCTTTGAAAGTGCCTTAAGATACTTACAAGCATTCAACAGAAATTCACATGCGTTTCACTGAAAGAGAAGCAGTCTGTTCCAACACTTCAATTCACTGTGTGAAGTGAATGGAGTGTTGCTTCACTTTCTAAATGCTGTCCTTTCAGAGAAAATCACTTTCCTTTGAAAGTGCCTTAAGCTACTTACAAGCATTCAACAGAAATTCACATGCATTTCACTGAAAGAGAAGCAGTCTGTTCCAACACTTCAATTCACTGTGCGAAGTGAATGGAGTGCTGCTTCACTTTCTAAATGCTGTCCTTTCAGAGAAAATCACTTTTCTTTGAAAGTGCCTTAAGCTACTTACAAGCATTCACAAGAAACTCACATGCATTTTTCTGAAAGAGAAGCAGTCTGTTCCAACACTTCAATTCACTGTGCGAAGTGAATGGAGTGTTGCTTCACTTTCTAAATGCTGTCCTTTCAGAGAAAATCACTTTCCTTTGAAAGTGCCTTAAGCTACTTACAAGCATTCAATAGAAATTCACATGTGTTTCTCTGAAAAAGAAGCAGTCTGTTCCAACACTTCAATTCACTGTGCGAAGTCAATGGAGTGTTGCTTCACTTTCTAAATGCTGTCCTTTCAGAGAAAATCACTTTCCTTTGAAAGTGCCTTAAGCTACTTACAAGCATTCAACAGAAATTCACATGCATTTCACTGAAAGAGAAGCAGTCTGTTCCAACACTTCAATTCACTGTGCGAAGTGAATGGAGTGCTGCTTCACTTTCTAAATGCTGTCCTTTCAGAGAAAATCACTTTTCTTTGAAAGTGCCTTAAGCTACTTACAAGCATTCACAAGAAACTCACATGCATTTTTCTGAAAGAGAAGCAGTCTGTTCCAACACTTCAATTCACTGTGCGAAGTGAATGGAGTGTTGCTTCACTTTCTAAATGCTGTCCTTTCAGAGAAAATCACTTTCCTTTGAAAGTGCCTTAAGCTACTTACAAGCATTCAATAGAAATTCACATGTGTTTCTCTGAAAAAGAAGCAGTCTGTTCCAACACTTCAATTCACTGTGCGAAGTCAATGGAGTGTTGCTTCACTTTCTAAATGCTGTCCTTTCAGAGAAAATCACTTTCCTTTGAAAGTACCTTAAGCTACTTACAAGCATTCACAAGAAACTCACATGCATTTTTCTGAAAGAGAAGCAGTCTGTTCCAACACTTCAATTCACTGTGCGAAGTGAATGGAGTGTTGCTTCACTTTCTAAATGCTGTCCTTTCAGAGAAAATCACTTTCCTTTGAAAGTGCCTTAAGCTACTTACAAGCATTCAACAGAAATTCACATGCATTTCACTGAAAGAGAAGCAGTCTGTTCCAACACTTCAATTCACTGTGCGAAGTGAATGGAGTGCTGCTTCACTTTCTAAATGCTGTCCTTTCAGAGAAAATCACTTTTCTTTCAAAGTGCCTTAAGCTACTTACAAGCATTCACAAGAAACTCACATGCATTTTTCTGAAAGAGAAGCAGTCTGTTCCAACACTTCAATTCACTGTGCGAAGTGAATTGAGTGTTGTTTCACTTTCTAAATGCTGTCCTTTCAGAGAAAATCACTTTCCTTTGAAAGTGACTTAAGCTACTTGCACACATTCACTGGAAACTCAAATGCGTTTCTATGAAAGAGAAGCTGTCTGTTCCAACACTTCAATTCACTGTGCGAAGTGAATGGAGTGTTGCTTCACTTTCTAAATGCTGTCCTTTCAGAGAAAATCACTTTCCTTTGAAAGTGCCTTAAGCTACTTACAAGCATTCAACAGAAATTCACATGCGTTTCACTGAAAGAGAAGCAGTCTGTTCCAACACTTCAATTTACTGTGCGAAGTGAATGGAGTGTTGCTTCACTTTCTAAATGCTGTCCTTTCAAAGAAAATCACTTTCCTTTGAAAGTGCCTAAAGCTACTTACAAGCATTCACAAGAAAGTCACATCTATTTCTCTGAAAGAGAAGCAGTCTGTTCCAACACTTCAATTCACTGTGCGAAGTGAATGGAATGTTGCTTCACTTTCTAAATGCTCTCCTTTTAGAGAAATTCACTCTCTTTTGAAACTGCCTTAAGCAACTTACAAGCATTCACAAGAAACTCACATCCGTTTCTCTGAAAGAGAAGAAGTCTGTTCCAACACTTCAATTCACTGTGCGAAGTGAATGGAGTGTTGCTTCACTTTCTAAATGCTGTCCTTTCAGAGAAAATCACTTTCCTTTGAAAGTGCCTTAAGCTACTTACAAGCATTCCACAGAAATTCACATGCGTTTCTCTGAAAAAGAAGCAGTCTGTTCCAACACTTCAATTCACTGTGCGAAGTGAATGGAGTGTTGCTTCACTTTCTAAATGCTGTCCTTTCAGAGAAAATCACTTTCCTTTGAAAGTGCCTTAAGCTACTTACAAGCATTCACAAGAAACTCACATGCATTTTTCTGAAAGAGAAGCAGTCTGTTCCAACACTTCAATTCACTGTGCGTAGTGAATGGAGTGTTGCTTCACTTTCTAAATGCTGTCCTTTCAGAGAAAATCACTTTCCTTTGAAAGTGCCTTAAGATACTTACAAGCATTCAATAGAAATTCACATGTGTTTCTCTGAAAAAGAAGCAGTCTTTTCCAACACTTCAATTCACTGTGCGAAGTGAATGGAGTGTTGCTTCACTTTCTAAATGCTGTCCTTTCAGAGAAAATCACTTTCCTTTGAAAGTGCCTTAAGCTACTTACAAGCATTCCACAGAAATTCACATGCGTTTCTCTGAAAGGGAAGCAGTCTGCTCCAACACTTCAATTCACTGTGCTAAGTGAATAGAGTGTTGTTTCACTTTCTAAATGCTGTCCTTTCAGAGAAAATCACTTTCCTTTGAAAGTGCCTTAAGCTACTTACACACATTCACAGGAAACTCAAATGCGTTTCTATGAAAGAGAAGCTGTCTGTTCCAACACTTCAATTCACTGTGCGAAGTGAATGGAGTGTTGCTTCACTTTCTAAATGCTGTCCTTTCAGAGAAAATCACTTTCTTTGAAAGTGCCTTAAGCTACTTACACACATTCACAGGAAACTCAAATGCGTTTCTATGAAAGAGAAGCTGTCTGTTCCAACACTTCAATTCACTGTGCGAAGTGAATGGAGTGTTGCTTCACTTTCTAAATGCTGTCCTTTCAGAGAAAATGACTTTCCTTTGAACGTGCCTTAAGCTACTTACAAGCATTCAACAGAAATTCACCTGCGTTTCTCTGAAAGAGAAGCAGTCTGTTCCAACACTTCAATTCACTGTGCGAAGTGAATGGAGTGTTGCTTCACTTTCTAAATGCTGTCCTTTCAGAGAAAATCACTTTCCTTTGAAAGTGCCTTAAGCTACTTACAAGCATTCACAAAAAACTCATATCTGTTTCTCTGAAAGAGAAGTGGTCTGTTCCAACACTTCAATTCACTGTTCGAAGTTAATGGAGTGTTGTTTCACTTTCTAAATGCTGTCCTTTCAGAGAAAATCACTTTCCTTTGAAAGTGCCTTAAGCTACTTACAAGCATTCCACAGAAATTCACATGCGTTTCTCTGAAAGAGAAGCAGTCTGCTCCAACACTTCAATTCACTGTGCGAAGTGAATGGAGTGTTGTTTCACTTTCTAAATGCTGTCCTTTCAGAGAAAATCACTTTCCTTTGAAAGTGACTTAAGCTACTTGCACACATTCACAGGAAACTCAAATGCGTTTCTATGAAAGAGAAGCTGTCTGTTCCAACACTTCAATTCACTGTGCGAAGTGAATGGAGTGTTGCTTCACTTTCTAAATGCTGTCCTTTCAGAGAAAATCACTTTCCTTTGAAAGTGCCTTAAGCTACTTACAAGCATTCAACAGAAATTCACATGCGTTTCACTGAAAGAGAAGCAGTCTGTTCCAACACTTCAATTTACTGTGCGAAGTGAATGGAGTGTTGCTTCACTTTCTAAATGCTGTCCTTTCAAAGAAAATCACTTTCCTTTGAAAGTGCCTTAAGCTACTTACAAGCATTCACAAGAAAGTCACATCTGTTTCTCTGAAAGAGAAGCAGTCTGTTCCAACACTTCAATTCACTGTGCGAAGTGAATGGAATGTTGCTTCACTTTCTAAATGCTCTCCTTTTAGAGAAATTCACTCTCTTTTGAAACTGCCTTAAGCAACTTACAAGCATTCCACAGAAATTCACATGCGTTTCTCTGAAAAAGAACCAGTCTGTTCCAACACTTCAGTTCACTGTGCGAAGTGAATGGAGTGTTGCTTCACTTTCTAAATGCTGTCCTTTCAGAGAAAATCACTTTCCTTTGAAAGTGCCTTAAGCTACTTACAAGCATTCACAAGAAACTCACATGCATTTTTCTGAAAGAGAAGCAGTCTGTTCCAACACTTCAATTCACTGTGCGTAGTGAATGGAGTGTTGCTTCACTTTCTAAATGCTGTCCTTTCAGAGAAAATCACTTTCCTTTGAAAGTGCCTTAAGCTACTTACAAGCATTCAATAGAAATTCACATGTGTTTCTCTGAAAAAGAAGCAGTCTTTTCCAACACTTCAATTCACTGTGCGAAGTGAATGGAGTGTTGCTTCACTTTCTAAATGCTGTCCTTTCAGAGAAAATCACTTTCCTTTGAAAGTGCCTTAAGCTACTTACAAGCATTCCACAGAAATTCACATGCGTTTCTCTGAAAGGGAAGCAGTCTGCTCCAACACTTCAATTCACTGTGCTAAGTGAATAGAGTGTTGTTTCACTTTCTAAATGCTGTCCTTTCAGAGAAAATCACTTTCCTTTGAAAGTGCCTTAAGCTACTTACACACATTCACAGGAAACTCAAATGCGTTTCTATGAAAGAGAAGCTGTCTGTTCCAACACTTCAATTCACTGTGCGAAGTGAATGGAGTGTTGCTTCACTTTCTAAATGCTGTCCTTTCAGAGAAAATCACTTTCTTTGAAAGTGCCTTAAGCTACTTACACACATTCACAGGAAACTCAAATGCGTTTCTATGAAAGAGAAGCAGTCTGTTCCAACACTTCAATTCACTGTGCGAAGTGAATGGAGTGTTGCTTCACTTTCTAAATGCTGTCCTTTCAGAGAAAATCACTTTCCTTTGAACGTGCCTTAAGCTACTTACAAGCATTCAACAGAAATTCAGATGTGTTTCACTGAAAGAGAAGCAGTCTGTTCCAACACTTCAATTCACTGTGCGAAGTGAATGGAGTGTTGCTTCACTTTCTAATTGCTGTCCTTTCAGAGAAAATCACTTTCCTTTGAAAGTGCCTTAAGCTACTTACAAGCATTCAACAGAAATTCACATGCATTTCACTGAAAGAGTAGCAGTCTGTTCCAACACTTCAATTCACTGTGCGAAGTGAATGGAGTGCTGCTTCACTTTCTAAATGCTGTCCTTTCAGAGAAAATCACTTTCCTTTGAAAGTGCCTTAAGCTACTTACAAGCATTCACAAGAAACTCACATGCATTTTTCTGAAAGAGAAGCAGTCTGTTCCAACACTTCAATTCATTGTGCGTAGTGAATGGAGTGTTGCTTCACTTTCTAAATGCTGTCCTTTCAGAGAAAATCACTTTCCTTTGAAAGTGCCTTAAGCTACTTACTAGCATTCAATAGAAATTCACATGTGTTTCTCTGAAATAGAAGCAGTCTGTTCCAACACTTCAATTCACTGTGCGAAGTGAATGGAGTGTTGCTTCACTTTATAAATGCTGTCCTTTCAGAGAAAATCACTTTCCTTTGAAATTGCCTTAAGCTACTTACAAGCATTCAACAGAAATTCACATGCATTTCACTGAAAGAGAAGCAGTCTGTTCCAACACTTCAATTCACTGTGCGAAGTGAATGGAGTGTTGCTTCACTTTCTAAATGCTGTCCTTTCAGAGAAAATCACTTTCCTTTGAAAGTGCCTTAAGCTACTTACAAGCATTCACAAAAAACTCATATCTGTTTCTCTGAAAGAGAAGTGGTCTGTTCCAACACTTCAATTCACTGTTCGAAGTTAATGGAGTGTTGTTTCACTTTCTAAATGCTGTCCTTTCAGAGAAAATCACTTTCCTTTGAAAGTGCCTTAAGCTACTTACAAGCATTCCACAGAAATTCACATGCATTTCTCTGAAAGAGAAGCAGTCTGCTCCAACACTTCAATTCACTGTGCGAAGTGAATGGAGTGTTGTTTCACTTTCTAAATGCTGTCCTTTCAGAGAAAATCACTTTCCTTTGAAAGTGACTTAAGCTACTTGCACACATTCACAGGAAACTCAAATGCGTTTCTATGAAAGAGAAGCTGTCTGTTCCAACACTTCAATTCACTGTGCGAAGTGAATGGAGTGTTGCTTCACTTTCTAAATGCTGTCCTTTCAGAGAAAATCACTTTCCTTTGAAAGTGCCTTAAGCTACTTACAAGCATTCAACAGAAATTCACATGCGTTTCACTGAAAGAGAAGCAGTCTGTTCCAACACTTCAATTTACTGTGCGAAGTGAATGGAGTGTTGCTTCACTTTCTAAATGCTGTCCTTTCAAAGAAAATCACTTTCCTTTGAAAGTGCCTTAAGCTACTTACAAGCATTCACAAGAAAGTCACATCTGTTTCTCTGAAAGAGAAGCAGTCTGTTCCAACACTTCAATTCACTGTGCGAAGTGAATGGAATGTTGCTTCACTTTCTAAATGCTCTCCTTTTAGAGAAATTCACTCTCTTTTGAAACTGCCTTAAGCAACTTACAAGCATTCACAAGAAACTCACATCCGTTTCTCTGAAAGAGAAGAAGTCTGTTCCAACACTTCAATTCACTGTGCGAAGTGAATGGAGTGTTGCTTCACTTTCTAAATGCTGTCCTTTCAGAGAAAATCACTTTCCTTTGAAAGTGCCTTAAGCTACTTACAAGCATTCCACAGAAATTCACATGCGTTTCTCTGAAAAAGAACCAGTCTGTTCCAACACTTCAGTTCACTGTGCGAAGTGAATGGAGTGTTGCTTCACTTTCTAAATGCTGTCCTTTCAGAGAAAATCACTTTCCTTTGAAAGTGCCTTAAGCTACTTACAAGCATTCACAAGAAACTCACATGCATTTTTCTGAAAGAGAAGCAGTCTGTTCCAACACTTCAATTCACTGTGCGTAGTGAATGGAGTGTTGCTTCACTTTCTAAATGCTGTCCTTTCAGAGAAAATCACTTTCCTTTGAAAGTGCCTTAAGCTACTTACAAGCATTCAATAGAAATTCACATGTGTTTCTCTGAAAAAGAAGCAGTCTTTTCCAACATTTCAATTCACTGTGCGAAGTGAATGGAGTGTTGCTTCACTTTCTAAATGCTGTCCTTTCAGAGAAAATCACTTTCCTTTGAAAGTGCCTTAAGCTACTTACAAGCATTCCACAGAAATTCACATGCGTTTCTCTGAAAGGGAAGCAGTCTGCTCCAACACTTCAATTCACTGTGCTAAGTGAATAGAGTGTTGTTTCACTTTCTAAATGCTGTCCTTTCAGAGAAAATCACTTTCCTTTGAAAGTGCCTTAAGCTACTTACACACATTCACAGGAAACTCAAATGCGTTTCTATGAAAGAGAAGCTGTCTGTTCCAACACTTCAATTCACTGTGCGAAGTGAATGGAGTGTTGCTTCACTTTCTAAATGCTGTCCTTTCAGAGAAAATCACTTTCTTTGAAAGTGCCTTAAGCTACTTACACACATTCACAGGAAACTCAAATGCGTTTCTATGAAAGAGAAGCAGTCTGTTCCAACACTTCAATTCACTGTGCGAAGTGAATGGAGTGTTGCTTCACTTTCTAAATGCTGTCCTTTCAGAGAAAATCACTTTCCTTTGAACGTGCCTTAAGCTACTTACAAGCATTCAACAGAAATTCAGATGTGTTTCACTGAAAGAGAAGCAGTCTGTTCCAACACTTCAATTCACTGTGCGAAGTGAATGGAGTGTTGCTTCACTTTCTAATTGCTGTCCTTTCAGAGAAAATCACTTTCCTTTGAAAGTGCCTTAAGCTACTTACAAGCATTCAACAGAAATTCACATGCATTTCACTGAAAGAGTAGCAGTCTGTTCCAACACTTCAATTCACTGTGCGAAGTGAATGGAGTGCTGCTTCACTTTCTAAATGCTGTCCTTTCAGAGAAAATCACTTTCCTTTGAAAGTGCCTTAAGCTACTTACAAGCATTCACAAGAAACTCACATGCATTTTTCTGAAAGAGAAGCAGTCTGTTCCAACACTTCAATTCATTGTGCGTAGTGAATGGAGTGTTGCTTCACTTTCTAAATGCTGTCCTTTCAGAGAAAATCACTTTCCTTTGAAAGTGCCTTAAGCTACTTACTAGCATTCAATAGAAATTCACATGTGTTTCTCTGAAATAGAAGCAGTCTGTTCCAACACTTCAATTCACTGTGCGAAGTGAATGGAGTGTTGCTTCACTTTCTAAATGCTGTCCTTTCAGAGAAAATCACTTTCCTTTGAAAGTGCCTTAAGCTACTTACAAGCATTCACAAGAAACTCACATGCATTTTTCTGAAAGAGAAGCAGTCTGTTCCAACACTTCAATTCACTGTGCGTAGTGAATGGAGTGTTGCTTCACTTTCTAAATGCTGTCCTTTCAGAGAAAATCACTTTCCTTTGAAAGTGCCTTAAGCTACTTACAAGCATTCAATAGAAATTCACATGTGTTTCTCTGAAAAAGAAGCAGTCTTTTCCAACACTTCAATTCACTGTGCGAAGTGAATGGAGTGTTGCTTCACTTTCTAAATGCTGTCCTTTCAGAGAAAATGACTTTCCTTTGAACGTGCCTTAAGCTACTTACAAGCATTCAACAGAAATTCACCTGCGTTTCTCTGAAAGAGAAGCAGTCTGTTCCAACAATTCAATTCACTGTGCGAAGTGAATGGAGTGTTGCTTCACTTTCTAAATGCTGTCCTTTCAGAGAAAATCACTTTCCTTTGAACGTGCCTTAAGCTACTTACAAGCATTCCACAGAAATTCACATGCGTTTCTCTGAAAGGGAAGCAGTCTGCTCCAACACTTCAATTCACTGTGCTAAGTGAATAGAGTGTTGTTTCACTTTCTAAATGCTGTCCTTTCAGAGAAAATCACTTTCCTTTGAAAGTGCCTTAAGCTACTTACACACATTCACAGGAAACTCAAATGCGTTTCTATGAAAGAGAAGGTGTCTGTTCCAACACTTCAATTCACTGTGCGAAGTGAATGGAGTGTTGCTTCACTTTCTAAATGCTGTCCTTTCAGAGAAAATCAATTTCTTTGAAAGTGCCTTAAGCTACTTACACACATTCACAGGAAACTCAAATGCGTTTCTATGAAAGAGAAGCTGTCTGTTCCAACACTTCAATTCACTGTGCGAAGTGAATGGAGTGTTGCTTCACTTTCTAAATGCTGTCCTTTCAGAGAAAATGACTTTCCTTTGAACGTGCCTTAAGCTACTTACAAGCATTCAACAGAAATTCACCTGCGTTTCTCTGAAAGAGAAGCAGTCTGTTCCAACACTTCAATTCACTGTGCGAAGTGAATGGAGTGTTGCTTCACTTTCTAAATGCTGTCCTTTCAGAGAAAATCACTTTCCTTTGAAAGTGTCTTAAGCTACTTACAAGCATTCACAAAAAACTCATATCTGTTTCTCTGAAAGAGAAGTGGTCTGTTCCAACACTTCAATTCACTGTTCGAAGTTAATGGAGTGTTGTTTCACTTTCTAAATGCTGTCCTTTCAGAGAAAATCACTTTCCTTTGAAAGTGCCTTAAGCTACTTACAAGCATTCCACAGAAATTCACATGCGTTTCTCTGAAAGAGAAGCAGTCTGTTCCAACACTTCAATTCACTGTGCGAAGTGAATGGAGTGTTGTTTCACTTTCTAAATGCTGTCCTTTCAGAGAAAATCACTTTCCTTTGAAAGTGACTTAAGCTACTTGCACACATTCACAGGAAACTCAAATGCGTTTCTATGAAAGAGAAGCTGTCTGTTCCAACACTTCAATTCACTGTGCGAAGTGAATGGAGTGTTGCTTCACTTTCTAAATGCTGTCCTTTCAGAGAAAATCACTTTCCTTTGAAAGTGCCTTAAGCTACTTACAAGCATTCAACAGAAATTCATATGCGTTTCACTGAAAGAGAAGCAGTCTGTTCCAACACTTCAATTTACTGTGCGAAGTGAATGGAGTGTTGCTTCACTTTCTAAATGCTGTCCTTTCAAAGAAAATCACTTTCCTTTGAAAGTGCCTTAAGCTACTTACAAGCATTCCACAGAAATTCACATGCGTTTCTCTGAAAGAGAAGCAGTCTGTTCCAACACTTCAATTCACTGTGCGAAGTGAATGGAATGTTGCTTCACTTTCTAAATGCTCTCCTTTTAGAGAAATTCACTCTCTTTTGAAACTGCCTTAAGCAACTTACAAGCATTCACAAGAAACTCACATCCGTTTCTCTGAAAGAGAAGAAGTCTGTTCCAACACTTCAATTCACTGTGCGAAGTGAATGGAGTGTTGCTTCACTTTCTAAATGCTGTCCTTTCAGAGAAAATCACTTTCCTTTGAAAGTGCCTTAAGCTACTTACAAGCATTCCACAGAAATTCACATGCGTTTCTCTGAAAAAGAACCAGTCTGTTCCAACACTTCAATTCACTGTGCGAAGTGAATGGAGTGTTGCTTCACTTTCTAAATGCTGTCCTTTCAGAGAAAATCACTTTCCTTTGAAAGTGCCTTAAGATACTTACAAGCATTCACAAGAAACTCACATGCATTTTTCTGAAAGAGAAGCAGTCTGTTCCAACACTTCAATTCACTGTGCGTAGTGAATGGAGTGTTGCTTCACTTTCTAAATGCTGTCCTTTCAGAGAAAATCACTTTCCTTTGAAAGTGCCTTAAGCTACTTACAAGCATTCAATAGAAATTCACATGTGTTTCTCTGAAAAAGAAGCAGTCTTTTCCAACACTTCAATTCACTGTGCGAAGTGAATGGAGTGTTGCTTCACTTTCTAAATGCTGTCCTTTCAGAGAAAATCACTTTCCTTTGAAAGTGCCTTAAGCTACTTACAAGCATTCCACAGAAATTCACATGCGTTTCTCTGAAAGGGAAGCAGTCTGCTCCAACACTTCAATTCACTGTGCTAAGTGAATAGAGTGTTGTTTCACTTTCTAAATGCTGTCCTTTCAGAGAAAATCACTTTCCTTTGAAAGTGCCTTAAGCTACTTACACACATTCACAGGAAACTCAAATGCGTTTCTATGAAAGAGAAGCTGTCTGTTCCAACACTTCAATTCACTGTGCGAAGTGAATGGAGTGTTGCTTCACTTTCTAAATGCTGTCCTTTCAGAGAAAATCACTTTCTTTGAAAGTGCCTTAAGCTACTTACACACATTCACAGGAAACTCAAATGCGTTTCTATGAAAGAGAAGCAGTCTGTTCCAACACTTCAATTCACTGTGCGAAGTGAATGGAGTGTTGCTTCACTTTCTAAATGCTGTCCTTTCAGAGAAAATCACTTTCCTTTGAACGTGCCTTAAGCTACTTACAAGCATTCAACAGAAATTCAGATGTGTTTCACTGAAAGAGAAGCAGTCTGTTCCAACACTTCAATTCACTGTGCGAAGTGAATGGAGTGTTGCTTCACTTTCTAATTGCTGTCCTTTCAGAGAAAATCACTTTCCTTTGAAAGTGCCTTAAGCTACTTACAAGCATTCAACAGAAATTCACATGCATTTCACTGATAGAGTAGCAGTCTGTTCCAACACTTCAATTCACTGTGCGAAGTGAATGGAGTGCTGCTTCACTTTCTAAATGCTGTCCTTTCAGAGAAAATCACTTTCCTTTGAAAGTGCCTTAAGCTACTTACAAGCATTCACAAGAAACTCACATGCATTTTTCTGAAAGAGAAGCAGTCTGTTCCAACACTTCAATTCATTGTGCGTAGTGAATGGAGTGTTGCTTCACTTTCTAAATGCTGTCCTTTCAGAGAAAATCACTTTCCTTTGAAAGTGCCTTAAGCTACTTACTAGCATTCAATAGAAATTCACATGTGTTTCTCTGAAATAGAAGCAGTCTGTTCCAACACTTCAATTCACTGTGCGAAGTGAATGGAGTGTTGCTTCACTTTCTAAATGCTGTCCTTTCAGAGAAAATCACTTTCCTTTGAAAGTGCCTTAAGCTACTTACAAGCATTCACAAGAAACTCACATGCATTTTTCTGAAAGAGAAGCAGTCTGTTCCAACACTTCAATTCACTGTGCGTAGTGAATGGAGTGTTGCTTCACTTTCTAAATGCTGTCCTTTCAGAGAAAATCACTTTCCTTTGAAAGTGCCTTAAGCTACTTACAAGCATTCAATAGAAATTCACATGTGTTTCTCTGAAAAAGAAGCAGTCTGTTCCAACACTTCAATTCACTGTGCGAAGTGAATGGAGTGTTGCTTCACTTTCTAAATGCTGTCCTTTCAGAGAAAATCACTTTCCTTTGAAAGTGCCTTAAGCTACTTACAAGCATTCCACAGAAATTCACATGCGTTTCTCTGAAAGGGAACCAGTCTGCTCCAACACTTCAATTCACTGTGCTAAGTGAATAGAGTGTTGTTTCACTTTCTAAATGCTGTCCTTTCAGAGAAAATCACTTTCCTTTGAAAGTGCCTTAAGCTACTTACACACATTCACAGGAAACTCAAATGCGTTTCTATGAAAGAGAAGCTGTCTGTTCCAACACTTCAATTCACTGTGCGAAGTGAATGGAGTGTTGCTTCACTTTCTAAATGCTGTCCTTTCAGAGAAAATCACTTTCTTTGAAAGTGCCTTAAGCTACTTACACACATTCACAGGAAACTCAAATGCGTTTCTATGAAAGAGAAGCTGTCTGTTCCAACACTTCAATTCACTGTGCGAAGTGAATGGAGTGTTGCTTCACTTTCTAAATGCTGTCCTTTCAGAGAAAATCACTTTCCTTTGAACGTGCCTTAAGCTACTTACAAGCATTCAACAGAAATTCAGATGTGTTTCACTGAAAGAGAAGCATTCTGTTCCAACACTTCAATTCACTGTGCGAAGTGAATGGAGTGTTGCTTCACTTTCTAATTGCTGTCCTTTCAGAGAAAATCACTTTCCTTTGAAAGTGCCTTAAGCTACTTACAAGCATTCAACAGAAATTCACATGCATTTCACTGAAAGAGTAGCAGTCTGTTCCAACACTTCAATTCACTGTGCGAAGTGAATGGAGTGCTGCTTCACTTTCTAAATGCTGTCCTTTCAGAGAAAATCACTTTCCTTTGAAAGTGCCTTAAGCTACTTACAAGCATTCACAAGAAACTCACATGCATTTTTCTGAAAGAGAAGCAGTCTGTTCCAACACTTCAATTCACTGTGCGTAGTGAATGGAGTGTTGCTTCACTTTCTAAATGCTGTCCTTTCAGAGAAAATCACTTTCCTTTGAAAGTGCCTTAAACTACTTACTAGCATTCAATAGAAATTCACATGTGTTTCTCTGAAATAGAAGCAGTCTGTTCCAACACTTCAATTCACTGTGCGAAGTGAATGGAGTGTTGCTTCACCTTCTAAATGCTGTCCTTTCAGAGAAAATCACTTTCCTTTGAAAGTGCCTTAAGCTACTTACAAGCATTCACAAGAAACTCACATGCATTACTCTGAAAGAGAAGCAGTCTGTTCCAACACTTCAATTCACTGTGCGTAGTGAATGGAGTGTTGCTTCACTTTCTAAATGCTGTCCTTTCAGAGAAAATCACTTTCCTTTGAAAGTGCCTTAAGCTACTTACAAGCATTCAATAGAAATTCACATGCGTTTCGCTGAAAGAAAAGCAGTCAGTTCCAACACTTCAATTCACTGTGCGAAGTGAATGGAGTGTTGCTTCACTTTCTAAATGCTGTCCTTTTGAAAAAATCACTTTCCTTTGAAAGTGCCTTAAGCTACTTACAAGCATTCAATAGAAATTCACATGCGATTCTCTGAAAGAGAAGCATTCTGTTCCAACACTTCAATTCACTGTGCGAAGAGAATGGAGAGTTGCTTCACTTTCTAAATGCTGTCCTTTCAGAGAAAATCACTTTCCTTTGAAAGTGCCTTAAGCTACTTACAAGCATTCACAAGAAACTCACATGCATTTTTCTGAAAGAGAAGCAGTCTGTTCCAACACTTCAATTCACTGTGCGTAGTGAATGGAGTGTTGGTTCACTTTCTAAATGCTGTCCTTTCAGAGAAAATCACTTTCCTTTGAAAGTGCCTTAAGCTACTTACAAGCATTCAATAGAAATTCACATGTGTTTCTCTGAAAAAGAAGCAGTCTGTTCCAACACTTCAATTCACTGTGCGAAGTGAATGGAGTGTTGCTTCACTTTCTAAATGCTGTCCTTTCAGAGAAAATCACTTTCCTTTGAAAGTGCCTTAAGCTACTTACAAGCATTCCACAGAAATTCACATGCGTTTCTCTGAAAGGGAAGCAGTCTGCTCCAACACTTCAATTCACTGTGCTAAGTGAATAGAGTGTTGTTTCACTTTCTAAATGCTGTCCTTTCAGAGAAAATCACTTTCCTTTGAAAGTGCCTTAAGCTACTTACACACATTCGCAGGAAACTCAAATGCGTTTCTATGAAAGAGAAGCTGTCTGTTCCAACACTTCAATTCACTGTGCGAAGTGAATGGAGTGTTGCTTCACTTTCTAAATGCTGTCCTTTCAGAGAAAATCACTTTCTTTGAAAGTTCCTTAAGCTACTTACACACATTCACAGGAAACTCAAATGCGTTTCTATGAAAGAGAAGCTGTCTGTTCCAACACTTCAATTCACTGTGCGAAGTGAATGGAGTGTTGCTTCACTTTCTAAATGCTGTCCTTTCAGAGAAAATCACTTTCCTTTGAACGTGCCTTAAGCTACTTACAAGCATTCAACAGAAATTCAGATGTGTTTCACTGAAAGAGAAGCAGTTTGTTCCAACACTTCAATTCACTGTGCGAAGTGAATGTAGTGTTGCTTCACTTTCTAATTGCTGTCCTTTCAGAGAAAATCACTTTCCTTTGAAAGTGCCTTAAGCTACTTACAAGCATTCAACAGAAATTCACATGCATTTCACTGAAAGAGTAGCAGTCTGTTCCAACACTTCAATTCACTGTGCGAAGTGAATGGAGTGCTGCTTCACTTTCTAAATGCTGTCCTTTCAGAGAAAATCACTTTCCTTTGAAAGTGCCTTAAGCTACATACAAGCATTCACAAGAAACTCACATGCATTTTTCTGAAAGAGAAGCAGTCTGTTCCAACACTTCAATTCACTGTGCGTAGTGAATGAAGTGTTGCTTCACTTTCTAAATGCTGTCCTTTCAGAGAAAATCACTTTTCTTTGAAAGTGCCTTAAGCTACTTACTAGCATTCAATAGAAATTCACATGTGTTTCTCTGAAAAAGAAGCAGTCTGTTCCAACACTTCAATTCACTGTGCGAAGTGAATGGAGTGTTGCTTCACTTTCTAAATGCTGTCCTTTCAGAGAAAATCACTTTCCTTTGAAAGTGCCTTAAGCTACTTACAAGCATTCACAAGAAACTCACATGCATTTTTCTGAAAGAGAAGCAGTCTGTTCCAACACTTCAATTCACTGTGCGTAGTGAATGGAGTGTTGCTTCACTTTCTAAATGCTGTCCTTTCAAAGAAAATCACTTTCCTTTGAAAGTGCCTTAAGCTACTTACAAGCATTCAATAGAAATTCACATGCGTTTCTCTGAAAGAGAAGCAGTCAGTTCCAACACTTCAATTCACTGTGCGAAGTGAATGGAGTGTTGCTTCACTTTCTAAATGCTGTCCTTTCAGAGAAAATCACTTTCCTTTGAAAGTGCCTTAAGCTGCTTACAAGCATTCAATAGAAATTCACATGCGATTCTCTGAAAGAGAAGCATTCTGTTCCAACACTTCAATTCAATGTGCGAAGAGAATGGAGAGTTGCTTCACTTTCTAAATGCTGTCCTTTCAGAGAAAATCACTTTCCTTTGAAAGTGCCTTCAGCTACTTACAAGCATTTAACAGAAATTCACATGTGTTTCTATGAAAAAGAATCAGTCTGTTCCAACACTTCAATTCACTGTGCGAAGTGAATGGAGAGTTGCTTCACTTTATAAACGCTGTCCTTTCAGAGAAAATCACTTTGCTTTGAAAGTGCGTTAAGCTACTTACAAGCATTCACAAAAAACTCACATCCGTTTCTCTGAAAGAGAAGAAGTCTGTTCCAACACTTCAATTCACTGGGCGAAGTGAATGGAGTCTTGCTTCACTTTCTATATGCTCTCCTTTTAGAGAAAATCACTCTCTTTTGAAAATGCCTTAAGCTACATACAAGCATTCAGAAGAACTCACATACATTTTTCTGAAAGAGAAGCAGTCTGTTCCAACACTTCAATTCACTGTGCGAAGTGAATGGAGTGTTGTTTCACTTTCTAAATGCTGTCCTTTCAGAGAAAATCACTTTCCTTTGAAAGTGCCTTAAGCTACTTACACACATTCACAGGAAACTCAAATTCGGTTCTATGAAAGAGAAGCTGTCTGTTCCAACACTTCAATTCACTGTGCGAAGTGAATGGAGTGTTGCTTCACTTTCTAAATGCTGTCCTTTCAGAGAAAATCACTTTCCTTTGAAAGTGCCTTAAGCTACTTACAAGCATTCAACAGAAATTCACATGCGTTTCACTGAAAGAGAAGCAGTCTGTTCCAACACTTCAATTTACTGTGCGAAGTGAATGGAGTGTTGCTTCACTTTCTAAATGCTGTCCTTTCAGAGAAAATCACTTTCCTTTGAAAGTGCCTTAAGCTACTTACAAGCATTCACAAGAAACTCACATGCATTTTTCTGAAATAGAAGCAGTTTGTTCCAACACTACAATTAACTGTGCGAAGTGAATGGAGTGTTGCTTCACTTTCTATATGCTCTGCTTTTAGAGAAAATCACTCTTTTTTGAAACTGCCTTAAGCTACTTACAAGCATTCACAAAAAACTCATATCTGTTTCTCTGAAAGAGAAGTAGTCTGTTCCAACACTTCAATTCACTGTGCGAAGTGAATGGAGTGTTGCTTCACTTTCTAAATGCTGTCCTTTCAGAGAAAATCACTTTCCTTTCAAAGTGCCTTAAGCTACTTACACACATTCACAGGAAACTCAAATGCGTTTCTATGAAAGAGAAGCTGTCTGTTCCAACACTTCAATTCACTGTGCGAAGTGAATGGAGTGTTGCTTCACTTTCTAAATGCTGTACTTTCAGAGAAAATCACTTTCCTTTGAAAGTGCCTTAAGCTACTTACAAGCATTCAACAGAAATTCACATGCGTTTCACTGAAAGAGAAGCAGTCTGTTCCAACACTTCAATTCACTGTGCGAAGTGAATGGAGTGTTGCTTCACTTTCTAAATGCTGTCCTTTCAGAGAAAATCACTCTCCTTTCAAAGTGCCTTAAGCTACTTACAAGCATTCACAAGAAACTCACATGCATTTTTCTGAAAGAGAAGCAGTCTTTTCCAACACTTCAATTCACTGTGCGTAGTGAATGGAGTGTTGCTTCACTTTCTAAATGCTGTCCTTTCAGAGAAAATCACTTTCCTTTGAACGTGCCTTAAGCTACTTACAAGCATTCAACAGAAATTCAGATGTGTTTCACTGAAAGAGAAGCAGTCTGTTCCAACACTTCAATTCACTGTGCGAAGTGAATGGAGTGTTGCTTCACTTTCTAATTGCTGTCCTTTCAGAGAAAATCACTTTCCTATGAAAGTGCCTTAAGCTACTTACAAGCATTCAACAGAAATTCACATGCATTTCACTGAAAGAGTAGCAGTCTGTTCCAACACTTCAATTCACTGTGCGAAGTGAATGGAGTGCTGCTTCACTTTCTAAATGCTGTCCTTTCAGAGAAAATCACTTTCCTTTGAAAGTGCCTTAAGCTACTTACAAGCATTCACAAGAAACTCACATGCATTTTTCTGAAAGAGAAGCAGTCTGTTCCAACACTTCAATTCACTGTGCGTAGTGAATGAAGTGTTGCTTCACTTTCTAAATGCTGTCCTTTCAGAGAAAATCACTTTTCTTTGAAAGTGCCTTAAGCTACTTACTAGCATTCAATAGAAATTCACATGTGTTTCTCTGAAAAAGAAGCAGTCTGTTCCAACACTTCATTCACTGTGCGAAGTGAATGGAGTGTTGCTTCACTTTCTAAATGCTGTCCTTTCAGAGAAAATCACTTTCCTTTGAAAGTGCCTTAAGCTACTTACAAGCATTCACAAGAAACTCACATGCATTTTTCTGAAAGAGAAGCAGTCTGTTCCAACACTTCAATTCACTGTGCGTAGTGAACGGAGTGTTGCTTCACTTTCTAAATGCTGTCCTTTCAGAGAAAATCACTTTCCTTTGAAAGTGCCTTAAGCTACTTACAAGCATTCAATAGAAATTCACATGCGTTTCTCTGAAAGAGAAGCAGTCAGTTCCAACACTTCAATTCACTGTGCGAAGTGAATGGAGTGTTGCTTCACTTTCTAAATGCTGTCCTTTCAGAGAAAATCACTTTCCTTTGAAAGTGCCTTAAGCTGCTAACAAGCATTCAATAGAAATTCACATGCGATTCTCTGAAAGAGAAGCATTCTGTTCCAACACTTCAATTCAATGTGCGAAGAGAATGGAGAGTTGCTTCACTTTCTAAATGCTGTCCTTTCAGAGAAAATCACTTTCCTTTGAAAGTGCCTTCAGCTACTTACAAGCATTTAACAGAAATTCACATGTGTTTCTATGAAAAAGAAGCAGTCTGTTCCAACACTTCAATTCACTGTGCGAAGTGAATGGAGAGTTGCTTCACTTTATAAACGCTGTCCTTTCAGAGAAAATCACTTTGCTTTGAAAGTGCGTTAAGCTACTTACAAGCATTCACAAAAAACTCACATCCGTTTCTCTGAAAGAGAAGAAGTCTGTTCCAACACTTCAATTCACTGGGCGAAGTGAATGGAGTCTTGCTTCACTTTCTATATGCTCTCCTTTTAGAGAAAATCACTCTCTTTTGAAAATGCCTTAAGCTACATACAAGCATTCAGAAGAACTCACATACATTTTTCTGAAAGAGAAGCAGTCTGTTCCAACACTTCAATTCACTGTGCGAAGTGAATGGAGTGTTGTTTCACTTTCTAAATGCTGTCCTTTCAGAGAAAATCACTTTCCTTTGAAAGTGCCTTAAGCTACTTACACACATTCACAGGAAACTCAAATGCGTTTCTATGAAAGAGAAGCTGTCTGTTCCAACACTTCAATTCACTGTGCGAAGTGAATGGAGTGTTGCTTCACTTTCTAAATGCTGTCCTTTCAGAGAAAATCACTTTCCTTTGAAAGTGCCTTAAGCTACTTACAAGCATTCAACAGAAATTCACATGCGTTTCACTGAAAGAGAAGCAGTCTGTTCCAACACTTCAATTCACTGTGCGAAGTGAATGGAGTGTTGCTTCACTTTCCAAATGCTGTCCTTTCAGAGAAAATCACTTTCTTTGAAAGTGCCTTAAGCTACTTACAAGCATTCAACAGAAATTCACATGCGTTTCACTGAAAGAGAAGCAGTCTGTTCCAACACTTCAATTAACTGTGCGAAGTGAATGGAGTGTTGCTTCACTTTCTAAATGCTGTCCTTTCAGAGAAAATCACTTTCCTTTGAAAGTGCCTTAAGCTACTTACAAGCATTCACAAGAAACTCACATGCATTTTTCTGAAATAGAAGCAGTTTGTTCCAACACTACAATTAACTGTGCGAAGTGAATGGAGTGTTGCTTCACTTTCTATATGCTATCCTTTTAGAGAAAATCACTCTCTTTTGAAACTGCCTTAAGCTACTTACAAGCATTCACAAAAAACTCATATCTGTTTCTCTGAAAGAGAAGTAGTCTGTTCCAACACTTCAATTCACTGTGCGAAGTGAATGGAGTGTTGCTTCACTTTCTAAATGCTGTCCTTTCAGAGAAAATCACTTTCCTTTGAAAGTGCCTTAAGCTACTTACACAGATTCACAGGAAACTCAAATGCGTTTCTATGAAAGAGAAGCTGTCTGTTCCAACACTTCAATTCACTGTGCGAAGTGAATGGAGTGTTGCTTCACTTTCTAAATGCTGTCCTTTCAGAGAAAATCACTTTCCTTTGAAAGTGCCTTAAGCTACTTACAAGCATTCAACAGAAATTCACATGTGTTTCACTGAAAGAGAAGCAGTCTGTTCCAACACTTCAATTCACTGTGCGAAGTGAATGGAGTGTTGCTTCACTTTCTAAATGCTGTCCTTTCAGAGAAAATCACTCTCCTTTCAAAGTGCCTTAAGCTACTTACAAGCATTCACAAGAAACTCACATGCATTTTTCTGAAAGAGAAGCAGTCTGTTCCAACACTTCAATTCACTGTGCGTAGTGAATGGAGTGTTGCTTCACTTTCTAAATGCTGTCCTTTCAGAGAAAATCACTTTCCTTTGAACGTGCCTTAAGCTACTTACAAGCATTCAACAGAAATTCAGATGTGTTTCACTGAAAGAGAAGCAGTCTGTTCCAACACTTCAATTCACTGTGCGAAGTGAATGGAGTGTTGCTTCACTTTCTAATTGCTGTCCTTTCAGAGAAAATCACTTTCCTATGAAAGTGCCTTAAGCTACTTACAAGCATTCAACAGAAATTCACATGCATTTCACTGAAAGGGTAGCAGTCTGTTCCAACACTTCAATTCACTGTGCGAAGTGAATGGAGTGCTGCTTCACTTTCTAAATGCTGTCCTTTCAGAGAAAATCACTTTCCTTTGAAAGTGCCTTAAGCTACTTACAAGCATTCACAAGAAACTCACATGCATTTTTCTGAAAGAGAAGCAGTCTGTTCCAACACTTCAATTCACTGTGCGTAGTGAATGGAGTGTTGCTTCACTTTCTAAATGCTGTCCTTTCAGAGAAAATCACTTTCCTTTGAAAGTGCCTTAAGCTACTTACAAGCATTCACAAAAAACTCATATCTGTTTCTCTGAAAGAGAAGTGGTCTGTTCCAACACTTCAATTCACTGTTCGAAGTTAATGGAGTGTTGTTTCACTTTCTAAATGCTGTCCTTTCAGAGAAAATCACTTTCCTTTGAAAGTGCCTTAAGCTACTTACAAGCATTCCACAGAAATTCACATGCGTTTCTCTGAAAGAGAAGCAGTCTGCTCCAACACTTCAATTCACTGTGCGAAGTGAATGGAGTGTTGTTTCACTTTCTAAATGCTGTCCTTTCAGAGAAAATCACTTTCCTTTGAAAGTGACTTAAGCTACTTGCACACATTCACAGGAAACTCAAATGCGTTTCTATGAAAGAGAAGCTGTCTGTTCCAACACTTCAATTCACTGTGCGAAGTGAATGGAGTGTTGCTTCACTTTCTAAATGCTGTCCTTTCAGAGAAAATCACTTTCCTTTGAAAGTGCCTTAAGCTACTTACAAGCATTCAACAGAAATTCACATGCGTTTCACTGAAAGAGAAGCAGTCTGTTCCAACACTTCAATTTACTGTGCGAAGTGAATGGAGTGTTGCTTCACTTTCTAAATGCTGTCCTTTCAAAGAAAATCACTTTCCTTTGAAAGTGCCTTAAGCTACTTACAAGCATTCACAAGAAAGTCACATCTGTTTCTCTGAAAGAGAAGCAGTCTGTTCCAACACTTCAATTCACTGTGCGAAGTGAATGGAATGTTGCTTCACTTTCTAAATGCTCTCCTTTTAGAGAAATTCACTCTCTTTTGAAACTGCCTTAAGCAACTTACAAGCATTCCACAGAAATTCACATGCGTTTCTCTGAAAAAGAACCAGTCTGTTCCAACACTTCAGTTCACTGTGCGAAGTGAATGGAGTGTTGCTTCACTTTCTAAATGCTGTCCTTTCAGAGAAAATCACTTTCCTTTGAAAGTGCCTTAAGCTACTTACAAGCATTCACAAGAAACTCACATGCATTTTTCTGAAAGAGAAGCAGTCTGTTCCAACACTTCAATTCACTGTGCGTAGTGAATGGAGTGTTGCTTCACTTTCTAAATGCTGTCCTTTCAGAGAAAATCACTTTCCTTTGAAAGTGCCTTAAGCTACTTACAAGCATTCAATAGAAATTCACATGTGTTTCTCTGAAAAAGAAGCAGTCTTTTCCAACACTTCAATTCACTGTGCGAAGTGAATGGAGTGTTGCTTCACTTTCTAAATGCTGTCCTTTCAGAGAAAATCACTTTCCTTTGAAAGTGCCTTAAGCTACTTACAAGCATTCCACAGAAATTCACATGCGTTTCTCTGAAAGGGAAGCAGTCTGCTCCAACACTTCAATTCACTGTGCTAAGTGAATAGAGTGTTGTTTCACTTTCTAAATGCTGTCCTTTCAGAGAAAATCACTTTCCTTTGAAAGTGCCTTAAGCTACTTACACACATTCACAGGAAACTCAAATGCGTTTCTATGAAAGAGAAGCTGTCTGTTCCAACACTTCAATTCACTGTGCGAAGTGAATGGAGTGTTGCTTCACTTTCTAAATGCTGTCCTTTCAGAGAAAATCACTTTCTTTGAAAGTGCCTTAAGCTACTTACACACATTCACAGGAAACTCAAATGCGTTTCTATGAAAGAGAAGCAGTCTGTTCCAACACTTCAATTCACTGTGCGAAGTGAATGGAGTGTTGCTTCACTTTCTAAATGCTGTCCTTTCAGAGAAAATCACTTTCCTTTGAACGTGCCTTAAGCTACTTACAAGCATTCACAAGAAACTCACATGCATTTTTCTGAAAGAGAAGCAGTCTGTTCCAACACTTCAATTCATTGTGCGTAGTGAATGGAGTGTTGCTTCACTTTCTAAATGCTGTCCTTTCAGAGAAAATCACTTTCCTTTGAAAGTGCCTTAAGCTACTTACTAGCATTCAATAGAAATTCACATGTGTTTCTCTGAAATAGAAGCAGTCTGTTCCAACACTTCAATTCACTGTGCGAAGTGAATGGAGTGTTGCTTCACTTTCTAAATGCTGTCCTTTCAGAGAAAATCACTTTCCTTTGAAATTGCCTTAAGCTACTTACAAGCATTCAACAGAAATTCACATGCATTTCACTGAAAGAGAAGCAGTCTGTTCCAACACTTCAATTCACTGTGCGAAGTGAATGGAGTGTTGCTTCACTTTCTAAATGCTGTCCTTTCAGAGAAAATCACTTTCCTTTGAAAGTGCCTTAAGCTACTTACAAGCATTCACAAAAAACTCATATCTGTTTCTCTGAAAGAGAAGTGGTCTGTTCCAACACTTCAATTCACTGTTCGAAGTTAATGGAGTGTTGTTTCACTTTCTAAATGCTGTCCTTTCAGAGAAAATCACTTTCCTTTGAAAGTGCCTTAAGCTACTTACAAGCATTCCACAGAAATTCACATGCATTTCTCTGAAAGAGAAGCAGTCTGCTCCAACACTTCAATTCACTGTGCGAAGTGAATGGAGTGTTGTTTCACTTTCTAAATGCTGTCCTTTCAGAGAAAATCACTTTCCTTTGAAAGTGACTTAAGCTACTTGCACACATTCACAGGAAACTCAAATGCGTTTCTATGAAAGAGAAGCTGTCTGTTCCAACACTTCAATTCACTGTGCGAAGTGAATGGAGTGTTGCTTCACTTTCTAAATGCTGTCCTTTCAGAGAAAATCACTTTCCTTTGAAAGTGCCTTAAGCTACTTACAAGCATTCAACAGAAATTCACATGCGTTTCACTGAAAGAGAAGCAGTCTGTTCCAACACTTCAATTTACTGTGCGAAGTGAATGGAGTGTTGCTTCACTTTCTAAATGCTGTCCTTTCAAAGAAAATCACTTTCCTTTGAAAGTGCCTTAAGCTACTTACAAGCATTCACAAGAAAGTCACATCTGTTTCTCTGAAAGAGAAGCAGTCTGTTCCAACACTTCAATTCACTGTGCGAAGTGAATGGAATGTTGCTTCACTTTCTAAATGCTCTCCTTTTAGAGAAATTCACTCTCTTTTGAAACTGCCTTAAGCAACTTACAAGCATTCACAAGAAACTCACATCCGTTTCTCTGAAAGAGAAGAAGTCTGTTCCAACACTTCAATTCACTGTGCGAAGTGAATGGAGTGTTGCTTCACTTTCTAAATGCTGTCCTTTCAGAGAAAATCACTTTCCTTTGAAAGTGCCTTAAGCTACTTACAAGCATTCCACAGAAATTCACATGCGTTTCTCTGAAAAAGAACCAGTCTGTTCCAACACTTCAGTTCACTGTGCGAAGTGAATGGAGTGTTGCTTCACTTTCTAAATGCTGTCCTTTCAGAGAAAATCACTTTCCTTTGAAAGTGCCTTAAGCTACTTACAAGCATTCACAAGAAACTCACATGCATTTTTCTGAAAGAGAAGCAGTCTGTTCCAACACTTCAATTCACTGTGCGTAGTGAATGGAGTGTTGCTTCACTTTCTAAATGCTGTCCTTTCAGAGAAAATCACTTTCCTTTGAAAGTGCCTTAAGCTACTTACAAGCATTCAATAGAAATTCACATGTGTTTCTCTGAAAAAGAAGCAGTCTTTTCCAACATTTCAATTCACTGTGCGAAGTGAATGGAGTGTTGCTTCACTTTCTAAATGCTGTCCTTTCAGAGAAAATCACTTTCCTTTGAAAGTGCCTTAAGCTACTTACAAGCATTCCACAGAAATTCACATGCGTTTCTCTGAAAGGGAAGCAGTCTGCTCCAACACTTCAATTCACTGTGCTAAGTGAATAGAGTGTTGTTTCACTTTCTAAATGCTGTCCTTTCAGAGAAAATCACTTTCCTTTGAAAGTGCCTTAAGCTACTTACACACATTCACAGGAAACTCAAATGCGTTTCTATGAAAGAGAAGCTGTCTGTTCCAACACTTCAATTCACTGTGCGAAGTAAATGGAGTGTTGCTTCACTTTCTAAATGCTGTCCTTTCAGAGAAAATCACTTTCTTTGAAAGTGCCTTAAGCTACTTACACACATTCACAGGAAACTCAAATGCGTTTCTATGAAAGAGAAGCAGTCTGTTCCAACACTTCAATTCACTGTGCGAAGTGAATGGAGTGTTGCTTCACTTTCTAAATGCTGTCCTTTCAGAGAAAATCACTTTCCTTTGAACGTGCCTTAAGCTACTTACAAGCATTCAACAGAAATTCAGATGTGTTTCACTGAAAGAGAAGCAGTCTGTTCCAACACTTCAATTCACTGTGCGAAGTGAATGGAGTGTTGCTTCACTTTCTAATTGCTGTCCTTTCAGAGAAAATCACTTTCCTTTGAAAGTGCCTTAAGCTACTTACAAGCATTCAACAGAAATTCACATGCATTTCACTGAAAGAGTAGCAGTCTGTTCCAACACTTCAATTCACTGTGCGAAGTGAATGGAGTGCTGCTTCACTTTCTAAATGCTGTCCTTTCAGAGAAAATCACTTTCCTTTGAAAGTGCCTTAAGCTACTTACAAGCATTCACAAGAAACTCACATGCATTTTTCTGAAAGAGAAGCAGTCTGTTCCAACACTTCAATTCATTGTGCGTAGTGAATGGAGTGTTGCTTCACTTTCTAAATGCTGTCCTTTCAGAGAAAATCACTTTCCTTTGAAAGTGCCTTAAGCTACTTACTAGCATTCAATAGAAATTCACATGTGTTTCTCTGAAATAGAAGCAGTCTGTTCCAACACTTCAATTCACTGTGCGAAGTGAATGGAGTGTTGCTTCACTTTCTAAATGCTGTCCTTTCAGAGAAAATCACTTTCCTTTGAAAGTGCCTTAAGCTACTTACAAGCATTCACAAGAAACTCACATGCATTTTTCTGAAAGAGAAGCAGTCTGTTCCAACACTTCAATTCACTGTGCGTAGTGAATGGAGTGTTGCTTCACTTTCTAAATGCTGTCCTTTCAGAGAAAATCACTTTCCTTTGAAAGTGCCTTAAGCTACTTACAAGCATTCAATAGAAATTCACATGTGTTTCTCTGAAAAAGAAGCAGTCTTTTCCAACACTTCAATTCACTGTGCGAAGTGAATGGAGTGTTGCTTCACTTTCTAAATGCTGTCCTTTCAGAGAAAATGACTTTCCTTTGAACGTGCCTTAAGCTACTTACAAGCATTCAACAGAAATTCACCTGCGTTTCTCTGAAAGAGAAGCAGTCTGTTCCAACAATTCAATTCACTGTGCGAAGTGAATGGAGTGTTGCTTCACTTTCTAAATGCTGTCCTTTCAGAGAAAATCACTTTCCTTTGAAAGTGCCTTAAGCTACTTACAAGCATTCCACAGAAATTCACATGCGTTTCTCTGAAAGGGAAGCAGTCTGCTCCAACACTTCAATTCACTGTGCTAAGTGAATAGAGTGTTGTTTCACTTTCTAAATGCTGTCCTTTCAGAGAAAATCACTTTCCTTTGAAAGTGCCTTAAGCTACTTACACACATTCACAGGAAACTCAAATGCGTTTCTATGAAAGAGAAGGTGTCTGTTCCAACACTTCAATTCACTGTGCGAAGTGAATGGAGTGTTGCTTCACTTTCTAAATGCTGTCCTTTCAGAGAAAATCAATTTCTTTGAAAGTGCCTTAAGCTACTTACACACATTCACAGGAAACTCAAATGCGTTTCTATGAAAGAGAAGCTGTCTGTTCCAACACTTCAATTCACTGTGCGAAGTGAATGGAGTGTTGCTTCACTTTCTAAATGCTGTCCTTTCAGAGAAAATGACTTTCCTTTGAACGTGCCTTAAGCTACTTACAAGCATTCAACAGAAATTCACCTGCGTTTCTCTGAAAGAGAAGCAGTCTGTTCCAACACTTCAATTCACTGTGCGAAGTGAATGGAGTGTTGCTTCACTTTCTAAATGCTGTCCTTTCAGAGAAAATCACTTTCCTTTGAAAGTGTCTTAAGCTACTTACAAGCATTCACAAAAAACTCATATCTGTTTCTCTGAAAGAGAAGTGGTCTGTTCCAACACTTCAATTCACTGTTCGAAGTTAATGGAGTGTTGTTTCACTTTCTAAATGCTGTCCTTTCAGAGAAAATCACTTTCCTTTGAAAGTGCCTTAAGCTACTTACAAGCATTCCACAGAAATTCACATGCGTTTCTCTGAAAGAGAAGCAGTCTGTTCCAACACTTCAATTCACTGTGCGAAGTGAATGGAGTGTTGTTTCACTTTCTAAATGCTGTCCTTTCAGAGAAAATCACTTTCCTTTGAAAGTGACTTAAGCTACTTGCACACATTCACAGGAAACTCAAATGCGTTTCTATGAAAGAGAAGCTGTCTGTTCCAACACTTCAATTCACTGTGCGAAGTGAATGGAGTGTTGCTTCACTTTCTAAATGCTGTCCTTTCAGAGAAAATCACTTTCCTTTGAAAGTGCCTTAAGCTACTTACAAGCATTCAACAGAAATTCATATGCGTTTCACTGAAAGAGAAGCAGTCTGTTCCAACACTTCAATTTACTGTGCGAAGTGAATGGAGTGTTGCTTCACTTTCTAAATGCTGTCCTTTCAAAGAAAATCACTTTCCTTTGAAAGTGCCTTAAGCTACTTACAAGCATTCACAAGAAAGTCACATCTGTTTCTCTGAAAGAGAAGCAGTCTGTTCCAACACTTCAATTCACTGTGCGAAGTGAATGGAATGTTGCTTCACTTTTTAATGCTCTCCTTTTAGAGAAATTCACTCTCTTTTGAAACTGCCTTAAGCAACTTACAAGCATTCACAAGAAACTCACATCCGTTTCTCTGAAAGAGAAGAAGTCTGTTCCAACACTTCAATTCACTGTGCGAAGTGAATGGAGTGTTGCTTCACTTTCTAAATGCTGTCCTTTCAGAGAAAATCACTTTCCTTTGAAAGTGCCTTAAGCTACTTACAAGCATTCCACAGAAATTCACATGCGTTTCTCTGAAAAAGAACCAGTCTGTTCCAACACTTCAATTCACTGTGCGAAGTGAATGGAGTGTTGCTTCACTTTCTAAATGCTGTCCTTTCAGAGAAAATCACTTTCCTTTGAAAGTGCCTTAAGATACTTACAAGCATTCACAAGAAACTCACATGCATTTTTCTGAAAGAGAAGCAGTCTGTTCCAACACTTCAATTCACTGTGCGTAGTGAATGGAGTGTTGCTTCACTTTCTAAATGCTGTCCTTTCAGAGAAAATCACTTTCCTTTGAAAGTGCCTTAAGCTACTTACAAGCATTCAATAGAAATTCACATGTGTTTCTCTGAAAAAGAAGCAGTCTTTTCCAACACTTCAATTCACTGTGCGAAGTGAATGGAGTGTTGCTTCACTTTCTAAATGCTGTCCTTTCAGAGAAAATCACTTTCCTTTGAAAGTGCCTTAAGCTACTTACAAGCATTCCACAGAAATTCACATGCGTTTCTCTGAAAGGGAAGCAGTCTGCTCCAACACTTCAATTCACTGTGCTAAGTGAATAGAGTGTTGTTTCACTTTCTAAATGCTGTCCTTTCAGAGAAAATCACTTTCCTTTGAAAGTGCCTTAAGCTACTTACACACATTCACAGGAAACTCAAATGCGTTTCTATGAAAGAGAAGCTGTCTGTTCCAACACTTCAATTCACTGTGCGAAGTGAATGGAGTGTTGCTTCACTTTCTAAATGCTGTCCTTTCAGAGAAAATCACTTTCTTTGAAAGTGCCTTAAGCTACTTACACACATTCACAGGAAACTCAAATGCGTTTCTATGAAAGAGAAGCAGTCTGTTCCAACACTTCAATTCACTGTGCGAAGTGAATGGAGTGTTGCTTCACTTTCTAAATGCTGTCCTTTCAGAGAAAATCACTTTCCTTTGAACGTGCCTTAAGCTACTTACAAGCATTCAACAGAAATTCAGATGTGTTTCACTGAAAGAGAAGCAGTCTGTTCCAACACTTCAATTCACTGTGCGAAGTGAATGGAGTGTTGCTTCACTTTCTAATTGCTGTCCTTTCAGAGAAAATCACTTTCCTTTGAAAGTGCCTTAAGCTACTTACAAGCATTCAACAGAAATTCACATGCATTTCACTGAAAGAGTAGCAGTCTGTTCCAACACTTCAATTCACTGTGCGAAGTGAATGGAGTGCTGCTTCACTTTCTAAATGCTGTCCTTTCAGAGAAAATCACTTTCCTTTGAAAGTGCCTTAAGCTACTTACAAGCATTCACAAGAAACTCACATGCATTTTTCTGAAAGAGAAGCAGTCTGTTCCAACACTTCAATTCATTGTGCGTAGTGAATGGAGTGTTGCTTCACTTTCTAAATGCTGTCCTTTCAGAGAAAATCACTTTCCTTTGAAAGTGCCTTAAGCTACTTACTAGCATTCAATAGAAATTCACATGTGTTTCTCTGAAATAGAAGCAGTCTGTTCCAACACTTCAATTCACTGTGCGAAGTGAATGGAGTGTTGCTTCACTTTCTAAATGCTGTCCTTTCAGAGAAAATCACTTTCCTTTGAAAGTGCCTTAAGCTACTTACAAGCATTCACAAGAAACTCACATGCATTTTTCTGAAAGAGAAGCAGTCTGTTCCAACACTTCAATTCACTGTGCGTAGTGAATGGAGTGTTGCTTCACTTTCTAAATGCTGTCCTTTCAGAGAAAATCACTTTCCTTTGAAAGTGCCTTAAGCTACTTACAAGCATTCAATAGAAATTCACATGTGTTTCTCTGAAAAAGAAGCAGTCTGTTCCAACACTTCAATTCACTGTGCGAAGTGAATGGAGTGTTGCTTCACTTTCTAAATGCTGTCCTTTCAGAGAAAATCACTTTCCTTTGAAAGTGCCTTAAGCTACTTACAAGCATTCCACAGAAATTCACATGCGTTTCTCTGAAAGGGAACCAGTCTGCTCCAACACTTCAATTCACTGTGCTAAGTGAATAGAGTGTTGTTTCACTTTCTAAATGCTGTCCTTTCAGAGAAAATCACTTTCCTTTGAAAGTGCCTTAAGCTACTTACACACATTCACAGGAAACTCAAATGCGTTTCTATGAAAGAGAAGCTGTCTGTTCCAACACTTCAATTCACTGTGCGAAGTGAATGGAGTGTTGCTTCACTTTCTAAATGCTGTCCTTTCAGAGAAAATCACTTTCTTTGAAAGTGCCTTAAGCTACTTACACACATTCACAGGAAACTCAAATGCGTTTCTATGAAAGAGAAGCTGTCTGTTCCAACACTTCAATTCACTGTGCGAAGTGAATGGAGTGTTGCTTCACTTTCTAAATGCTGTCCTTTCAGAGAAAATCACTTTCCTTTGAACGTGCCTTAAGCTACTTACAAGCATTCAACAGAAATTCAGATGTGTTTCACTGAAAGAGAAGCATTCTGTTCCAACACTTCAATTCACTGTGCGAAGTGAATGGAGTGTTGCTTCACTTTCTAATTGCTGTCCTTTCAGAGAAAATCACTTTCCTTTGAAAGTGCCTTAAGCTACTTACAAGCATTCAACAGAAATTCACATGCATTTCACTGAAAGAGTAGCAGTCTGTTCCAACACTTCAATTCACTGTGCGAAGTGAATGGAGTGCTGCTTCACTTTCTAAATGCTGTCCTTTCAGAGAAAATCACTTTCCTTTGAAAGTGCCTTAAGCTACTTACAAGCATTCACAAGAAACTCACATGCATTTTTCTGAAAGAGAAGCAGTCTGTTCCAACACTTCAATTCACTGTGCGTAGTGAATGGAGTGTTGCTTCACTTTCTAAATGCTGTCCTTTCAGAGAAAATCACTTTCCTTTGAAAGTGCCTTAAACTACTTACTAGCATTCAATAGAAATTCACATGTGTTTCTCTGAAATAGAAGCAGTCTGTTCCAACACTTCAATTCACTGTGCGAAGTGAATGGAGTGTTGCTTCACCTTCTAAATGCTGTCCTTTCAGAGAAAATCACTTTCCTTTGAAAGTGCCTTAAGCTACTTACAAGCATTCACAAGAAACTCACATGCATTACTCTGAAAGAGAAGCAGTCTGTTCCAACACTTCAATTCACTGTGCGTAGTGAATGGAGTGTTGCTTCACTTTCTAAATGCTGTCCTTTCAGAGAAAATCACTTTCCTTTGAAAGTGCCTTAAGCTACTTACAAGCATTCAATAGAAATTCACATGCGTTTCGCTGAAAGAAAAGCAGTCAGTTCCAACACTTCAATTCACTGTGCGAAGTGAATGGAGTGTTGCTTCACTTTCTAAATGCTGTCCTTTTGAAAAAATCACTTTCCTTTGAAAGTGCCTTAAGCTACTTACAAGCATTCAATAGAAATTCACATGCGATTCTCTGAAAGAGAAGCATTCTGTTCCAACACTTCAATTCACTGTGCGAAGAGAATGGAGAGTTGCTTCACTTTCTAAATGCTGTCCTTTCAGAGAAAATCACTTTCCTTTGAAAGTGCCTTAAGCTACTTACAAGCATTCACAAGAAACTCACATGCATTTTTCTGAAAGAGAAGCAGTCTGTTCCAACACTTCAATTCACTGTGCGTAGTGAATGGAGTGTTGGTTCACTTTCTAAATGCTGTCCTTTCAGAGAAAATCACTTTCCTTTGAAAGTGCCTTAAGCTACTTACAAGCATTCAATAGAAATTCACATGTGTTTCTCTGAAAAAGAAGCAGTCTGTTCCAACACTTCAATTCACTGTGCGAAGTGAATGGAGTGTTGCTTCACTTTCTAAATGCTGTCCTTTCAGAGAAAATCACTTTCCTTTGAAAGTGCCTTAAGCTACTTACAAGCATTCCACAGAAATTCACATGCGTTTCTCTGAAAGGGAAGCAGTCTGCTCCAACACTTCAATTCACTGTGCTAAGTGAATAGAGTGTTGTTTCACTTTCTAAATGCTGTCCTTTCAGAGAAAATCACTTTCCTTTGAAAGTGCCTTAAGCTACTTACACACATTCGCAGGAAACTCAAATGCGTTTCTATGAAAGAGAAGCTGTCTGTTCCAACACTTCAATTCACTGTGCGAAGTGAATGGAGTGTTGCTTCACTTTCTAAATGCTGTCCTTTCAGAGAAAATCACTTTCTTTGAAAGTTCCTTAAGCTACTTACACACATTCACAGGAAACTCAAATGCGTTTCTATGAAAGAGAAGCTGTCTGTTCCAACACTTCAATTCACTGTGCGAAGTGAATGGAGTGTTGCTTCACTTTCTAAATGCTGTCCTTTCAGAGAAAATCACTTTCCTTTGAACGTGCCTTAAGCTACTTACAAGCATTCAACAGAAATTCAGATGTGTTTCACTGAAAGAGAAGCAGTTTGTTCCAACACTTCAATTCACTGTGCGAAGTGAATGTAGTGTTGCTTCACTTTCTAATTGCTGTCCTTTCAGAGAAAATCACTTTCCTTTGAAAGTGCCTTAAGCTACTTACAAGCATTCAACAGAAATTCACATGCATTTCACTGAAAGAGTAGCAGTCTGTTCCAACACTTCAATTCACTGTGCGAAGTGAATGGAGTGCTGCTTCACTTTCTAAATGCTGTCCTTTCAGAGAAAATCACTTTCCTTTGAAAGTGCCTTAAGCTACATACAAGCATTCACAAGAAACTCACATGCATTTTTCTGAAAGAGAAGCAGTCTGTTCCAACACTTCAATTCACTGTGCGTAGTGAATGAAGTGTTGCTTCACTTTCTAAATGCTGTCCTTTCAGAGAAAATCACTTTTCTTTGAAAGTGCCTTAAGCTACTTACTAGCATTCAATAGAAATTCACATGTGTTTCTCTGAAAAAGAAGCAGTCTGTTCCAACACTTCAATTCACTGTGCGAAGTGAATGGAGTGTTGCTTCACTTTCTAAATGCTGTCCTTTCAGAGAAAATCACTTTCCTTTGAAAGTGCCTTAAGCTACTTACAAGCATTCACAAGAAACTCACATGCATTTTTCTGAAAGAGAAGCAGTCTGTTCCAACACTTCAATTCACTGTGCGTAGTGAATGGAGTGTTGCTTCACTTTCTAAATGCTGTCCTTTCAAAGAAAATCACTTTCCTTTGAAAGTGCCTTAAGCTACTTACAAGCATTCAATAGAAATTCACATGCGTTTCTCTGAAAGAGAAGCAGTCAGTTCCAACACTTCAATTCACTGTGCGAAGTGAATGGAGTGTTGCTTCACTTTCTAAATGCTGTCCTTTCAGAGAAAATCACTTTCCTTTGAAAGTGCCTTAAGCTGCTTACAAGCATTCAATAGAAATTCACATGCGATTCTCTGAAAGAGAAGCATTCTGTTCCAACACTTCAATTCAATGTGCGAAGAGAATGGAGAGTTGCTTCACTTTCTAAATGCTGTCCTTTCAGAGAAAATCACTTTCCTTTGAAAGTGCCTTCAGCTACTTACAAGCATTTAACAGAAATTCACATGTGTTTCTATGAAAAAGAATCAGTCTGTTCCAACACTTCAATTCACTGTGCGAAGTGAATGGAGAGTTGCTTCACTTTATAAACGCTGTCCTTTCAGAGAAAATCACTTTGCTTTGAAAGTGCGTTAAGCTACTTACAAGCATTCACAAAAAACTCACATCCGTTTCTCTGAAAGAGAAGAAGTCTGTTCCAACACTTCAATTCACTGGGCGAAGTGAATGGAGTCTTGCTTCACTTTCTATATGCTCTCCTTTTAGAGAAAATCACTCTCTTTTGAAAATGCCTTAAGCTACATACAAGCATTCAGAAGAACTCACATACATTTTTCTGAAAGAGAAGCAGTCTGTTCCAACACTTCAATTCACTGTGCGAAGTGAATGGAGTGTTGTTTCACTTTCTAAATGCTGTCCTTTCAGAGAAAATCACTTTCCTTTGAAAGTGCCTTAAGCTACTTACACACATTCACAGGAAACTCAAATTCGGTTCTATGAAAGAGAAGCTGTCTGTTCCAACACTTCAATTCACTGTGCGAAGTGAATGGAGTGTTGCTTCACTTTCTAAATGCTGTCCTTTCAGAGAAAATCACTTTCCTTTGAAAGTGCCTTAAGCTACTTACAAGCATTCAACAGAAATTCACATGCGTTTCACTGAAAGAGAAGCAGTCAGTTCCAACACTTCAATTTACTGTGCGAAGTGAATGGAGTGTTGCTTCACTTTCTAAATGCTGTCCTTTCAGAGAAAATCACTTTCCTTTGAAAGTGCCTTAAGCTACTTACAAGCATTCACAAGAAACTCACATGCATTTTTCTGAAATAGAAGCAGTTTGTTCCAACACTACAATTAACTGTGCGAAGTGAATGGAGTGTTGCTTCACTTTCTATATGCTCTGCTTTTAGAGAAAATCACTCTTTTTTGAAACTGCCTTAAGCTACTTACAAGCATTCACAAAAAACTCATATCTGTTTCTCTGAAAGAGAAGTAGTCTGTTCCAACACTTCAATTCACTGTGCGAAGTGAATGGAGTGTTGCTTCACTTTCTAAATGCTGTCCTTTCAGAGAAAATCACTTTCCTTTCAAAGTGCCTTAAGCTACTTACACACATTCACAGGAAACTCAAATGCGTTTCTATGAAAGAGAAGCTGTCTGTTCCAACACTTCAATTCACTGTGCGAAGTGAATGGAGTGTTGCTTCACTTTCTAAATGCTGTACTTTCAGAGAAAATCACTTTCCTTTGAAAGTGCCTTAAGCTACTTACAAGCATTCAACAGAAATTCACATGCGTTTCACTGAAAGAGAAGCAGTCTGTTCCAACACTTCAATTCACTGTGCGAAGTGAATGGAGTGTTGCTTCACTTTCTAAATGCTGTCCTTTCAGAGAAAATCACTCTCCTTTCAAAGTGCCTTAAGCTACTTACAAGCATTCACAAGAAACTCACATGCATTTTTCTGAAAGAGAAGCAGTCTTTTCCAACACTTCAATTCACTGTGCGTAGTGAATGGAGTGTTGCTTCACTTTCTAAATGCTGTCTTTTCAGAGAAAATCACTTTCCTTTGAACGTGCCTTAAGCTACTTACAAGCATTCAACAGAAATTCAGATGTGTTTCACTGAAAGAGAAGCAGTCTGTTCCAACACTTCAATTCACTGTGCGAAGTGAATGGAGTGTTGCTTCACTTTCTAATTGCTGTCCTTTCAGAGAAAATCACTTTCCTATGAAAGTGCCTTAAGCTACTTACAAGCATTCAACAGAAATTCACATGCATTTCACTGAAAGAGTAGCAGTCTGTTCCAACACTTCAATTCACTGTGCGAAGTGAATGGAGTGCTGCTTCACTTTCTAAATGCTGTCCTTTCAGAGAAAATCACTTTCCTTTGAAAGTGCCTTAAGCTACTTACAAGCATTCACAAGAAACTCACATGCATTTTTCTGAAAGAGAAGCAGTCTGTTCCAACACTTCAATTCACTGTGCGTAGTGAATGAAGTGTTGCTTCACTTTCTAAATGCTGTCCTTTCAGAGAAAATCACTTTTCTTTGAAAGTGCCTTAAGCTACTTACTAGCATTCAATAGAAATTCACATGTGTTTCTCTGAAAAAGAAGCAGTCTGTTCCAACACTTCATTCACTGTGCGAAGTGAATGGAGTGTTGCTTCACTTTCTAAATGCTGTCCTTTCAGAGAAAATCACTTTCCTTTGAAAGTGCCTTAAGCTACTTACAAGCATTCACAAGAAACTCACATGCATTTTTCTGAAAGAGAAGCAGTCTGTTCCAACACTTCAATTCACTGTGCGTAGTGAACGGAGTGTTGCTTCACTTTCTAAATGCTGTCCTTTCAGAGAAAATCACTTTCCTTTGAAAGTGCCTTAAGCTACTTACAAGCATTCAATAGAAATTCACATGCGTTTCTCTGAAAGAGAAGCAGTCAGTTCCAACACTTCAATTCACTGTGCGAAGTGAATGGAGTGTTGCTTCACTTTCTAAATGCTGTCCTTTCAGAGAAAATCACTTTCCTTTGAAAGTGCCTTAAGCTGCTAACAAGCATTCAATAGAAATTCACATGCGATTCTCTGAAAGAGAAGCATTCTGTTCCAACACTTCAATTCAATGTGCGAAGAGAATGGAGAGTTGCTTCACTTTCTAAATGCTGTCCTTTCAGAGAAAATCACTTTCCTTTGAAAGTGCCTTCAGCTACTTACAAGCATTTAACAGAAATTCACATGTGTTTCTATGAAAAAGAAGCAGTCTGTTCCAACACTTCAATTCACTGTGCGAAGTGAATGGAGAGTTGCTTCACTTTATAAACGCTGTCCTTTCAGAGAAAATCACTTTGCTTTGAAAGTGCGTTAAGCTACTTACAAGCATTCACAAAAAACTCACATCCGTTTCTCTGAAAGAGAAGAAGTCTGTTCCAACACTTCAATTCACTGGGCGAAGTGAATGGAGTCTTGCTTCACTTTCTATATGCTCTCCTTTTAGAGAAAATCACTCTCTTTTGAAAATGCCTTAAGCTACATACAAGCATTCAGAAGAACTCACATACATTTTTCTGAAAGAGAAGCAGTCTGTTCCAACACTTCAATTCACTGTGCGAAGTGAATGGAGTGTTGTTTCACTTTCTAAATGCTGTCCTTTCAGAGAAAATCACTTTCCTTTGAAAGTGCCTTAAGCTACTTACACACATTCACAGGAAACTCAAATGCGTTTCTATGAAAGAGAAGCTGTCTGTTCCAACACTTCAATTCACTGTGCGAAGTGAATGGAGTGTTGCTTCACTTTCTAAATGCTGTCCTTTCAGAGAAAATCACTTTCCTTTGAAAGTGCCTTAAGCTACTTACAAGCATTCAACAGAAATTCACATGCGTTTCACTGAAAGAGAAGCAGTCTGTTCCAACACTTCAATTCACTGTGCGAAGTGAATGGAGTGTTGCTTCACTTTCCAAATGCTGTCCTTTCAGAGAAAATCACTTTCTTTGAAAGTGCCTTAAGCTACTTACAAGCATTCAACAGAAATTCACATGCGTTTCACTGAAAGAGAAGCAGTCTGTTCCAACACTTCAATTAACTGTGCGAAGTGAATGGAGTGTTGCTTCACTTTCTAAATGCTGTCCTTTCAGAGAAAATCACTTTCCTTTGAAAGTGCCTTAAGCTACTTACAAGCATTCACAAGAAACTCACATGCATTTTTCTGAAATAGAAGCAGTTTGTTCCAACACTACAATTAACTGTGCGAAGTGAATGGAGTGTTGCTTCACTTTCTATATGCTATCCTTTTAGAGAAAATCACTCTCTTTTGAAACTGCCTTAAGCTACTTACAAGCATTCACAAAAAACTCATATCTGTTTCTCTGAAAGAGAAGTAGTCTGTTCCAACACTTCAATTCACTGTGCGAAGTGAATGGAGTGTTGCTTCACTTTCTAAATGCTGTCCTTTCAGAGAAAATCACTTTCCTTTGAAAGTGCCTTAAGCTACTTACACAGATTCACAGGAAACTCAAATGCGTTTCTATGAAAGAGAAGCTGTCTGTTCCAACACTTCAATTCACTGTGCGAAGTGAATGGAGTGTTGCTTCACTTTCTAAATGCTGTCCTTTCAGAGAAAATCACTTTCCTTTGAAAGTGCCTTAAGCTACTTACAAGCATTCAACAGAAATTCACATGTGTTTCACTGAAAGAGAAGCAGTCTGTTCCAACACTTCAATTCACTGTGCGAAGTGAATGGAGTGTTGCTTCACTTTCTAAATGCTGTCCTTTCAGAGAAAATCACTCTCCTTTCAAAGTGCCTTAAGCTACTTACAAGCATTCACAAGAAACTCACATGCATTTTTCTGAAAGAGAAGCAGTCTGTTCCAACACTTCAATTCACTGTGCGTAGTGAATGGAGTGTTGCTTCACTTTCTAAATGCTGTCCTTTCAGAGAAAATCACTTTCCTTTGAACGTGCCTTAAGCTACTTACAAGCATTCAACAGAAATTCAGATGTGTTTCACTGAAAGAGAAGCAGTCTGTTCCAACACTTCAATTCACTGTGCGAAGTGAATGGAGTGTTGCTTCACTTTCTAATTGCTGTCCTTTCAGAGAAAATCACTTTCCTATGAAAGTGCCTTAAGCTACTTACAAGCATTCAACAGAAATTCACATGCATTTCACTGAAAGGGTAGCAGTCTGTTCCAACACTTCAATTCACTGTGCGAAGTGAATGGAGTGCTGCTTCACTTTCTAAATGCTGTCCTTTCAGAGAAAATCACTTTCCTTTGAAAGTGCCTTAAGCTACTTACAAGCATTCACAAGAAACTCACATGCATTTTTCTGAAAGAGAAGCAGTCTGTTCCAACACTTCAATTCACTGTGCGTAGTGAATGGAGTGTTGCTTCACTTTCTAAATGCTGTCCTTTCAGAGAAAATCACTTTCCTTTGAAAGTGCCTTAAGCTACTTACAAGCATTCACAAGAAACTCACATGCATTTTTCTGAAATAGAAGCAGTTTGTTCCAACACTACAATTAACTGTGCGAAGTGAATGGAGTGTTGCTTCACTTTCTATATGCTATCCTTTTAGAGAAAATCACTCTCTTTTGAAACTGCCTTAAGCTACTTACAAGCATTCACAAAAAACTCATATCTGTTTCTCTGAAAGAGAAGTAGTCTGTTCCAACACTTCAATTCACTGTGCGAAGTGAATGGAGTGTTGCTTCACTTTCTAAATGCTGTCCTTTCAGAGAAAATCACTTTCCTTTGAAAGTGCCTTAAGCTACTTACACAGATTCACAGGAAACTCAAATGCGTTTCTATGAAAGAGAAGCTGTCTGTTCCAACACTTCAATTCACTGTGCGAAGTGAATGGAGTGTTGCTTCACTTTCTAAATGCTGTCCTTTCAGAGAAAATCACTTTCCTTTGAAAGTGCCTTAAGCTACTTACAAGCATTCAACAGAAATTCACATGTGTTTCACTGAAAGAGAAGCATTCTGTTCCAACACTTCAATTCACTGTGCGAAGTGAATGGAGTGTTGCTTCACTTTCTAAATGCTGTCCTTTCAGAGAAAATCACTCTCTTTTCAAAGTGCCTTAAGCTACTTACAAGCATTCACAAGAAACTCACATGCTTTTTTCTGAAAGAGAAGCAGTCTGTTCCAACACTTCAATTCACTGTGCGTAGTGAGTGGAGTGTTGCTTCACTTTCGAAATGCTGTCCTTTCAGAGAAAATCACTTTCCTTTGAACGTGCCTTAAGCTACTTACAAGCATTCAACAGAAATTCAGATGTGTTTCACTGAAAGAGAAGCAGTCTGTTCCAACACTTCAATTCACTGTGCGAAGTGAATGGAGTGTTGCTTCACTTTCTAATTGCTGTCCTTTCAGAGAAAATCACTTTCCTATGAAAGTGCCTTAAGCTACTTACAAGCATTCAACAGAAATTCACATGCATTTCACTGAAAGAGTAGCAGTCTGTTCCAACACTTCAATTCACTGTGCGAAGTGAATGGAGTGCTGCTTCACTTTCTAAATGCTGTCCTTTCAGAGAAAATCACTTTCCTTTGAAAGTGCCTTAAGCTACTTACAAGCATTCACAAGAAACTCACATGCATTTTTCTGAAAGAGAAGCAGTCTGTTCCAACACTTCAATTCACTGTGCGTAGTGAATGAAGTGTTGCTTCACTTTCTAAATGCTGTCCTTTCAGAGAAAATCACTTTTCTTTGAAAGTGCCTTAAGCTACTTACTAGCATTCAATAGAAATTCACATGTGTTTCTCTGAAAAAGAAGCAGTCTGTTCCAACACTTCATTCACTGTGCGAAGTGAATGGAGTGTTGCTTCACTTTCTAAATGCTGTCCTTTCAGAGAAAATCACTTTCCTTTGAAAGTGCCTTAAGCTGCTTACAAGCATTCACAAGAAACTCACATGCATTTTTCTGAAAGAGAAGCAGTCTGTTCCAACACTTCAATTCACTGTGCGTAGTGAATGGAGTGTTGCTTCACTTTCTAAATGCTGTCCTTTCAGAGAAAATCACTTTCCTTTGAAAGTGCCTTAAGCTACTTACAAGCATTCAATAGAAATTCACATGCGTTTCTCTGAAAGAGAAGCAGTCAGTTCCAACACTTCAAATCACTGTGCGAAGTGAATGGAGTGTTGCTTCACTTTCTAAATGCTGTCCTTTCAGAGAAAATCACTTTCCTTTGAAAGTGCCTTAAGCTGCTTACAAGCATTCAATAGAAATTCACATGCGATTCTCTGAAAGAGAAGCATTCTGTTCCAACACTTCAATTCAATGTGCGAAGAGAATGGAGAGTTGCTTCACTTTCTAAATGCTGTCCTTTCAGAGAAAATCACTTTCCTTTGAAAGTGCCTTCAGCTACTTACAAGCATTTAACAGAAATTCACATGTGTTTCTATTTAAAAGAAGCAGTCTGTTCCAACACTTCAATTCACTGTGCGAAGTGAATGGAGAGTTGCTTCACTTTATAAACGCTGTCCTTTCAGAGAAAATCACTTTGCTTTGAAAGTGCGTTAAGCTACTTACAAGCATTCACAAAAAACTCACATCCGTTTCTCTGAAAGAGAAGAAGTCTGTTCCAACACTTCAATTCACTGGGCGAAGTGAATGGAGTCTTGCTTCACTTTCTATATGCTCTCCTTTTAGAGAAAATCACTCTCTTTTGAAAATGCCTTAAGCTACATACAAGCATTCAGAAGAACTCACATACATTTTTCTGAAAGAGAAGCAGTCTGTTCCAACACTTCAATTCACTGTGCGAATTGAATGGAGTGTTGTTTCACTTTCTAAATGCTGTCCTTTCAGAGAAAATCACTTTCCTTTGAAAGTGCCTTAAGCTACTTACACACATTCACAGGAAACTCAAATTCGGTTCTGTGAAAGAGAAGCTGTCTGTTCCAACACTTCAATTCACTGTGCGAAGTGAATGGAGTGTTGCTTCACTTTCTAAATGCTGTCCTTTCAGAGAAAATCACTTTCCTTTGAAAGTGCCTTAAGCTACTTACAAGCATTCAACAGAAATTCACATGTGTTTCACTGAAAGAAAAGCAGTCTGTTCCAACACTTCAATTCACTGTGCGAAGTGAATGGAGTGTTGCTTCACTTTCTAAATGCTGTCCTTTCAGAGAAAATCACTTTCCTTTGAAAGTGCCTTAAGCTACTTACAAGCATTCAACAGAAATTCACATGCCTTTCACTGAAAGAGAAACAGTCTGTTCCAACACTTCAATTTACTGTGCGAAGTGAATGGAGTGTTGCTTCACTTTCTAAATGCTGTCCTTTCAGAGAAAATCACTTTCCTTTGAAAGTGCCTTAAGCTACTTACAAGCATTCACAAGAAACTCACATGCATTTTTCTGAAATAGAAGCAGTTTGTTCCAACACTACAATTAACTGTGCGAAGTGAATAGAGTGTTGCTTCACTTTCAATATGCTCTCCTTTTAGAGAAAATCACTCTTTTTTGAAACTGCCTTAAGCTACTTACAAGCATTCACAAAAAACTCATATCTGTTTCTCTGAAAGAGTAGTCTGTTCCAACACTTCAATTCACTGTGCGAAGTGAATGGAGTGTTGCTTCACTTTCTAAATGCTGTCCTTTCAGAGAAAATCACTTTCCTTTGAAAGTGCCTTCAGCTACTTACACAGATTCACAGGAAACTCAAATGTTTTTCTATGAAAGAGAAGCTGTCTGTTCCAACACTTCAATTCACTGTGCGAAGTGAATGGAGTGTTGCTTCACTTTCTAAATGCTGTCCTTTCAGAGAAAATCACTTTCCTTTGAAAGTGCCTTAAGCTACTTACAAGCATTCAACAGAAATTCACATGTGTTTCAGTGAAAGAGAAGCAGTCTGTTCCAACACTTCAATTCACTGTGCGAAGTGAATGGAGTGTTGCTTCACTTTCTAAATGCTGTCCTTTCAGAGAAAATCACTTTCCTTTCAAAGTGCCTTAAGCTACTTACAAGCATTCACAAGAAACTCACATGCATTTTTCTGAAAAAGAAGCAGTCTGTTCCAACACTTCAATTCACTGTGCGTAGTGAATGGAGTGTTGCTTCACTTTCTAAATGCTGTCCTTTCAGAGAAAATCACTTTCCTTTGAAAGTGCCTTAAGCTACTTACACACATTCACAGGAAACTCAAATGCGTTTCTATGAAAGAGAAGCTGTCTGTTCCAACACTTCAATTCACTGTGCGAAGTGAATGGAGTGTTGCTTCACTTTCTAAATGCTGTCCTTTCAGAGAAAATCACTTTCCTTTGAAAGTGCCTTAAGCTACTTACAAGCATTCAACAGAAATTCACATGCGTTTCACTGAAAGAGAAGCAGTCTGTTCCAACACTTCAATTCACTGTGCGAAGTGAATGGAGTGTTGCTTCACTTTCTAAATGCTGTCCTTTCAGAGAAAATCACTTTCTTTGAAAGTGCCTTAAGCTACTTACAAGCATTCAACAGAAATTCACATGCGTTTCACTGAAAGAGAAGCAGTCTGTTCCAACACTTCAATTAACTGTGCGAAGTGAATGGAGTGTTGCTTCACTTTCTAAATGCTGTCCTTTCAGAGAAAATCACTTTTCTTTGAAAGTGCCTTAAGCTACTTACTAGCATTCAATAGAAATTCACATGTGTTTCTCTGAAAAAGAAGCAGTCTGTTCCAACACTTCATTCACTGTGCGAAGTGAATGGAGTGTTGCTTCACTTTCTAAATGCTGTCCTTTCAGAGAAAATCACTTTCCTTTGAAAGTGCCTTAAGCTGCTTACAAGCATTCACAAGAAACTCACATGCATTTTTCTGAAAGAGAAGCAGTCTGTTCCAACACTTCAATTCACTGTGCGTAGTGAACGGAGTGTTGCTTCACTTTCTAAATGCTGTCCTTTCAGAGAAAATCACTTTCCTTTGAAAGTGCCTTAAGCTGCTTACAAGCATTCAATAGAAATTCACATGCGATTCTCTGAAAAAGAAGCATTCTGTTCCAACACTTCAATTCAATGTGCGAAGAGAATGGAGAGTTGCTTCACTTTCTAAATGCTGTCCTTTCAGAGAAAATCACTTTCCTTTGAAAGTGCCTTAAGCTACTTACAAGCATTCAACAGAAATTCACATGCGTTTCACTGAAAGAGAAGCAGTCTGTTCCAACACTTCAATTCACTGTGCGAAGTGAATGGAGTGTTGCTTCACTTTCTAAATGCTGTCCTTTCAGAGAAAATCACTTTCCTATGAAAGTGCCTTAAGCTACTTACAAGCATTCAACAGAAATTCACATGCGTTTCACTGAAAGAGAAGCAGTCTGTTCCAACACTTCAATTAACTGTGCGAAGTGAATGGAGTGTTGCTTCACTTTCTAAATGCTGTCCTTTCAGAGAAAATCACTTTCCTTTGAAAGTGCCTTAAGCTACTTACAAGCATTCACAAGAAACTCACATGCATTTTTCTGAAATAGAAGCAGTTTGTTCCAACACTACAATTAACTGTGCGAAGTGAATGGAGTGTTGCTTCACTTTCTATATGCTATCCTTTTAGAGAAAATCACTCTCTTTTGAAACTGCCTTAAGCTACTTACAAGCATTCACAAAAAACTCATATCTGTTTCTCTGAAAGAGAAGTAGTCTGTTCCAACACTTCAATTCACTGTGCGAAGTGAATGGAGTGTTGCTTCACTTTCTAAATGCTGTCCTTTCAGAGAAAATCACTTTCCTTTGAAAGTGCCTTAAGCTACTTACACAGATTCACAGGAAACTCAAATGCGTTTCTATGAAAGAGAAGCTGTCTGTTCCAACACTTCAATTCACTGTGCGAAGTGAATGGAGTGTTGCTTCACTTTCTAAATGCTGTCCTTTCAGAGAAAATCACTTTCCTTTGAAAGTGCCTTAAGCTACTTACAAGCATTCAACAGAAATTCACATGTGTTTCACTGAAAGAGAAGCAGTCTGTTCCAACACTTCAATTCACTGTGCGAAGTGAATGGAGTGTTGCTTCACTTTCTAAATGCTGTCCTTTCAGAGAAAATCACTCTCCTTTCAAAGTGCCTTAAGCTACTTACAAGCATTCACAAGAAACTCACATGCTTTTTTCTGAAAGAGAAGCAGTCTGCTCCAACACTTCAATTCACTGTGCGTAGTGAGTGGAGTGTTGCTTCACTTTCTAAATGCTGTCCTTTCAGAGAAAATCACTTTCCTTTGAACGTGCCTTAAGCTACTTACAAGCATTCAACAGAAATTCAGATGTGTTTCACTGAAAGAGAAGCAGTCTGTTCCAACACTTCAATTCACTGTGCGAAGTGAATGGAGTGTTGCTTCACTTCTAATTGCTGTCCTTTCATAGAAAATCACTTTCCTATGAAAGTGCCTTAAGCTACTTACAAGCATTCAACAGAAATTCACATGCATTTCACTGAAAGAGTAGCAGTCTGTTCCAACACTTCAATTCACTGTGCGAAGTGAATGGAGTGCTGCTTCACTTTCTAAATGCTGTCCTTTCAGAGAAAATCACTTTCCTTTGAAAGTGCCTTAAGCTACTTACAAGCATTCACAAGAAACTCACATGCATTTTTCTGAAAGAGAAGCAGTCTGTTCCAACACTTCAATTCACTGTGCGTAGTGAATGAAGTGTTGCTTCACTTTCTAAATGCTGTCCTTTCAGAGAAAATCACTTTTCTTTGAAAGTGCCTTAAGCTACTTACTAGCATTCAATAGAAATTCACATGTGTTTCTCTGAAAAAGAAGCAGTCTGTTCCAACACTTCATTCACTGTGCGAAGTGAATGGAGTGTTGCTTCACTTTCTAAATGCTGTCCTTTCAGAGAAAATCACTTTCCTTTGAAAGTGCCTTAAGCTGCTTACAAGCATTCACAAGAAACTCACATGCATTTTTCTGAAAGAGAAGCAGTCTGTTCCAACACTTCAATTCACTGTGCGTAGTGAACGGAGTGTTGCTTCACTTTCTAAATGCTGTCCTTTCAGAGAAAATCACTTTCCTTTGAAAGTGCCTTAAGCTACTTACAAGCATTCAATAGAAATTCACATGCGTTTCTCTGAAAGAGAAGCAGTCAGTTCCAACACTTCAATTCACTGTGCGAAGTGAATGGAGTGTTGCTTCACTTTCTAAATGCTGTCCTTTCAGAGAAAATCACTTTCCTTTGAAAGTGCCTTAAGCTGCTTACAAGCATTCAATAGAAATTCACATGCGATTCTCTGAAAGAGAAGCATTCTGTTCCAACACTTCAATTCAATGTGCGAAGAGAATGGAGAGTTGCTTCACTTTCTAAATGCTGTCCTTTCAGAGAAAATCACTTTCCTTTGAAAGTGCCTTCAGCTACTTACAAGCATTTAACAGAAATTCACATGTGTTTCTATGAAAAAGAAGCAGTCTGTTCCAACACTTCAATTCACTGTGCGAAGTGAATGGAGAGTTGCTTCACTTTATAAACGCTGTCCTTTCAGAGAAAATCACTTTGCTTTGAAAGTGCGTTAAGCTACTTACAAGCATTCACAAAAAACTCACATCCGTTTCTCTGAAAGAGAAGAAGTCTGTTCCAACACTTCAATTCACTGGGCGAAGTGAATGGAGTCTTGCTTCACTTTCTATATGCTCTCCTTTTAGAGAAAATCACTCTCTTTTGAAAATGCCTTAAGCTACATACAAGCATTCAGAAGAACTCACATACATTTTTCTGAAAGAGAAGCAGTCTGTTCCAACACTTCAATTCACTGTGCGAATTGAATGGAGTGTTGTTTCACTTTCTAAATGCTGTCCTTTCAGAGAAAATCACTTTCCTTTGAAAGTGCCTTAAGCTACTTACACACATTCACAGGAAACTCAAATTCGGTTCTATGAAAGAGAAGCTGTCTGTTCCAACACTTCAATTCACTGTGCGAAGTGAATGGAGTGTTGCTTCACTTTCTAAATGCTGTCCTTTCAGAGAAAATCACTTTCCTTTGAAAGTGCCTTAAGCTACTTACAAGCATTCAACAGAAATTCACATGTGTTTCACTGAAAGAAAAGCAGTCTGTTCCAACACTTCAATTCACTGTGCGAAGTGAATGGAGTGTTGCTTCACTTTCTAAATGCTGTCCTTTCAGAGAAAATCACTTTCCTTTGAAAGTGCCTTAAGCTACTTACAAGCATTCAACAGAAATTCACATGCGTTTCACTGAAAGAGAAGCAGTCTGTTCCAACACTTCAATTTACTGTGCGAAGTGAATGGAGTGTTGCTTCACTTTCTAAATGCTGTCCTTTCAGAGAAAATCACTTTCCTTTGAAAGTGCCTTAAGCTACTTACAAGCATTCACAAGAAACTCACATGCATTTTTCTGAAATAGAAGCAGTTTGTTCCAACACTACAATTAACTGTGCGAAGTGAATAGAGTGTTGCTTCACTTTCAATATGCTCTCCTTTTAGAGAAAATCACTCTTTTTTGAAACTGCCTTAAGCTACTTACAAGCATTCACAAAAAACTCATATCTGTTTCTCTGAAAGAGAAGTAGTCTGTTCCAACACTTCAATTCACTGTGCGAAGTGAATGGAGTGTTGCTTCACTTTCTAAATGCTGTCCTTTCAGAGAAAATCACTTTCCTTTGAAAGTGCCTTCAGCTACTTACACAGATTCACAGGAAACTCAAATGTTTTTCTATGAAAGAGAAGCTGTCTGTTCCAACACTTCAATTCACTGTGCGAAGTGAATGGAGTGTTGCTTCACTTTCTAAATGCTGTCCTTTCAGAGAAAATCACTTTCCTTTGAAAGTGCCTTAAGCTACTTACAAGCATTCAACAGAAATTCACATGTGTTTCAGTGAAAGAGAAGCAGTCTGTTCCAACACTTCAATTCACTGTGCGAAGTGAATGGAGTGTTGCTTCACTTTCTAAATGCTGTCCTTTCAGAGAAAATCACTTTCCTTTCAAAGTGCCTTAAGCTACTTACAAGCATTCACAAGAAACTCACATGTATTTTTCTGAAAAAGAAGCAGTCTGTTCCAACACTTCAATTCACTGTGCGTAGTGAATGGAGTGTTGCTTCACTTTCTAAATGCTGTCCTTTCAGAGAAAATCACTTACCTTTGAAAGTGCCTTAAGCTACTTACACACATTCACAGGAAACTCAAATGCGTTTCTATGAAAGAGAAGCTGTCTGTTCCAACACTTCAATTCACTGTGCGAAGTGAATGGAGTGTTGCTTCACTTTCTAAATGCTGTCCTTTCAGAGAAAATCACTTTCCTTTGAAAGTGCCTTAAGCTACTTACAAGCATTCAACAGAAATTCACATGCGTTTCACTGAAAGAGAAGCAGTCTGTTCCAACACTTCAATTCACTGTGCGAAGTGAATGGAGTGTTGCTTCACTTTCTAAATGCTGTCCTTTCAGAGAAAATCACTTTCTTTGAAAGTGCCTTAAGCTACTTACAAGCATTCAACAGAAATTCACATGCGTTTCACTGAAAGAGAAGCAGTCTGTTCCAACACTTCAATTAACTGTGCGAAGTGAATGGAGTGTTGCTTCACTTTCTAAATGCTGTCCTTTCAGAGAAAATCACTTTCCTTTGAAAGTGCCTTAAGCTACTTACAAGCATTCACAAGAAACTCACATGCATTTTTCTGAAATAGAAGCAGTTTGTTCCAACACTACAATTAACTGTGCGAAGTGAATGGAGTGTTGCTTCACTTTCTATATGCTATCCTTTTAGAGAAAATCACTCTCTTTGAAACTGCCTTAAGCTACTTACAAGCATTCACAAAAAACTCATATCTGTTTCTCTGAAAGAGAAGTAGTCTGTTCCAACACTTCAATTCACTGTGCGAAGTGAATGGAATGTTGCTTCACTTTCTAAATGCTGTCCTTTCAGAGAAAATCACTTTCCTTTGAAAGTGCCTTAAGCTACTTACAAGCATTCACAAGAAACTCACATGCATTTTTCTGAAATAGAAGCAGTTTGTTCCAACACTACAATTAACTGTGCGAAGTGAATGGAGTGTTGCTTCACTTTCTATATGCTATCCTTTTAGAGAAAATCACTCTCTTTGAAACTGCCTTAAGCTACTTACAAGCATTCACAAAAAACTCATATCTGTTTCTCTGAAAGAGAAGTAGTCTGTTCCAACACTTCAATTCACTGTGCGAAGTGAATGGAGTGTTGCTTCACTTTCTAAATGCTGTCCTTTCAGAGAAAATCACTTTCTTTGAAAGTGCCTTAAGCTACTTACAAGCATTCAACAGAAATTCACATGTGTTTCACTGAAAGAGAAGCAGTCTGTTCCAACACTTCAATTCACTGTGAGAAGTGAATGGAGTGTTGCTTCACTTTCTAAATGCTGTCCTTTCAGAGAAAATCACTCTCCTTTCAAAGTGCCTTAAGCTACTTACAAGCATTCACAAGAAACTCACATGCATTTTTCTGAAAGAGAAGCAGTCTGTTCCAACACTTCAATTCACTGTGCGTAGTGAATGGAGTGTTGCTTCACTTTCTAAATGCTGTCCTTTCAGAGAAAATCACTTTCCTTTGAACGTGCCTTAAGCTACTTACAAGCATTCAACAGAAATTCAGATGTGTTTCACTGAAAGAGAAGCAGTCTGTTCCAACACTTCAATTCACTGTGCGAAGTGAATGGAGTGTTGCTTCACTTTCTAATTGCTGTCCTTTCAGAGAAAATCACTTTCCTATGAAAGTGCCTTAAGCTACTTACAAGCATTCAACAGAAATTCACATGCATTTCACTGAAAGAGTAGCAGTCTCTTCCAACACTTCAATTCACTGTGCAAAGTGAATGGAGTGCTGCTTCACTTTCTAAATGCTGTCCTTTCAGAGAAAATCACTTTCCTTTGAAAGTGCCTTAAGCTACTTACAAGCATTCACAAGAAACTCACATGCATTTTTCTGAAAGAGAAGCAGTCTGTTCCAACACTTCAATTCACTGTGCGTAGTGAATGAAGTGTTGATTCACTTTCTAAATGCTGTCCTTTCAGAGAAAATCACTTTTCTTTGAAAGTGCCTTAAGCTACTTACTAGCATTCAATAGAAATTCACATGTGTTTCTCTGAAAAAGAAGCAGTCTGTTCCAACACTTCATTCACTGTGCGAAGTGAATGGAGTGTTGCTTCACTTTCTAAATGCTGTCCTTTCAGAGAAAATCACTTTCCTTTGAAAGTGCCTTAAGCTACTTACAAGCATTAACAAGAAACTCACATGCATTTTTCTGAAAGAGAAGCAGTCTGTTCCAACACTTCAATTCACTGTGCGTAGTGAACGGAGTGTTGCTTCACTTTCTAAATGCTGTCCTTTCAGAGAAAATCACTTTCCTTTGAAAGTGCCTTAAGCTACTTACAAGCATTCAATAGAAATTCACATGCGTTTCTCTGAAAGAGAAGCAGTCAGTTCCAACACTTCAATTCACTGTGCGAAGTGAATGGAGTGTTGCTTCACTTTCAAAATGCTGTCCTTTCAGAGAAAATCACTTTCCTTTGAAAGTGCCTTAAGCTGCTTACAAGCATTCAATAGAAATTCACATGCGATTCTCTGAAAGAGAAGCATTCTGTACCAACACTTCAATTCAATGTGCGAAGAGAATGGAGAGTTGCTTCACTTTCTAAATGCTGTCCTTTCAGAGAAAATCACTTTCCTTTGAAAGTGCCTTCAGCTACTTACAAGCATTTAACAGAAATTCACATGTGTTTCTATGAAAAAGAAGCAGTCTGTTCCAACACTTCAATTCACTGTGCGAAGTGAATGGAGAGTTGCTTCACTTTATAAACGCTGTCCTTTCAGAGAAAATCACTTTGCTTTGAAAGTGCGTTAAGCTACTTACAAGCATTCACAAAAAATTCACATCCGTTTCTCTGAAAGAGAAGAAGTCTGTTCCAACACTTCAATTCACTGGGCGAAGTGAATGGAGTCTTGCTTCACTTTCTATATGCTCTCCTTTTAGAGAAAATCACTCTCTTTTGAAAATGCCTTAAGCTACATACAAGCATTCAGAAGAACTCACATACATTTTTCTGAAAGAGAAGCAGTCTGTTCCAACACTTCAATTCACTGTGCGAAGTGAATGGAGTGTTGTTTCACTTTCTAAATGCTGTCCTTTCAGAGAAAATCACTTTCCTTTGAAAGTGCCTTAAGCTACTTATACACATTCACAGGAAACTCAAATTCGTTTCTATGAAAGAGAAGCTGTCTGTTCCAACACTTCAATTCACTGTGCGAAGTGAATGGAGTGTTGCTTCATTTTCTAAATGCTGTCCTTTCAGAGAAAATCACTTTCCTTTGAAAGTGCCTTAAGCTACTTACAAGCAATCAACAGAAATTCACATGTGTTTCACTGAAAGAAAAGCAGTCTGTTCCAACACTTCAATTCACTGTGCGAAGTGAATGGAGTGTTGCTTCACTTTCTAAATGCTGTCCTTTCAGAGAAAATCACTTTCCTTTGAAAGTGCCTTAAGCTACTTACAAGCATTCAACAGAAATTCACATGCGTTTCACTGAAAGAGAAGCAGTCTGTTCCAACACTTCAATTCACTGTGCGAAGTGAATGGAGTGTTGCTTCACTTTCTAAATGCTGTCCTTTCAGAGAAAATCACTTTCCTTTGAAAGTGCCTTAAGCTACTTACAAGCATTCACAAGAAACTCACATGCATTTTTCTGAAATAGAAGCAGTTTGTTCCAACACTACAATTAACTGTGCGAAGTGAATGGAGTGTTGCTTCACTTTCTATATGCTATCCTTTTAGAGAAAATCACTCTTTTTTGAAACTGCCTTAAGCTACTTACAAGCATTCACAAAAAACTCATATCTGTTTCTCTGAAAGAGAAGTAGTCTGTTCCAACACTTCAATTCACTGTGCGAAGTGAATGGAGTGTTGCTTCACTTTCTAAATGCTGTCCTTTCAGAGAATGTTTTTCCTTTGAAAGTGCCTTCAGCTACTTACACAGATTCACAGGAAACTCAAATGTTTTTCTATGAAAGAGAAGCTGTCTGTTCCAACACTTCAATTCACTGTGCGAAGTGAATGGAGTGTTGCTTCACTTTCTAAATGCTGTCCTTTCAGAGAAAATCACTTTCTTTGAAAGTGCCTTAAGCTACTTACAAGCATTCAACAGAAATTCACATGTGTTTCAGTGAAAGAGAAGCAGTCTGTTCCAACACTTCAATTCACTGTGCGAAGTGAATGGAGTGTTGCTTCACTTTCTAAATGCTGTCCTTTCAGAGAAAATCACTTTCCTTTCAAAGTGCCTTAAGCTACTTACAAGCATTCACAAGAAACTCACATGCATTTTTCTGAAAAAGAAGCAGTCTGTTCCAACACTTCAATTCACTGTGCGTAGTGAATGGAGTGTTGCTTCACTTTCTAAATGCTGTCCTTTCAGAGAAAATCACTTTCCTTTGAAAGTGCCTTAAGCTACTTACACACATTCACAGGAAACTCAAATGCGTTTCTATGAAAGAGAAGCTGTCTGTTCCAACACTTCAATTCACTGTGCGAAGTGAATGGAGTGTTGCTTCACTTTCTAAATGCTGTCCTTTCAGAGAAAATCACTTTCCATTGAAAGTGCCTTAAGCTACTTACAAGCATTCAACAGAAATTCACATGCGTTTCACTGAAAGAGAAGCAGTCTGTTCCAACACTTCAATTCACTGTGCGAAGTGAATGGAGTGTTGCTTCACTTTCTAAATGTTGTCCTTTCAGAGAAAATCACTTTCCATTGAAAGTGCCTTAAGCTACTTACAAGCATTCAACAGAAATTCACATGCGTTTCACTGAAAGAGAAGCAGTCTGTTCCAACACTTCAATTCACTGTGCGAAGTGAATGGAGTGTTGCTTCACTTTCTAAATGCTGTCCTTTCAGAGAAAATCACTTTCCTTTGAAAGTGCCTTAAGCTACTTACAAGCATTCACAAGAAACTCACATGCATTTTTCTGAAATAGAAGCAGTTTGTTCCAACACTACAATTAACTGTGCGAAGTGAATGGAGTGTTGCTTCACTTTCTATATGCTATCCTTTTAGAGAAAATCACTCTCTTTTGAAACTGCCTTAAGCTACTTACAAGCATTCACAAAAAACTCATATCTGTTTCTCTGAAAGAGAAGTAGTCTGTTCCAACACTTCAATTCACTGTGCGAAGTGAATGGAGTGTTGCTTCACTTTCTAAATGCTGTCCTTTCAGAGAAAATCACTTTCCTTTGAAAGTGCCTTAAGCTACTTACACAGATTCACAGGAAACTCAAATGCGTTTCCATGAAAGAGAAGCTGTCTGTTCCAACACTTCAATTCACTGTGCGAAGTGAATGGAGTGTTGCTTCACTTTCTAAATGCTGTCCTTTCAGAGAAAATCACTTTCCTTTGAAAGTGCCTTAAGATACTTACAAGCATTCAACAGAAATTCACATGCGTTTCACTGAAAGAGAAGCAGTCTGTTCCAACACTTCAATTCACTGTGCGAAGTGAATGGAGTGTTGCTTCACTTTCTAAATGCTGTTCTTTCAGAGAATCACTTTCCTTTGAAAGTGCCTTAAGCTACTTGCACACATTCACAGGAAACTCAAATGCGTTTCTACGAAAGAGAAGCTGTCTGTTCCAACACTTCAATTCACTGTGCGAAGTGAATGGAGTGTTGCTTCACTTTCTAAATGCTGTCCTTTCAGAGAAAATCACTTTCCTTTGAAAGTGCCTTAAGCTACTTACAAGCATTCAGCAGAAATTCACATGCGTTTCACTGAAAGAGAAGCAGTCTCTTCCAACACTTCAATTTACTGTGCGAAGTGAATGGAGTGTTGCTTCACTTTCTAAATGCTGTCCTTTCAGAGAAAATCACTTTCCTTTGAAAGTGCCTTAAGCAACTTACAAGCATTCACAAGAAACTCACATCCGTTTCTCTGAAAGAGAAGAAGTCTGTTCCAACACTTCAATTCACTGGGCGAAGTGAATGGAGAGTTGCTTCACTTTATAAATGCTGTCCTTTCAGAGAAAATCACTTTGCTTTGAAAGTGCCTTAAGCTACTGACAAGCATTCACAAAAAACTCACATCCGTTTCTCTGAAAGAGAAGAAGTCTGTTCCAACACTTCAATTCACTGGGCGAAGTGAATGGAGTGTTGCTTCACTTTCTAAATGCTGTCCTTTCAGAGAAAATCACTTTCCTTTGAAAGTGCCTTAAGCTACTTACAAGCATTCAATAGAAATTCACATGTGTTTCTCTGAAAAAGAAGCAGTCTGTTCCAACACTTCAATTCACTGTGCGAAGTCAATGGAGTGTTGCTTCACTTTCTAAATGCTGTCCTTTCAGAGAAAATCACTTTCCTTTGAAAGTACCTTAAGCTACTTACAAGCATTCACAAGAAACTCACATAATTTTTCTGAAAGAGAAGCAGTCTGTTCCAACACTTCAATTCACTGTGCGAAGTGAATGGAGTGTTGCTTCACTTTCTAAATGCTGTCCTTTCAGAGAAAATCACTTTCCTTTGAACGTGCCTTAAGCTACTTACAAGCATTCAATAGAAATTCACATGCGTTTCTCTGAAAGAGAAGCAGTCTGTTCCAACACTTCAATTCACTGTGCGAAGTTAATGGAGTGTTGCTTCACTTTCTAAATGCTGTCCTTTCAGAGAAAATCACTTTCCTTTGAATGTGCCTTAAGCTACTTACAAGCATTCACAAAAAACTCATATCTGTTTCTCTAAAAGAGAAGTGGTCTGTTCCAACACTTCAATTCACTGTTCGAAGTTAATGTAGTGTTGTTTCACTTTCAAAATGCTGTCCTTTCAGAGAAAATCACTTTCCTTTGAAAGTGCCTTAAGCTACTTACAAGCATTCCACAGAAATTCACATGCGTTTCTCTGAAAGAGAAGCAGTCTGTTCCAACACTTCAATTCACTGTGCGAAGTGAATGGAGTGTTGTTTCACTTTCTAAATGCTGTCCTTTCAGAGAAAATCACTTTCCTTTGAAAGTGCCTTAAGCTACTTACACACATTCACAGGAAACTCAAATGCGTTTCTATGAAAGAGAAGCTGTCATTTCCAACACTTCAATTAACTGTGCGAAGTGAATGGAGTGTTGCTTCACTTTCTAAATGCTGTCCTTTCAGAGAAAATCACTTTCCTTTGAAAGTGCCTTAAGCTACTTACAAGCATTCAACAGAAATTCACATGCGTTTCACTGAAAAAGAAGCAGTCTGTTCCAACACTTCAATTTACTGTGCGAAGTGAATGGATTGTTGCTTCACTTTCTAAATGCTGTCCTTTCAGAGAAAATCACTTTCCTTTGAAAGTGCCTTAAGCTACTTACAAGCATTCACAAGAAAGTCACATCTGTTTCTCTGAAAGAGAAGCAGTCTGTTCCAACACTTCAATTCACTGTGCGAAGTGAATGGAATGTTGTTTCACTTTCTAAATGCTCTCCTTTTAGAGAAATTCACTCTCTTTTGAAACTGCCTTAAGCAACTTACAAGCATTCACAAGAAACTCACATGCAATTCTCTGAAAGAGAAGCAGTCTGTTCCAACACTTCAATTCACTCTGCGAAGAGAATATAGTGTTGCTTCACTTTCTAAATGCTGTCCTTTCAGAGAAAATCACTTTCCTTTGAAAGTGCCTTCAGCTACTTACAAGCATTTAACAGAAATTCACATGTGTTTCTATGAAAAAGAAGCAGTCTGTTCCAACACTTCAATTCACTGTGCGAAGTGAATGGAGAGTTGCTTCACTTTATAAATGCTGTCCTTTCAGAGAAAATCACTTTGCTTTGAAATGCCTTAAGCTACTAACAAGCATTCACAAAAAACTCACATCCGTTTCTCTGAAAGAGAAGAAGTCTGTTCCAACACTTCAATTCACTGGGCGAAGTGAATGGAGTGTTGCTTCACTTTCTATATGCTCTCCTTTGAGAGAAAATCACTCTCTTTTGAAAATGCCTTAAGCTACATACAAGCATTCAGAAGAACTCACATGCATTTTTCTGAAAGAGAAGCAGTCTGTTCCAACACTTCAATTCACTGGGCGAAGTGAATGGAGTGTTGTTTCACTTTCAAAATGCTGTCCTTTCAGAGAAAATCACTTTCCTTTGAAAGTGCCTTAAGCTACTTACACACATTCACAGGAAAATCAAATGCGTTTCTATGAAAGAGAAGCTGTCTGTTCCAACACTTCAATTCACTGTGCGAAGTGAATGGGGTGTTGCTTCACTTTCTAAATGCTGTCCTTTCAGAGAAAATCACTTCCCTTTGAAAGTGCCTTAAGCTACTTACCCACATTCACAGGAAACTCAAATGCGTTTCTATGAAAGATAAGCTGTCTGTTCCAACACTTCAATTCACTGTGCGTAGTGAATGGAGTGTTGCTTCACTTTCTAAATGCTGTCCTTTCAGAGAAAATCACTTTCCTTTGAAAGTGCCTTAAGCTACTTACACACTGTCACAGGAAACTCAAATGCGTTTCTATGAAAGAGAAGCTGTCTGTTCCAACACTTCAATTCACTGTGCGAAGTGAATGGAGTGTTGCTTCACTTTCTAATTGCTGTCCTTTCAGAGAAAATCACTTTCCTTTGAAAGTGCCTTAAGCTACTTACAAGCATTCAACAGAAATTCACATGCATTTCACTGAAAGAGTAGCAGTCTGTTCCAACACTTCAATTCACTGTGCGAAGTGAATGGAGTGCTGCTTCACTTTCTAAATGCTGTCCTTTCAGAGAAAATCACTTTCCTTTGAAAGTGCCTTAAGCTATTTACAAGCATTCACAAGAAACTCACATGAATTTTTCTGAAAGAGAAGCAGTCTGTTCCAACAATTCAATTCACTGTGCGTAGTGAATGGAGTGTTACTTTACTTCCTAAATGCTGTCCTTTCAGAGAAAATCACTTTCCTTTGAAAGTGCCTTAAGCTACTTACAAGCATTCAATAGAAATTCACATGTGTTTCTCTGAAAGAGAAGCAGTCTGTTCCAACACTTCAATTCACTGTGCGAAGTGAATGGAGTGTTGCTTCACTTTCTAAATGCTGTCCTTTCAGAGAAAATCACTTTCCTTTGAAAGTGCCTTAAGCTACTTACAAGCATTCACAAGAAACTCACATGCATTTTTCTGAAAGAGAAGCAGTCTGTTCCAACACTTCAATTCACTGTGCGTAGTGAATGGAGTGTTGCTTCACTTTCTAAATGCTGTCCTTTCAGAGAAAATCACTTTCCTTTGAAAGTGCCTTAAGCTAATTACAAGCATTCAATAGAAATTCACATGCGTTTCTCTGAAAGAGAAGTTTTCTGTTCCAACACTTCAATTCACTGTGCGAAGTGAATGGAGTGTTGTTTCACTTTCTAAATGCTGTCCTTTCAGAGAAAATCACTTTCCTTTGAAAGTGCCTTAAGCTACTTACAAGCATTCCACAGAAATTCACATGCGTTTCTCTGAAAGAGAAGAAGTCTGTTCTAACACTTCAATTCACTGTGCGAAGTGAATGGAGTGTTGTTTCACTTTCTAAATGCTGTCCTTTCAGAGAAAATCACTTTCCTTTGAAAGTGCCTTAAGCTACTTACACACATTCACAGAAAACTCAAATGCGTTTCTGTGAAAGAGAAGCTGTCTGTTCCAACACTTCAGTTCACTGTGCGAAGTGAATGGAGTGTTGCTTCACTTTCTAAATGCTGTTCTTTCAGAGAAAATCACTTTCCTTTGAACGTGTCTTAAGCTACTTACAAGCATTCAACAGAAATTCACATGTGTTTCACTGAAAGAGAAGCAGTCTGTTCCAACACTTCAATTCACTGTGCGAAGTGAATGGAATGTTGATTCACTTTCTAAATGCTCTCCTTTTAGAGAAATTCACTCTCTTTTGAAACTGCCTTAAGCAACTTACAAGCATTCACAAGAAACTCACATGCAATTCTCTGAAAGAGAAGCAGTCTGTTCCAACATTTCAATTCACTGTGAGAAGAGAATAGAGTGTTGCTTCACTTTCTAAATGCTGTCCTTTCAGAGAAAATCACTTTCCTTTGAAAGTGCCTTCAGCTACTTACAAGCATTTAACAGAAATTCACATGTGTTTCTATGAAAAAGAAGCAGTCTGTTCCAACACTTCAATTCACTGTGCGAAGTTAATGGAGAGTTGCTTCACTTTATAAATGCTGTCCTTTCAGAGAAAATCACTTTGCTTTGAAAGTGCCTTAAGCTACTTCCAAGCATTCACAAAAAACTCACATCCGTTTCTCTGAAAGAGAAGAAGTCTGTTCCAACACTTCAATTCACTGGGCGAAGTGAATGGAGTGTTGCTTCACTTTCTATATGCTCTCCTTTGAGAGAAAATCACTCTCTTTTGAAAATGCCTTAAGCTACATACAAGCATTCAGAAGAACTCACATGCATTTTTCTGAAAGAGAAGCAGTCTGTTCCAACACTTCAATTCACTGGGCGAAGTGAACGGAGTGTTGTTTCACTTTCAAAATGCTGTCCTTTCAGAGAAAATCACTTTCCTTTGAAAGTGCCTTAAGCTACTTACACACATTCACAGGAAACTCAAATGCGTTTCTAAGAAAGAGAAGCTGTCTGTTCCAACACTTCAATTCACTGTGCGAAGTGAATGGAGTGTTGCTTCACTTTCTAAATGCTGGCCTTTCAGAGAAAATCACTTTCTTTGAAAGTGCCTTAAGATACTTACAAGCATTCAACAGAAATTCACATGCGTTTCACTGAAAGAGAAGCAGTCTGTTCCAACACTTCAATTCACTGTGCGAAGTGAATGGAGTGTTGTTTCACTTTCAAAATGCTGTCCTTTCAGAGAAAATCACTTTCCTTTGAAAGTGCCTTAAGCTACTTACACACATTCACAGGAAACTCAAATGCGTTTCTATGAAAGAGAAGCTGTCTGTTCCAACACTTCAATTCACTGTGCGAAGTGAATGGGGTGTTGCTTCACTTTCTAAATGCTGTCCTTTCAGAGAAAATCACTTCCCTTTGAAAGTGCCTTAAGCAACTTACAAGCATTCACAAGAAACTCACATGCAATTCTCTGAAAGAGAAGCAGTCTGTTCCAACACTTCAATTCACTGTGCGAAGAGAATAGAGTGTTGCTTCACTTTCTAAATGCTGTCCTTTCAGAGAAAATCACTTTCCTTTGAAAGTGCCTTCAGCTACTTACAAGCATTTAACAGAAATTCACATGTGTTTCTATGAAAAAGAAGCAGTCTGTTCCAACACTTCATTTCACTGTGAGAAGTGAATGGAGAGTTGCTTCACTTTATAAATGCTGTCCTTTCAGAGAAAATCACTTTCCTTTGAAAGTGCCTTAAGCTACTTACACACATTCACAGGAAACTCAAATGCGTTTCTATGAAAGAGAAGCTGTCTGTTCCAACACTTCAATTCACTGTGCGAAGTGAATGGAATGTTGATTCACTTTCTAAATGCTCTCCTTTTAGAGAAATTCACTCTCTTTTGAAACTGCCTTAAGCAACTTACAAGCATTCACAAGAAACTCACATGCAATTCTCTGAAAGAGAAGCAGTCTGTTCCAACACTTCAATTCACTGTGCGAAGAGAATAGAGTGTTGCTTCACTTTCTAAATGCTGTCCTTTCAGAGAAAATCACTTTCCTTTGAAAGTGCCTACAGCTACTTACAAGCATTTAACAGAAATTCACATGTGTTTCTATGAAAAAGAAGCAGTCTGTTCCAACACTTCAATTCACTGTGAGAAGTGAATGGAGAGTTGCTTCACTTTATAAATGCTGTCCTTTCAGAGAAAATCACTTTGCTTTGAAAGTGCCTTAAGCTACTAACAAGCATTCACAAAAAACTCACATCCGTTTCTCTGAAAGAGAAGAAGTCTGTTCCAACACTTCAATTCACTGGGCGAAGTGAATGGAGTGTTGCTTCACTTTCTATATGCTCTCCTTTGAGAGAAAATCACTCTCTTTTGAAAATGCCTTAAGCTACATACAAGCATTCAGAAGAACTCACATGCATTTTTCTGAAAGAGAAGCAGTCTGTTCCAACACTTCAATTCACTGGGCGAAGTGAATGGAGTGTTGTTTCACTTTCAAAATGCTGTCCTTTCAGAGAAAATCACTTTCCTTTGAAAGTGCCTTAAGCTACTTACACACATTCACAGGAAACTCAAATGCGTTTCTATGAAAGAGAAGCTGTCTGTTCCAACACTTCAATTCACTGTGCGAAGTGAATGGAGTGTTGCTTCACTTTCTAAATGCTGTCCTTTCAGAGAAAATCACTTTCTTTGAAAGTGCCTTAAGATACTTACAAGCATTCAACAGAAATTCACATGCGTTTCACTGAAAGAGAAGCAGTCTGTTCCAACACTTCAATTCACTGTGCGAAGTGAATGGAGTGTTGCTTCACTTTCTAAATGCTGTCCTTTCAGAGAAAATCACTTCCCTTTGAAAGTGCCTTAAGCTACTTACCCACATTCACAGGAAACTCAAATGCGTTTCTATGAAAGAGAAGCTGTCTGTTCCAACACTTCAATTCACTGTGCGTAGTGAATGGAGTGTTGTTTCACTTTCTAAATGCTGTCCTTTCAGAGAAAATCACTTTCCTTTGAAAGTGCCTTAAGCTACTTACACACATTCGCAGGAAACTCAAATGCGTTTCTATGAAAGAGAAGCTGTCTGTTCCAACACTTCAATTCACTGTGCGAAGTGAATGGAGTGTTTCTTCACTTTCTAAATGCTGTCCTTTCAGAGAAAATCACTTTCCTTTGAAAGTGCCTTAAGCTACTTACACACATTCACAGGAAACTCAAATGCGTTTCTATGAAAGAGAAGCTGTCTGTTCCAACACTTCAATTCACTGTGCGAAGTGAATGGAGTATTGCTTCACTTTCTAAATGCTGTCCTTTCAGATAAAATCACTTTCCTTTGAACGTGCCTTAAGCTTCTTACAAGCATTCAACAGAAATTCACATGTGTTTCACTGAAAGAGAAGCAGTCTGTTCCAACACTTCAATTCACTGTGCGAAGTGAATGGAGTGTTGCTTCACTTTCTAAATGCTGTCCTTTCAGAGAAAATCACTTTCCTTTGAAAGTGCCTTAAGCTACTTACAAGCATTCAACAGAAATTCACATGCATTTCACTGAAAGAGTAGCAGTCTGTTCCAACACTTCAATTCACTGTGCGAAGTGAATGGAGTGCTGCTTCACTTTCTAAATGCTGTCCTTTTAGAGAAAATCACTTTCCTTTGAAAGTGCCTTAAGCTACTTACAACCATTCACAAGAAACTCACATGCATTTTTCTGAAAGAGAAGCAGTCTGTTCCAACACTTCAATTCACTGTGCGTAGTGAATGGAGTGTTGCTTCACTTTCTAAATGCTGTCCTTTCAGAGAAAATCACTTTCCTTTGAAAGTGCCTTAAGCTACTTACAAGCATTCAATAGAAATTCATATGTGTTTCTCTGAAAAAGAAGCAGTCTGTTCCAACACTTCAATTCAATGTGCGAAGTGAATGGAGTGTTGCTTCACTTTCTAAATGCTGTCCTTTCAGAGAAAATCACTTTCCTTTGAAAGTGCCTTCAGCTACTTACAAGCATTTAACAGAAATTCACATGTGTTTCTATAAAAAAGAAGCAGTCTGTTCCAACACTTCAATTCACTGTGCGAAGTGAATGGAGAGTTGCTTCACTTTATAAATGCTGTCCTTTCAGAAAAAATCACTTTGCTTTGAAAGTGCCTTAAGCTACTAACAAGCATTCACAAAAAACTCACATCCGTTTCTCTGAAAGAGAAGAAGTCTGTTCCAACACTTCAATTCACTGGGCGAAGTGAATGGAGTGTTGCTTCTCTTTCTATATGCTCTTCTTTGAGAGAAAATCACTCTCTTTTGAAAATGCCTTAAGCTACATACAAGCATTCAGAAGAACTCACATGCATTTTTCTGAAAGAGAAGCAGTCTGTTCCAACACTTCAATTCACTGGGCGAAGTGAATGGAGTGTTGTTTCACTTTCAAAATGCTGTCCTTTCAGAGAAAATCACTTTCCTTTGAAAGTGCCTTAAGCTACTTACACACATTCACAGGAAACTCAAATGCGTTTCTATGAAAGAGAAGCTGTCTGTTCCAACACTTCAATTCACTGTGCGAAGTGAATGGAGTGTTGCTTCACTTTCTAAATGCTGTCCTTTCAGAGAAAATCACTTTCTTTGAAAGTGCCTTAAGATACTTACAAGCATTCAACAGAAATTCACATGCGTTTCACTGAAAGAGAAGCAGTCTGTTCCAACACTTCAATTCACTGTGCGAAGTGAATGGAGTGTTGCTTCACTTTCTAAATGCTGTCCTTTCAGAGAAAATCACTTCCCTTTGAAAGTGCCTTAAGCTACTTACCCACATTCACAGGAAACTCAAATGCGTTTCTATGAAAGAGAAGCTGTCTGTTCCAACACTTCAATTCACTGTGCGTAGTGAATGGAGTGCTGCTTCACTTTCTAAATGCTGTCCTTTCAGAGAAAATCACTTTGCTTTGAAAGTGCCTTAAGCTACTTACAAGCATTCACAAGAAACTCACATGAATTTTTCTGAAAGAGAAGCAGTCTGTTCCAACACTTCAATTCACTGTGCATAGTGAATGGAGTGTTGCTTCACTTTCTAAATGCTGTCCTTTCAGGGAAAATCACTTTCCTTTGAAAGTGCCTTTAGCTACTTACAAGCATTCAATAGAAATTCACATGTGTTTCTCTGAAAGAGAAGCAGTCTGTCCCAACACTTCAATTCACTGTGAGAAGTGAATGGAGTGTTGCTTCACTTTCTAAATGCTGTCCTTTCAGAGAAAATCACTTTCCTTTGAAAGTGCCTTAAGCTACTTACAAGCATTCACAAGAAACTCACATGCATTTTTCTGAAAGAGAAGCAGTCTGTTCCAACACTTCAATTCACTGTGCGTAGTGAATGGAGTGTTGCTTCACTTTCTAAATGCTGTCCTTTCAGAGAAAATCACTTTCCTTTGAAAGTGCCTTAAGCTAATTACAAGCATTCAATAGAAATTCACATGCGTTTCTCTGAAAGAGAAGCAGTCTGTTCCAACACTTCAATTCACTGTGCGAAGTGAATGGAGTGTTGCTTCACTTTCTAAATGCTGTCCTTACAGAGAAAATCACTTTCCTTTGAAAGTGCCTTAAGCTGCTTACAAGCATTCAGAAGAACTCATATCTGTTTCTCTGAAAGAGAAGTTTTCTGTTCCAACACTTCAATTCACTGTGCGAAGTAAATGGAGTGTTGTTTCACTTTCTAAATGCTGTCCTTTCAGAGAAAATCACTTTCCTTTCAAAGTGCCTTAAGCTACTTACAAGCATTCCACAGAAATTCACATGCGTTTCTCTGAAAGAGAAGAAGTCTGTTCCAACACTTCAATTCACTGTGCGAAGTGAATGGAGTGTTGTTTCACTTTCTAAATGCTGTCCTTTCAGAGAAAATCACTTTCCTTTCAAAGTGCCTTAAGCTACTTACACACATTCACAGGAAACTCAAATGCGTTTCTAGGAAAGAGAAGCTGTCTGTTCCAACACTTAAAATTCACTGTGCGAAGTGAATGGAGTGTTTCTTCACTTTCTAAATGCTGTTCTTTCAGAGAAAATCACTTTCCTTTGAACGTGTCTTAAGCTACTTACAAGCATTCAACAGAAATTCACATGTGTTTCTATGAAAAAGAAGCAGTCTGTTCCAACACTTCAATTCACTGTGCGAAGTGAATGGAATGTTGCTTCACTTTCTAAATGCTCTCCTTTTAGAGAAATTCACTCTCTTTTGAAACTGCCTTAAGCAACTTACAAGCATTCACAAGAAACTCATATGCAATTCTCTGAAAGAGAAGCAGTCTGTTCCAACACTTCAATTCACTGTGCGAAGAGAATAGAGTGTTGCTTCACTTTCTAAATGCTGTCCTTTCAGAGAAAATCACTTTCCTTTGAAAGTGCCTTCAGCTACTTACAAGCATTTAACAGAAATTCACATGTGTTTCTATGAAAAAGAAGCAGTCTGTTCCAACACTTCAATTCACTGTGCGAAGTGAATGGAGAGTTGCTTCACTTTCTAAATGCTGTCCTTTCAGAGAAAATCACTTTGCTTTGAAAGTGCCTTAAGCTACTAACAAGCATTCACAAAAAACTCACATCCGTTTCTCTGAAAGAGAAGAAGTCTGTTCCAACACTTCAATTCACTGGGCGAAGTGAATGGAGTGTTGCTTCACTTTCTATATGCTCTCCTTTGAGAGAAAATCACTCTCTTTTGAAAATGCCTTAAGCTACATACAAGCATTCAGAAGAACTCACATGCATTTTTCTGAAAGAGAAGCAGTCTGTTCCAACACTTCAATTCACTGGGCGAAGTGAATGGAGTTTTGTTTCACTTTCAAAATGCTGTCCTTTCAGAGAAAATCACTTTCCTTTGAAAGTGCCTTAAGCTACTTACACACATTCACAGGAAACTCAAATGCGTTTCTATGAAAGAGAAGCTGTCTGTTCCAACACTTCAATTCACTGTGCGAAGTGAATGGAGTGTTGCTTCACTTTCTAAATGCTGTCCTTTCAGAGAAAATCACTTTCTTTGAAAGTGCCTTAAGATACTTACAAGCATTCAACAGAAATTCACATGCGTTTCACTGAAAGAGAAGCAGTCTGTTCCAACACTTCAATTCACTGTGCGAAGTGAATGGAGTGTTGCTTCACTTTCTAAATGCTGTCCTTACAGAGAAAATCACTTTCCTTTGAAAGTGCCTTAAGCTGCTTACAAGCATTCAGAAGAACTCATATCTGTTTCTCTGAAAGAGAAGTTTTCTGTTCCAACACTTCAATTCACTGTGCGAAGTGAATGGAGTGTTGTTTCACTTTCTAAATGCTGTCCTTTCAGAGAAAATCACTTTCCTTTGAAAGTGCCTTAAGCTACTTACAAGCATTCCACAGAAATTCACATGCGTTTCTCTGAAAGAGAAGAAGTCTGTTCCAACACTTCAATTCACTGTGCGAAGTGAATGGAGTGTTGTTTCACTTTCTAAATGCTGTCCTTTCAGAGAAAATCACTTTCCTTTGAAAGTGCCTTCAGCTACTTACAAGCATTTAACAGAAATTCACATGTGTTTCTATAAAAAAGAAGCAGTCTGTTCCAACACTTCAATTCACTGTGCGAAGTGAATGGAGAGTTGCTTCACTTTATAAATGCTGTCCTTTCAGAAAAAATCACTTTGCTTTGAAAGTGCCTTAAGCTACTAACAAGCATTCACAAAAAACTCACATCCGTTTCTCTGAAAGAGAAGAAGTCTGTTCCAACACTTCAATTCACTGGGCGAAGTGAATGGAGTGTTGCTTCACTTTCTATATGCTCTCCTTTGAGAGAAAATCACTCTCTTTTGAAAATGCCTTAAGCTACATACAAGCATTCAGAAGAACTCACATGCATTTTTCTGAAAGAGAAGCAGTCTGTTCCAACACTTCAATTCACTGGGCGAAGTGAATGGAGTGTTGTTTCACTTTCAAAATGCTGTCCTTTCAGAGAAAATCACTTTCCTTTGAAAGTGCCTTAAGCTACTTACACACATTCGCAGGAAACTCAAATGCGTTTCTATGAAAGAGAAGCTGTCTGTTCCAACACTTCAATTCACTGTGCGAAGTGAATGGAGTGTTTCTTCACTTTCTAAATGCTGTCCTTTCAGAGAAAATCACTTTCCTTTGAAAGTGCCTTAAGCTACTTACACACATTCACAGGAAACTCAAATGCGTTTCTATGAAAGAGAAGCTGTCTGTTCCAACACTTCAATTCACTGTGCGAAGTGAATGGAGTGTTGCTTCACTTTCTAAATGCTGTCCTTTCAGATAAAATCACTTTCCTTTGAACGTGCCTTAAGCTTCTTACAAGCATTCAACAGAAATTCACATGTGTTTCACTGAAAGAGAAGCAGTCTGTTCCAACACTTCAATTCACTGTGCGAAGTGAATGGAGTGTTGCTTCACTTTCTAAATGCTGTCCTTTCAGAGAAAATCACTTTCCTTTGAAAGTGCCTTAAGCTACTTACAAGCATTCAACAGAAATTCACATGCATTTCACTGAAAGAGTAGCAGTCTGTTCCAACACTTCAATTCACTGTGCGAAGTGAATGGAGTGCTGCTTCACTTTCTAAATGCTGTCCTTTTAGAGAAAATCACTTTCCTTTGAAAGTGCCTTAAGCTACTTACAACCATTCACAAGAAACTCACATGCATTTTTCTGAAAGAGAAGCAGTCTGTTCCAACACTTCAATTCACTGTGCGTAGTGAATGGAGTGTTGCTTCACTTTCTAAATGCTGTCCTTTCAGAGAAAATCACTTTCCTTTGAAAGTGCCTTAAGCTACTTACAAGCATTCAATAGAAATTCATATGTGTTTCTCTGAAAAAGAAGCAGTCTGTTCCAACACTTCAATTCAATGTGCGAAGTGAATGGAGTGTTGCTTCACTTTCTAAATGCTGTCCTTTCAGAGAAAATCACTTTCCTTTGAAAGTGCCTTCAGCTACTTACAAGCATTTAACAGAAATTCACATGTGTTTCTATAAAAAAGAAGCAGTCTGTTCCAACACTTCAATTCACTGTGCGAAGTGAATGGAGAGTTGCTTCACTTTATAAATGCTGTCCTTTCAGAAAAAATCACTTTGCTTTGAAAGTGCCTTAAGCTACTAACAAGCATTCACAAAAAACTCACATCCGTTTCTCTGAAAGAGAAGAAGTCTGTTCCAACACTTCAATTCACTGGGCGAAGTGAATGGAGTGTTGCTTCACTTTCTATATGCTCTCCTTTGAGAGAAAATCACTCTCTTTTGAAAATGCCTTAAGCTACATACAAGCATTCAGAAGAACTCACATGCATTTTTCTGAAAGAGAAGCAGTCTGTTCCAACACTTCAATTCACTGGGCGAAGTGAATGGAGTGTTGTTTCACTTTCAAAATGCTGTCCTTTCAGAGAAAATCACTTTCCTTTGAAAGTGCCTTAAGCTACTTACACACATTCACAGGAAACTCAAATGCGTTTCTATGAAAGAGAAGCTGTCTGTTCCAACACTTCAATTCATGTGCGAAGTGAATGGAGTGTTGCTTCACTTTCTAAATGCTGTCCTTTCAGAGAAAATCACTTTCTTTGAAAGTGCCTTAAGATACTTACAAGCATTCAACAGAAATTCACATGCGTTTCACTGAAAGAGAAGCAGTCTGTTCCAACACTTCAATTCACTGTGCGAAGTGAATGGAGTGTTGCTTCACTTTCTAAATGCTGTCCTTTCAGAGAAAATCACTTCCCTTTGAAAGTGCCTTAAGCTACTTACCCACATTCACAGGAAACTCAAATGCGTTTCTATGAAAGAGAAGCTGTCTGTTCCAACACTTCAATTCACTGTGCGTAGTGAATGGAGTGCTGCTTCACTTTCTAAATGCTGTCCTTTCAGAGAAAATCACTTTGCTTTGAAAGTGCCTTAAGCTACTTACAAGCATTCACAAGAAACTCACATGAATTTTTCTGAAAGAGAAGCAGTCTGTTCCAACACTTCAATTCACTGTGCATAGTGAATGGAGTGTTGCTTCACTTTCTAAATGCTGTCCTTTCAGGGAAAATCACTTTCCTTTGAAAGTGCCTTTAGCTACTTACAAGCATTCAATAGAAATTCACATGTGTTTCTCTGAAAGAGAAGCAGTCTGTCCCAACACTTCAATTCACTGTGAGAAGTGAATGGAGTGTTGCTTCACTTTCTAAATGCTGTCCTTTCAGAGAAAATCACTTTCCTTTGAAAGTGCCTTAAGCTACTTACAAGCATTCACAAGAAACTCACATGCATTTTTCTGAAAGAGAAGCAGTCTGTTCCAACACTTCAATTCACTGTGCGTAGTGAATGGAGTGTTGCTTCACTTTCTAAATGCTGTCCTTTCAGAGAAAATCACTTTCCTTTGAAAGTGCCTTAAGCTAATTACAAGCATTCAATAGAAATTCACATGCGTTTCTCTGAAAGAGAAGCAGTCTGTTCCAACACTTCAATTCACTGTGCGAAGTGAATGGAGTGTTGCTTCACTTTCTAAATGCTGTCCTTACAGAGAAAATCACTTTCCTTTGAAAGTGCCTTAAGCTGCTTACAAGCATTCAGAAGAACTCATATCTGTTTCTCTGAAAGAGAAGTTTTCTGTTCCAACACTTCAATTCACTGTGCGAAGTAAATGGAGTGTTGTTTCACTTTCTAAATGCTGTCCTTTCAGAGAAAATCACTTTCCTTTCAAAGTGCCTTAAGCTACTTACAAGCATTCCACAGAAATTCACATGCGTTTCTCTGAAAGAGAAGAAGTCTGTTCCAACACTTCAATTCACTGTGCGAAGTGAATGGAGTGTTGTTTCACTTTCTAAATGCTGTCCTTTCAGAGAAAATCACTTTCCTTTCAAAGTGCCTTAAGCTACTTACACACATTCACAGGAAACTCAAATGCGTTTCTAGGAAAGAGAAGCTGTCTGTTCCAACACTTAAAATTCACTGTGCGAAGTGAATGGAGTGTTTCTTCACTTTCTAAATGCTGTTCTTTCAGAGAAAATCACTTTCCTTTGAACGTGTCTTAAGCTACTTACAAGCATTCAACAGAAATTCACATGTGTTTCTATGAAAAAGAAGCAGTCTGTTCCAACACTTCAATTCACTGTGCGAAGTGAATGGAATGTTGCTTCACTTTCTAAATGCTCTCCTTTTAGAGAAATTCACTCTCTTTTGAAACTGCCTTAAGCAACTTACAAGCATTCACAAGAAACTCATATGCAATTCTCTGAAAGAGAAGCAGTCTGTTCCAACACTTCAATTCACTGTGCGAAGAGAATAGAGTGTTGCTTCACTTTCTAAATGCTGTCCTTTCAGAGAAAATCACTTTCCTTTGAAAGTGCCTTCAGCTACTTACAAGCATTTAACAGAAATTCACATGTGTTTCTATGAAAAAGAAGCAGTCTGTTCCAACACTTCAATTCACTGTGCGAAGTGAATGGAGAGTTGCTTCACTTTCTAAATGCTGTCCTTTCAGAGAAAATCACTTTGCTTTGAAAGTGCCTTAAGCTACTAACAAGCATTCACAAAAAACTCACATCCGTTTCTCTGAAAGAGAAGAAGTCTGTTCCAACACTTCAATTCACTGGGCGAAGTGAATGGAGTGTTGCTTCACTTTCTATATGCTCTCCTTTGAGAGAAAATCACTCTCTTTTGAAAATGCCTTAAGCTACATACAAGCATTCAGAAGAACTCACATGCATTTTTCTGAAAGAGAAGCAGTCTGTTCCAACACTTCAATTCACTGGGCGAAGTGAATGGAGTTTTGTTTCACTTTCAAAATGCTGTCCTTTCAGAGAAAATCACTTTCCTTTGAAAGTGCCTTAAGCTACTTACACACATTCACAGGAAACTCAAATGCGTTTCTATGAATGAGAAGCTGTCTGTTCCAACACTTCAATTCACTGTGCGAAGTGAATGGAGTGTTGCTTCACTTTCTAAATGCTGTCCTTTCAGAGAAAATCACTTTCTTTGAAAGTGCCTTAAGATACTTACAAGCATTCAACAGAAATTCACATGCGTTTCACTGAAAGAGAAGCAGTCTGTTCCAACACTTCAATTCACTGTGCGAAGTGAATGGAGTGTTGCTTCACTTTCTAAATGCTGTCCTTACAGAGAAAATCACTTTCCTTTGAAAGTGCCTTAAGCTGCTTACAAGCATTCAGAAGAACTCATATCTGTTTCTCTGAAAGAGAAGTTTTCTGTTCCAACACTTCAATTCACTGTGCGAAGTGAATGGAGTGTTGTTTCACTTTCTAAATGCTGTCCTTTCAGAGAAAATCACTTTCCTTTGAAAGTGCCTTAAGCTACTTACAAGCATTCCACAGAAATTCACATGCGTTTCTCTGAAAGAGAAGAAGTCTGTTCCAACACTTCAATTCACTGTGCGAAGTGAATGGAGTGTTGTTTCACTTTCTAAATGCTGTCCTTTCAGAGAAAATCACTTTCCTTTCAAAGTGCCTTAAGCTACTTACACACATTCACAGGAAACTCAAATGCGTTTCTAGGAAAGAGAAGCTGTCTGTTCCAACACTTCAATTCACTGTGCGAAGTGAATGGAGTGTTGCTTCACTTTCTAAATGCTGTCCTTTCAGAGAAAATCACTTTCCTTTGAAAGTGCCTTCAGCTACTTACAAGCATTTAACAGAAATTCACATGTGTTTCTATAAAAAAGAAGCAGTCTGTTCCAACACTTCAATTCACTGTGCGAAGTGAATGGAGAGTTGCTTCACTTTATAAATGCTGTCCTTTCAGAAAAAATCACTTTGCTTTGAAAGTGCCTTAAGCTACTAACAAGCATTCACAAAAAACTCACATCCGTTTCTCTGAAAGAGAAGAAGTCTGTTCCAACACTTCAATTCACTGGGCGAAGTGAATGGAGTGTTGCTTCACTTTCTATATGCTCTCCTTTGAGAGAAAATCACTCTCTTTTGAAAATGCCTTAAGCTACATACAAGCATTCAGAAGAACTCACATGCATTTTTCTGAAAGAGAAGCAGTCTGTTCCAACACTTCAATTCACTGGGCGAAGTGAATGGAGTGTTGTTTCACTTTCAAAATGCTGTCCTTTCAGAGAAAATCACTTTCCTTTGAAAGTGCCTTAAGCTACTTACACACATTCACAGGAAACTCAAATGCGTTTCTATGAAAGAGAAGCTGTCTGTTCCAACACTTCAATTCACTGTGCGAAGTGAATGGAGTGTTGCTTCACTTTCTAAATGCTGTCCTTTCAGAGAAAATCACTTTCTTTGAAAGTGCCTTAAGATACTTACAAGCATTCAACAGAAATTCACATGCGTTTCACTGAAAGAGAAGCAGTCTGTTCCAACACTTCAATTCACTGTGCGAAGTGAATGGAGTGTTGCTTCACTTTCTAAATGCTGTCCTTTCAGAGAAAATCACTTCCCTTTGAAAGTGCCTTAAGCTACTTACCCACATTCACAGGAAACTCAAATGCGTTTCTATGAAAGAGAAGCTGTCTGTTCCAACACTTCAATTCACTGTGCGTAGTGAATGGAGTGCTGCTTCACTTTCTAAATGCTGTCCTTTCAGAGAAAATCACTTTGCTTTGAAAGTGCCTTAAGCTACTTACAAGCATTCACAAGAAACTCACATGAATTTTTCTGAAAGAGAAGCAGTCTGTTCCAACACTTCAATTCACTGTGCATAGTGAATGGAGTGTTGCTTCACTTTCTAAATGCTGTCCTTTCAGGGAAAATCACTTTCCTTTGAAAGTGCCTTTAGCTACTTACAAGCATTCAATAGAAATTCACATGTGTTTCTCTGAAAGAGAAGCAGTCTGTCCCAACACTTCAATTCACTGTGAGAAGTGAATGGAGTGTTGCTTCACTTTCTAAATGCTGTCCTTTCAGAGAAAATCACTTTCCTTTGAAAGTGCCTTAAGCTAATTACAAGCATTCAATAGAAATTCACATGCGTTTCTCTGAAAGAGAAGCAGTCTGTTCCAACACTTCAATTCACTGTGCGAAGTGAATGGAGTGTTGCTTCACTTTCTAAATGCTGTCCTTACAGAGAAAATCACTTTCCTTTGAAAGTGCCTTAAGCTGCTTACAAGCATTCAGAAGAACTCATATCTGTTTCTCTGAAAGAGAAGTTTTCTGTTCCAACACTTCAATTCACTGTGCGAAGTAAATGGAGTGTTGTTTCACTTTCTAAATGCTGTCCTTTCAGAGAAAATCACTTTCCTTTCAAAGTGCCTTAAGCTACTTACAAGCATTCCACAGAAATTCACATGCGTTTCTCTGAAAGAGAAGAAGTCTGTTCCAACACTTCAATTCACTGTGCGAAGTGAATGGAGTGTTGTTTCACTTTCTAAATGCTGTCCTTTCAGAGAAAATCACTTTCCTTTCAAAGTGCCTTAAGCTACTTACACACATTCACAGGAAACTCAAATGCGTTTCTAGGAAAGAGAAGCTGTCTGTTCCAACACTTAAAATTCACTGTGCGAAGTGAATGGAGTGTTTCTTCACTTTCTAAATGCTGTTCTTTCAGAGAAAATCACTTTCCTTTGAACGTGTCTTAAGCTACTTACAAGCATTCAACAGAAATTCACATGTGTTTCTATGAAAAAGAAGCAGTCTGTTCCAACACTTCAATTCACTGTGCGAAGTGAATGGAATGTTGCTTCACTTTCTAAATACTCTCCTTTTAGAGAAATTCACTCTCTTTTGAAACTGCCTTAAGCAACTTACAAGCATTCACAAGAAACTCATATGCAATTCTCTGAAAGAGAAGCAGTCTGTTCCAACACTTCAATTCACTGTGCGAAGAGAATAGAGTGTTGCTTCACTTTCTAAATGCTGTCCTTTCAGAGAAAATCACTTTCCTTTGAAAGTGCCTTCAGCTACTTACAAGCATTTAACAGAAATTCACATGTGTTTCTATGAAAAAGAAGCAGTCTGTTCCAACACTTCAATTCACTGTGCGAAGTGAATGGAGAGTTGCTTCACTTTCTAAATGCTGTCCTTTCAGAGAAAATCACTTTGCTTTGAAAGTGCCTTAAGCTACTAACAAGCATTCACAAAAAACTCACATCCGTTTCTCTGAAAGAGAAGAAGTCTGTTCCAACACTTCAATTCACTGGGCGAAGTGAATGGAGTGTTGCTTCACTTTCTATATGCTCTCCTTTGAGAGAAAATCACTCTCTTTTGAAAATGCCTTAAGCTACATACAAGCATTCAGAAGAACTCACATGCATTTTTCTGAAAGAGAAGCAGTCTGTTCCAACACTTCAATTCACTGGGCGAAGTGAATGGAGTTTTGTTTCACTTTCAAAATGCTGTCCTTTCAGAGAAAATCACTTTCCTTTGAAAGTGCCTTAAGCTACTTACACACATTCACAGGAAACTCAAATGCGTTTCTATGAAAGAGAAGCTGTCTGTTCCAACACTTCAATTCACTGTGCGAAGTGAATGGAGTGTTGCTTCACTTTCTAAATGCTGTCCTTTCAGAGAAAATCACTTTCTTTGAAAGTGCCTTAAGATACTTACAAGCATTCAACAGAAATTCACATGCGTTTCACTGAAAGAGAAGCAGTCTGTTCCAACACTTCAATTCACTGTGCGAAGTGAATGGAGTGTTGCTTCACTTTCTAAATGCTGTCCTTACAGAGAAAATCACTTTCCTTTGAAAGTGCCTTAAGCTGCTTACAAGCATTCAGAAGAACTCATATCTGTTTCTCTGAAAGAGAAGTTTTCTGTTCCAACACTTCAATTCACTGTGCGAAGTGAATGGAGTGTTGTTTCACTTTCTAAATGCTGTCCTTTCAGAGAAAATCACTTTCCTTTGAAAGTGCCTTAAGCTACTTACAAGCATTCCACAGAAATTCACATGCGTTTCTCTGAAAGAGAAGAAGTCTGTTCCAACACTTCAATTCACTGTGCGAAGTGAATGGAGTGTTGTTTCACTTTCTAAATGCTGTCCTTTCAGAGAAAATCACTTTCCTTTCAAAGTGCCTTAAGCTACTTACACACATTCACAGGAAACTCAAATGCGTTTCTAGGAAAGAGAAGCTGTCTGTTCCAACACTTCAATTCACTGTGCGAAGTGAATGGAGTGTTTCTTCACTTTCTAAATGCTGTTCTTTCAGAGAAAATCACTTTCCTTTGAACGTGTCTTAAGCTACTTACAAGCATTCAACAGAAATTCACATGTGTTTCTATGAAAAAGAAGCAGTCTGTTCCAACACTTCAATTCACTGTGCGAAGTGAATGGAATGTTGCTTCACTTTCTAAATGCTCTCCTTTTAGAGAAATTCACTCTCTTTTGAAACTGCCTTAAGCAACTTACAAGCATTCACAAGAAACTCATATGCAATTCTCTGAAAGAGAAGCAGTCTGTTCCAACACTTCAATTCACTGTGCGAAGAGAGTAGAGTGTTGCTTCACTTTCTAAATGCTGTCCTTTCAGAGAAAATCACTTTCCTTTGAAAGTGCCTTCAGCTACTTACAAGCATTTAACAGAAATTCACATGTGTTTCTATGAAAAAGAAGCAGTCTGTTACAACACTTCAATTCACTGTGCGAAGTGAATGGAGAGTTGCTTCACTTTCTAAATGCTGTCCTTTCAGAGAAAATCACTTTGCTTTGAAAGTGCCTTAAGCTACTAACAAGCATTCACAAAAAACTCACATCCGTTTCTCTGAAAGAGAAGAAGTCTGTTCCAACACTTCAATTCACTGGGCGAAGTGAATGGAGTGTTGCTTCACTTTCTATATGCTCTCCTTTGAGAGAAAATCACTCTCTTTTGAAAATGCCTTAAGCTACATACAAGCATTCAGAAGAACTCACATGCATTTTTCTGAAAGAGAAGCAGTCTGTTCCAACACTTCAATTCACTGTGCGAAGTGAATGGAGTTTTGTTTCACTTTCAAAATGCTGTCCTTTCAGAGAAAATCACTTTCCTTTGAAAGTGCCTTAAGCTACTTACACACATTCACAGGAAACTCAAATGCGTTTCTATGAAAGAGAAGCTGTCTGTTCCAACACTTCAATTCACTGTGCGAAGTGAATGGAGTGTTGCTTCACTTTCTAAATGCTGTCCTTTCAGAGAAAATCACTTTCTTTGAAAGTGCCTTAAGATACTTACAAGCATTCAACAGAAATTCACATGCGTTTCACTGAAAGAGAAGCAGTCTGTTCCAACACTTCAATTCACTGTGCGAAGTGAATGGAGTGTTGCTTCACTTTCTAAATGCTGTCCTTTCAGAGAAAATCACTTCCCTTTGAAAGTGCCTTAAGCTACTTACCCACATTCACAGGAAACTCAAATGCGTTTCTATGAAAGAGAAGCTGTCTGTTCCAACACTTCAATTCACTGTGCGTAGTGAATGGAGTGCTGCTTCACTTTCTAAATGCTGTCCTTTCAGAGAAAATCACTTTGCTTTGAAAGTGCCTTAAGCTACTTACAAGCATTCACAAGAAACTCACATGAATTTTTCTGAAAGAGAAGCAGTCTGTTCCAACACTTAAAATTCACTGTGCGAAGTGAATGGAGTGTTTCTTCACTTTCTAAATGCTGTTCTTTCAGAGAAAATCACTTTCCTTTGAACGTGTCTTAAGCTACTTACAAGCATTCAACAGAAATTCACATGTGTTTCTATGAAAAAGAAGCAGTCTGTTCCAACACTTCAATTCACTGTGCGAAGTGAATGGAATGTTGCTTCACTTTCTAAATGCTCTCCTTTTAGAGAAATTCACTCTCTTTTGAAACTGCCTTAAGCAACTTACAAGCATTCACAAGAAACTCATATGCAATTCTCTGAAAGAGAAGCAGTCTGTTCCAACACTTCAATTCACTGTGCGAAGAGAATAGAGTGTTGCTTCACTTTCTAAATGCTGTCCTTTCAGAGAAAATCACTTTCCTTTGAAAGTGCCTTCAGCTACTTACAAGCATTTAACAGAAATTCACATGTGTTTCTATGAAAAAGAAGCAGTCTGTTCCAACACTTCAATTCACTGTGCGAAGTGAATGGAGAGTTGCTTCACTTTCTAAATGCTGTCCTTTCAGAGAAAATCACTTTGCTTTGAAAGTGCCTTAAGCTACTAACAAGCATTCACAAAAAACTCACATCCGTTTCTCTGAAAGAGAAGAAGTCTGTTCCAACACTTCAATTCACTGGGCGAAGTGAATGGAGTGTTGCTTCACTTTCTATATGCTCTCCTTTGAGAGAAAATCACTCTCTTTTGAAAATGCCTTAAGCTACATACAAGCATTCAGAAGAACTCACATGCATTTTTCTGAAAGAGAAGCAGTCTGTTCCAACACTTCAATTCACTGGGCGAAGTGAATGGAGTTTTGTTTCACTTTCAAAATGCTGTCCTTTCAGAGAAAATCACTTTCCTTTGAAAGTGCCTTAAGCTACTTACACACATTCACAGGAAACTCAAATGCGTTTCTATGAAAGAGAAGCTGTCTGTTCCAACACTTCAATTCACTGTGCGAAGTGAATGGAGTGTTGCTTCACTTTCTAAATGCTGTCCTTTCAGAGAAAATCACTTTCTTTGAAAGTGCCTTAAGATACTTACAAGCATTCAACAGAAATTCACATGCGTTTCACTGAAAGAGAAGCAGTCTGTTCCAACACTTCAATTCATGTGCGAAGTGAATGGAGTGTTGCTTCACTTTCTAAATGCTGTCCTTACAGAGAAAATCACTTTCCTTTGAAAGTGCCTTAAGCTGCTTACAAGCATTCAGAAGAACTCATATCTGTTTCTCTGAAAGAGAAGTTTTCTGTTCCAACACTTCAATTCACTGTGCGAAGTGAATGGAGTGTTGTTTCACTTTCTAAATGCTGTCCTTTCAGAGAAAATCACTTTCCTTTGAAAGTGCCTTAAGCTACTTACAAGCATTCCACAGAAATTCACATGCGTTTCTCTGAAAGAGAAGAAGTCTGTTCCAACACTTCAATTCACTGTGCGAAGTGAATGGAGTGTTGTTTCACTTTCTAAATGCTGTCCTTTCAGAGAAAATCACTTTCCTTTCAAAGTGCCTTAAGCTACTTACACACATTCACAGGAAACTCAAATGCGTTTCTAGGAAAGAGAAGCTGTCTGTTCCAACACTTCAATTCACTGTGCGAAGTGAATGGAGTGTTTCTTCACTTTCTAAATGCTGTTCTTTCAGAGAAAATCACTTTCCTTTGAACGTGTCTTAAGCTACTTACAAGCATTCAACAGAAATTCACATGTGTTTCTATGAAAAAGAAGCAGTCTGTTCCAACACTTCAATTCACTGTGCGAAGTGAATGGAATGTTGCTTCACTTTCTAAATGCTCTCCTTTTAGAGAAATTCACTCTCTTTTGAAACTGCCTTAAGCAACTTACAAGCATTCACAAGAAACTCATATGCAATTCTCTGAAAGAGAAGCAGTCTGTTCCAACACTTCAATTCACTGTGCGAAGAGAATAGAGTGTTGCTTCACTTTCTAAATGCTGTCCTTTCAGAGAAAATCACTTTCCTTTGAAAGTGCCTTCAGCTACTTACAAGCATTTAACAGAAATTCACATGTGTTTCTATGAAAAAGAAGCAGTCTGTTACAACACTTCAATTCACTGTGCGAAGTGAATGGAGAGTTGCTTCACTTTCTAAATGCTGTCCTTTCAGAGAAAATCACTTTGCTTTGAAAGTGCCTTAAGCTACTAACAAGCATTCACAAAAAACTCACATCCGTTTCTCTGAAAGAGAAGAAGTCTGTTCCAACACTTCAATTCACTGGGCGAAGTGAATGGAGTGTTGCTTCACTTTCTATATGCTCTCCTTTGAGAGAAAATCACTCTCTTTTGAAAATGCCTTAAGCTACATACAAGCATTCAGAAGAACTCACATGCATTTTTCTGAAAGAGAAGCAGTCTGTTCCAACACTTCAATTCACTGGGCGAAGTGAATGGAGTTTTGTTTCACTTTCAAAATGCTGTCCTTTCAGAGAAAATCACTTTCCTTTGAAAGTGCCTTAAGCTACTTACACACATTCACAGGAAACTCAAATGCGTTTCTATGAAAGAGAAGCTGTCTGTTCCAACACTTCAATTCACTGTGCGAAGTGAATGGAGTGTTGCTTCACTTTCTAAATGCTGTCCTTTCAGAGAAAATCACTTTCTTTGAAAGTGCCTTAAGATACTTACAAGCATTCAACAGAAATTCACATGCGTTTCACTGAAAGAGAAGCAGTCTGTTCCAACACTTCAATTCACTGTGCGAAGTGAATGGAGTGTTGCTTCACTTTCTAAATGCTGTCCTTTCAGAGAAAATCACTTCCCTTTGAAAGTGCCTTAAGCTACTTACCCACATTCACAGGAAACTCAAATGCGTTTCTATGAAAGAGAAGCTGTCTGTTCCAACACTTCAATTCACTGTGCGTAGTGAATGGAGTGCTGCTTCACTTTCTAAATGCTGTCCTTTCAGAGAAAATCACTTTGCTTTGAAAGTGCCTTAAGCTACTTACAAGCATTCACAAGAAACTCACATGAATTTTTCTGAAAGAGAAGCAGTCTGTTCCAACACTTCAATTCACTGTGCATAGTGAATGGAGTGTTGCTTCACTTTCTAAATGCTGTCCTTTCAGGGAAAATCACTTTCCTTTGAAAGTGCCTTTAGCTACTTACAAGCATTCAATAGAAATTCACATGTGTTTCTCTGAAAGAGAAGCAGTCTGTTCCAACACTTCAATTCACTGTGAGAAGTGAATGGAGTGTTGCTTCACTTTCTAAATGCTGTCCTTTCAGAGAAAATCACTTTCCTTTGAAAGTGCCTTAAGCTACTTACAAGCATTCACAAGAAACTAACATGCATTTTTCTGAAAGAGAAGCAGTCTGTTCCAACACTTCAATTCACTGTGCGTAGTGAATGGAGTGTTGCTTCACTTTCTAAATGCTGTCCTTTCAGAGAAAATCACTTTCCTTTGAAAGTGCCTTAAGCTAATTACAAGCATTCAATAGAAATTCACATGCGTTTCTCTGAAAGAGAAGCAGTCTGTTCCAACACTTCAATTCACTGTGCGAAGTGAATGGAGTGTTGCTTCACTTTCTAAATGCTGTCCTTACAGAGAAAATCACTTTCCTTTGAAAGTGCCTTAAGCTGCTTACAAGCATTCAGAAGAACTCATATCTGTTTCTCTGAAAGAGAAGTTTTCTGTTCCAACACTTCAATTCACTGTTCGAAGTGAATGGAGTGTTGCTTCACTTTCTAAATGCTGTCCTTTCAGAGAAAATCACTTTCCTTTGAAAGTGCCTTAAGCTACTTACAAGCATTCCACAGAAATTCACATGCGTTTCTCTGAAAGAGAAGCAGTCTGTTCCAACACTTCAATTCACTGTGCTAAGTGAATAGAGTGTTGTTTCACTTTCTAAATGCTGTCCTTTCAGAGAAAATCACTTTCCTTTGAAAGTGCCTTAAGCTACTTACACACATTCGCAGGAAACTCAAATGCGTTTCTATGAAAGAGAAGCTGTCTGTTCCAACACTTCAATTCACTGTGCGAAGTGAATGGAGTGTTTCTTCACTTTCTAAATGCTGTCCTTTCAGAGAAAATCACTTTCCTTTGAAAGTGCCTTAAGCTACTTACACACATTCACAGGAAACTCAAATGCGTTTCTATGAAAGAGAAGCTGTCTGTTCCAACACTTCAATTCACTGTGCGAAGTGAATGGAGTGTTGCTTCACTTTCTAAATGCTGTCCTTTCAGAGAAAATCACTTTCCTTTGAACGTGCCTTAAGCTACTTAGAAGCATTCAACAGAAATTCACATGTGTTTCACTGAAAGAGAAGCAGTCTGTTCCAAAACTTCAATTCACTGTGCGAAGTGAATGGAGTGTTGCTTCACTTTCTAAATGCTGTCCTTTCAGAGAAAATCACTTTCCTTTGAAAGTGCCTTAAGCTACTTACAAGCATTCAAAAGAAATTCACATGCATTTCACTGAAAGACTAGCAGTCTATTCCAACACTTCAATTCACTGTGCGAAGTGAATGGAGTGCTGCTTTACTTTCTAAATGCTGTCCTTTTAGAGAAAATCACTTTCATTTGAAAGTGCCTTAAGCTACTTACAACCATTCACAAGAAACTCACATTCATTTTTCTGAAAGAGAAGCAGTCTGTTCCAACACTTCAATTCACTGTGCGTAGTGAATGGAGTGTTGCTTCACTTTCTAAATGCTGTCCTTTCAGAGAAAATCACTTTCCTTTGAAAGTGCCTTAAGCTACTTACAAGCATTCACAAAAAACTTATATCTGTTTCTCTGAAAGAGAAGTTTTCTGTTCCAACACTTCAATTCACTGTGCGAAGTGAATGGAGTGTTGTTTCACTTTCTAAATGCTGTCCTTTCAGAGAAAATCACTTTCCTTTGAAAGTGCCTTAAGCTATTTACAAGCATTCACAAGAAACTCACATGCATTTTTGTGAAAGAGAAGCAGTCTGTTCCAACACTTCAATTCACTGTGCGTAGTGAATGGAGTGTTGCTTCACTTTCTAAATGCTGTCCTTTCAGAGAAAATCACTTTCCTTTGTAAGTGCCTTAAGCTACTTACACACATTCGCAGGAAACTCAAATGCGTTTCTATGAAAGAGAAGCTGTCTGTTCCAACACTTCAATTCACTGTGCGAAGTGAATGGAGTGTTTCTTCACTTTCTAAATGCTGTCCTTTCAGAGAAAATCACTTTCCTTTGAAAGTGCCTTAAGCTACTTACACACATTCACAGGAAACTCAAATGCGTTTCTATGAAAGAGAAGCTGTCTGTTCCAACACTTCAATTCACTGTGCGAAGTGAATGGAGTGTTGCTTCACTTTCTAAATGCTGTCCTTTCAGAGAAAATCACTTTCCTTTGAACGTGCCTTAAGCTACTTACAAGCATTCAACAGAAATTCACATGTGTTTCACTGAAAGAGAAGCAGTCTGTTCCAACACTTCAATTCACTGTGCGAAGTGAATGGAGTGTTGCTTCACTTTCTAATTGCTGTCCTTTCAGAGAAAATCACTTTCCTTTGAAAGTGCCTTAAGCTACTTACAAGCATTTAACAGAAATTCACATGCATTTCACTGAAAGAGTAGCAGTCTGTTCCAACACTTCAATTCACTGTGCGAAGTGAATGGAGTGCTGCTTCACTTTCTAAATGCTGTCCTTTTAGAGAAAATCACTTTCCTTTGAAAGTGCCTTAAGCTACTTACAACCATTCACAAGAAACTCACATGCATTTTTCTGAAAGAGAAGCAGTCTGTTCCAACACTTCAATTCACTGTGCGTAGTGAATGGAGTGTTGCTTCACTTTCTAAATGCTGTCCTTTCAGAGAAAAACACTTTCCTTTGAAAGTGCCTTAAGCTACTTACAAGCATTCCACAGATATTCACATGCGTTTCTCTGAAAGAGAAGAAGTCTGTTCCAACACTTCAATTCACTGTGCGAAGACAATGGAGTGTTGTTTCACTTTCTAAATGCTGTCCTTTCAGAGAAAATCACTTTCCTTTGAAAGTGCCTTAAGCTACTTACACACATTCACAGGAAACTCAAATGCGTTTCTATGAAAGAGAAGCTGTCTGTTCCAACACTTCAATTCACTGTGTGAAGACAATGGAGTGTTGTTTCACTTTCTAAATGCTGTCCTTTCAGAGAAAATCACTTTACTTTGAAAGTGCCTTAAGCTACTTACAAGCATTCAATAGAAATTCACACGTGTTTCTCTGAAAAAGAAGCAGTCTGTTCCAACACTTCAATTCACTGTGCGTAGTGAATGGAGTGTTGCTTCACTTTCTAAATGCTGTCCTTTCCGAGAAAATCACTTTCCTTTGAATGTGCCTTAAGCTAATTACAAGCATTCACAAATAACTCATATCTGTTTCTCTAAAAGAGAAGTGGTCTGTTCCAACACTTCAATTCACTGTTCGAAGTTAATGTAGTGTTGTTTCACTTTCTAAATGCTGTCCTTTCAGAGAAAATCACTTTCCTTTGAAAGTGCCTTAAGCTACTTACAAGCATTCCACAGAAATTCACATGCGTTTCTCTGAAAGAGAAGCAGTCTGTTCCAACACTTCAATTCACTGTGCGAAGTGAATGGAGTGTTGTTTCACTTTCTAAATGCTGTCCTTTCAGAGAAAATCACTTTCCTTTGAAAGTGCCTTAAGCTACTTACACACATTCACAGGAAACTCAAATGCGTTTCTATGAAAGAGAAGCTGTCTGTTCTAACACTTCAATTCACTGTGCGAAGTGAATGGAGTGTTGCTTCACTTTCTAAATGCTCTCCTTTCAGAGAAAATCACTTTCTTTTGAAAGTGCCTTAAGCTACTTACAAGCATTCAACAGAAATTCACATGCGTTTCACTGAAAGAGAAGCAGTCTGTTCCAACACTTCAATTTACTGTGCGAAGTGAATGGAGTGTTGCTTCACTTTCTAAATGCTGTCCTTTCAGAGAAAATCACTTTCCTTTGAAAGTGCCTTAAGCTACTTACAAGCATTCACAAGAAAGTCACATCTGTTTCTCTGAAAGAGAAGCAGTCTGTTCCAACACTTCAATTCACTGTGCGAAGTGAATGGAATGTTGCTTCACTTTCTAAATGCTCTCCTTTTAGAGAAATTCACTCTCTTTTGAAACTGCCTTAAGCAACTTACAAGCATTCACAAGAAACTCACATGCAATTCTCTGAAAGAGAAGCAGTCTGTTCCAACACTTCAAATCACTGTGCGAAGAGAATAGAGTGTTGCTTCACTTTCTAAATGCTGTCCTTTCAGAGAAAAACACTTTCCTTTGAAAGTGCCTTCAGCTACTTACAAGCATTTAACAGAAATTCACAACTGTTTCTATGAAAAAGAAGCAGTCTGTTCCAACACTTCAATTCACTGTGCGAAGTGAATGGAGAGTTGCTTCACTTTATAAATGCTGTCCTTTCAGAGAAAATCACTTTGCTTTGAAAGTGCCTTAAGCTACTAACAAGCATTCACAAAAAACTCATATCCGTTTCTCTGAAAGAGAAGAAGTCTGTTCCAACACTTCAATTCACTGGGCGAAGTGAATGGAGTGTTGCTTCACTTTCTATATGCTCTCCTTTGAGAGAAAATCACTCTCTTTTGAAAATGCCTTAAGCTACATACAAGCATTCAGAAGAACTCACATGCATTTTTCTGAAAGAGAAGCAGTCTGTTCCAACACTCCAATTCACTGGGCGAAGTGAATGGAGTGTTGTTTCACTTTCAAAATGCTGTCCTTTCAGAGAAAATCACTTTCCTTTGAAAGTGCCTTAAGCTACTTACACACATTCACAGGAAACTCAAATGCGTTTCTATGAAAGAGAAGCTGTCTGTTCCAACACTTCAATTCACTGTGCGAAGTGAATGGAGTGTTGCTTCACTTTCTAAATGCTGTCCTTTCAGAGGAAATAACTTCCCTTTGAAAGTGTCTTAAGCTACTTACCCACATTCCCAGGAAACTCAAATGCGTTTCTATGAAAGAGAAGCTGTCTGTTCCAACACTTCAATTCACTGTGCGTAGTGAATGGAGTGTTGATTCACTTTCTAAATGCTGTCCTTTCAGAGAAAATCACTTTCCTTTGAAAGTGCCTTAAGCTACTTACAAGCATTCAACAGAAATTCACATGCATTTCACTGAAAGAGAAGCAGTCTGTTCCAACACTTCAATTCACTGTGCGAAGTGAATGGAGTGTTGCTTCACTTTCTAAATGCTGTCCTTTCAGAGAAAATCACTTTCCTTTGAAAGTGCCTTAAGCTACTTACAAGCATTCCACAGAAATTCACATGCGTTTCTCTGAAAAAGAAGCAGTCTGTTCCAACACTTCAATTCACTGTGCGAAGTGAATGGAGTGTTGCTTCACTTTCTAAATGCTGTCCTTTCAGAGAAAATCACTTTCCTTTGAAAGTGCCTTAAGCTACTTACAAGCATTCCACAGAAATTCACATGCGTTTCTCTGAAAGAGAAGCAGTCTGTTCCAACACTTCAATTCACTGTGCTAAGTGAATAGAGTGTTGTTTCACTTTCTAAATGCTGTCCTTTTAGAGAAAATCACTTTCCTTTGAAAGTGCCTTAAGCTACTTACACACATTCGCAGGAAACTCAAATGCGTTTCTATGAAAGAGAAGCTGTCTGTTCCAACACTTCAATTCACTGTGCGAAGTGAATGGAGTGTTGCTTCACTTTCTAAATGCTGTCCTTTCAGAGAAAATCACTTTCCTTTGAAAGTGCCTTAAGCTACTTACACACATTCACAGGAAACTCAAATGCGTTTCTATGAAAGAGAAGCTGTCTGTTCCAACACTTCAATTCACTGTGCGAAGTGAATGGAGTGTTGCTTCACTTTCTAAATGCTGTCCTTTCAGAGAAAATCACTTTCCTTTGAACGTGCCTTAAGCTACTTAGAAGCATTCAACAGAAATTCACATGTGTTTCACTGAAAGAGAAGCAGTCTGTTCCAAAACTTCAATTCACTGTGCGAAGTGAATGGAGTGTTGCTTCACTTTCTAAATGCTGTCCTTTCAGAGAAAATCACTTTCCTTTGAAAGTGCCTTAAGCTACTTACAAGCATTCAAAAGAAATTCACATGCATTTCACTGAAAGACTAGCAGTCTATTCCAACACTTCAATTCACTGTGCGAAGTGAATGGAGTGCTGCTTCACTTTCTAAATGCTGTCCTTTTAGAGAAAATCACTTTCATTTGAAAGTGCCTTAAGCTACTTACAACCATTCACAAGAAACTCACATTCATTTTTCTGAAAGAGAAGCAGTCTGTTCCAACACTTCAATTCACTGTGCGTAGTGAATGGAGTGTTGCTTCACTTTCTAAATGCTGTCCTTTCAGAGAAAATCACTTTCCTTTGAAAGTGCCTTAAGCTACTTACAAGCATTCACAAAAAACTTATATCTGTTTCTCTGAAAGAGAAGTTTTCTGTTCCAACACTTCAATTCACTGTGCGAAGTGAATGGAGTGTTGTTTCACTTTCTAAATGCTGTCCTTTCAGAGAAAATCACTTTCCTTTGAAAGTGCCTTAAGCTATTTACAAGCATTCACAAGAAACTCACATGCATTTTTGTGAAAGAGAAGCAGTCTGTTCCAACACTTCAATTCACTGTGCGTAGTGAATGGAGTGTTGCTTCACTTTCTAAATGCTGTCCATTCAGAGAAAATCACTTTCCTTTGAAAGTGCCTTAAGCTACTTACACACATTCGCAGGAAACTCAAATGCGTTTCTATGAAAGAGAAGCTGTCTGTTCCAACACTTCAATTCACTGTGCGAAGTGAATGGAGTGTTTCTTCACTTTCTAAATGCTGTCCTTTCAGAGAAAATCACTTTCCTTTGAAAGTGCCTTAAGCTACTTACACACATTCACAGGAAACTCAAATGCGTTTCTATGAAAGAGAAGCTGTTCCAACACTTCAATTCACTGTGCGAAGTGAATGGAGTGTTGCTTCACTTTCTAAATGCTGTCCTTTCAGAGAAAATCACTTTCCTTTGAACGTGCCTTAAGCTACTTACAAGCATTCAACAGAAATTCACATGTGTTTCACTGAAAGAGAAGCAGTCTGTTCGAACACTTCAATTCACTGTGCGAAGTGAATGGAGTGTTGCTTCACTTTCTAATTGCTGTCCTTTCAGAGAAAATCACTTTCCTTTGAAAGTGCCTTAAGCTACTTACAAGCATTTAACAGAAATTCACATGCATTTCACTGAAAGAGTAGCAGTCTGTTCCAACACTTCAATTCACTGTGCGAAGTGAATGGAGTGCTGCTTCACTTTCTAAATGCTGTCCTTTTAGAGAAAATCACTTTCCTTTGAAAGTGCCTTAAGCTACTTACAACCATTCACAAGAAACTCACATGCATTTTTCTGAAAGAGAAGCAGTCTGTTCCAACACTTCAATTCACTGTGCGTAGTGAATGGAGTGTTGCTTCACTTTCTAAATGCTGTCCTTTCAGAGAAAAACACTTTCCTTTGAAAGTGCCTTAAGCTACTTACAAGCATTCCACAGAAATTCACATGCGTTTCTCTGAAAGAGAAGAAGTCTGTTCCAACACTTCAATTCACTGTGCGAAGACAATGGAGTGTTGTTTCACTTTCTAAATGCTGTCCTTTCAGAGAAAATCACTTTCCTTTGAAAGTGCCTTAAGCTACTTACACACATTCACAGGAAACTCAAATGCGTTTCTATGAAAGAGAAGCTGTCTGTTCCAACACTTCAATTCACTGTGCGAAGTGAATGGAGTGTTGCTTCACTTTCTAAATGCTGTCCTTTCAGAGAAAATCACTTTCCTTTGAAAGTGCCTTAAGCTACTTACAAGCATTCAATAGAAATTCACACGTGTTTCTCTGAAAAAGAAGCAGTCTGTTCCAACACTTCAATTCACTGTGCGTAGTGAATGGAGTGTTGCTTCACTTTCTAAATGCTGTCCTTTCAGAGAAAATCACTTTCCTTTGAACGTGCCTTAAGCTACTTACAAGCATTCAATAGAAATTCACATGCGTTTCTCTGAAAGAGAAGCAGTCTGTTCCAACACTTCAATTCACTGTGCGAAGTCAATGGAGTGTTGCTTCACTTTCTAAATGCTGTCCTTTCAGAGAAAATCACTTTCCTTTGAATGTGCCTTAAGCTACTTACAAGCATTCACAAATAACTCATATCTGTTTCTCTAAAAGAGAAGTGGTCTGTTCCAACACTTCAATTCACTGTTCGAAGTTAATGTAGTGTTGTTTCACTTTCTAAATGCTGTCCTTTCAGAGAAAATCACTTTCCTTTGAAAGTGCCTTAAGCTACTTACAAGCATTCCACAGAAATTCACATGCGTTTCTCTGAAAGAGAAGCAGTCTGTTCCAACACTTCAATTCACTGTGCGAAGTGAATGGAGTGTTGTTTCACTTTCTAAATGCTGTCCTTTCAGAGAAAATCACTTTCCTTTGAAAGTGCCTTAAGCTACTTACACACATTCACAGGAAACACAAATGCGTTTCTATGAAAGAGAAGCTGTCTGTTCTAACACTTCAATTCACTGTGCGAAGTGAATGGAGTGTTTCTTCACTTTCTAAATGCTGTCCTTTCAGAGAAAATCACTTTCCTTTGAAAGTGCCTTAAGCTACTTACACACATTCACAGGAAACTCAAATGCGTTTCTATGAAAGAGAAGCTGTCTGTTCCAACACTTCAATTCACTGTGCGAAGTGAATGGAGTGTTGCTTCACTTTCTAAATGCTGTCCTTTCAGAGAAAATCACTTTCCTTTGAACGTGCCTTAAGCTACTTACAAGCATTCAACAGAAATTCACATGTGTTTCACTGAAAGAGAAGCAGTCTGTTCCAACACTTCAATTCACTGTGCGAAGTGAATGGAGTGTTGCTTCACTTTCTAATTGCTGTCCTTTCAGAGAAAATCACTTTCCTTTGAAAGTGCCTGAAGCTACTTACAAGCATTTAACAGAAATTCACATGCATTTCACTGAAAGAGTAGCAGTCTGTTCCAACACTTCAATTCACTGTGCGAAGTGAATGGAGTGCTGCTTCACTTTCTAAATGCTGTCCTTTTAGAGAAAATCACTTTCCTTTGAAAGTGCCTTAAGCTACTTACAACCATTCACAAGAAACTCACATGCATTTTTCTGAAAGAGAAGCAGTCTGTTCCAACACTTCAATTCACTGTGCGTAGTGAATGGAGTGTTGCTTCACTTTCTAAATGCTGTCCTTTCAGAGAAAAACACTTTCCTTTGAAAGTGCCTTAAGCTACTTACAAGCATTCCACAGAAATTCACATGCGTTTCTCTGAAAGAGAAGAAGTCTGTTCCAACACTTCAATTCACTGTGCGAAGACAATGGAGTGTTGTTTCACTTTCTAAATGCTGTCCTTTCAGAGAAAATCACTTTCCTTTGAAAGTGCCTTAAGCTACTTACACACATTCACAGGAAACTCAAATGCGTTTCTATGAAAGAGAAGCTGTCTGTTCCAACACTTCAATTCACTGTGCGAAGTGAATGGAGTGTTGCTTCACTTTCTAAATGCTGTCCTTTCAGAGAAAATCACTTTCCTTTGAAAGTGCCTTAAGCTACTTACAAGCATTCAATAGAAATTCACACGTGTTTCTCTGAAAAAGAAGCAGTCTGTTCCAACACTTCAATTCACTGTGCGTAGTGAATGGAGTGTTGCTTCACTTTCTAAATGCTGTCCTTTCCGAGAAAATCACTTTCCTTTGAACGTGCCTTAAGCTACTTACAAGCATTCAATAGAAATTCACATGCGTTTCTCTGAAAGAGAAGCAGTCTGTTCCAACACTTCAATTCACTGTGCGAAGTCAATGGAGTGTTGCTTCACTTTCTAAATGCTGTCCTTTCAGAGAAAATCACTTTCCTTTGAATGTGCCTTAAGCTACTTACAAGCATTCACAAATAACTCATATCTGTTTCTCTAAAAGAGAAGTGGTCTGTTCCAACACTTCAATTCACTGTTCGAAGTTAATGTAGTGTTGTTTCACTTTCTAAATGCTGTCCTTTCAGAGAAAATCACTTTCCTTTGAAAGTGCCTTAAGCTACTTACAAGCATTCCACAGAAATTCACATGCGTTTCTCTGAAAGAGAAGCAGTCTGTTCCAACACTTCAATTCACTGTGCGAAGTGAATGGAGTGTTGTTTCACTTTCTAAATGCTGTCCTTTCAGAGAAAATCACTTTCCTTTGAAAGTGCCTTAAGCTACTTACACACATTCACAGGAAACTCAAATGCGTTTCTATGAAAGAGAAGCTGTCTGTTCTAACACTTCAATTCACTGTGCGAAGTGAATGGAGTGTTGCTTCACTTTCTAAATGCTCTCCTTTCAGAGAAAATCACTTTCTTTTGAAAGTGCCTTAAGCTACTTACAAGCATTCAACAGAAATTCACATGCGTTTCACTGAAAGAGAAGCAGTCTGTTCCAACACTTCAATTTACTGTGCGAAGTGAATGGAGTGTTGCTTCACTTTCTAAATGCTGTCCTTTCAGAGAAAATCACTTTCCTTTGAAAGTGCCTTAAGCTACTTACAAGCATTCACAAGAAAGTCACATCTGTTTCTCTGAAAGAGAAGCAGTCTGTTCCAACACTTCAATTCACTGTGCGAAGTGAATGGAATGTTGCTTCACTTTCTAAATGCTTTCCTTTTAGAGAAATTCACTCTCTTTTGAAACTGCCTTAAGCAACTTACAAGCATTCACAAGAAACTCACATGCAATTCTCAGAAAGAGAAGCAGTCTGTTCCAACACTTCAATTCACTGTGCGAAGAGAATAGAGTGTTGCTTCACTTTCTCAATGCTGTCCTTTCAGAGAAAAACACTTTCCTTTGAAAGTGCCTTCAGCTACTTACAAGCATTTAACAGAAATTCACAACTGTTTCTATGAAAAAGAAGCAGTCTGTTCCAACACTTCAATTCACTGTGCGAAGTGAATGGAGAGTTGCTTCACTTTATAAATGCTGTCCTTTCAGAGAAAATCACTTTGCTTTGAAAGTGCCTTAAGCTACTAACAAGCATTCACAAAAAACTCACATCCGTTTCTCTGAAAGAGAAGAAGTCTGTTCCAACACTTCAATTCACTGGGCTAAGTGAATGGAGTGTTGCTTCACTTTCTATATGCTCTCCTTTGAGAGAAAATCACTCTCTTTTGAAAATGCCTTAAGCTACATACAAGCATTCAGAAGAACTCACATGCATTTTTCTGAAAGAGAAGCAGTCTGTTCCAACACTCCAATTCACTGGGCGAAGTGAATGGAGTGTTGTTTCACTTTCAAAATGCTGTCCTTTCAGAGAAAATCACTTTCCTTTGAAAGTGCCTTAAGCTACTTACACACATTCACAGGAAACTCAAATGCGTTTCTATGAAAGAGAAGCTGTCTGTTCCAACACTTCAATTCACTGTGCGAAGTGAATGGAGTGTTGCTTCACTTTCTAAATGCTGTCCTTTCAGAGGAAATAACTTCCCTTTGAAAGTGTCTTAAGCTACTTACCCACATTCCCAGGAAACTCAAATGCGTTTCTATGAAAGAGAAGCTGTCTGTTCCAACACTTCAATTCACTGTGCGTAGTGAATGGAGTGTTGCTTCACTTTCTAAATGCTGTCCTTTCAGAGAAAATCACTTTCCTTTGAAAGTGCCTTAAGCTACTTACAAGCATTCAATAGAAATTCACATGTGTTTCTCTGAAAAAGAAGCAGTCTGTTCCAACACTTCAATTCACTGTGCGAAGTGAATGGAGTGTTGCTTCACTTTCTAAATGCTGTCCTTTCAGAGAAAATCACTTTCCTTTGAAAGTGCCTTAAGCTACTTACAAGCATTCCACAGAAATTCACATGCGTTTCTCTGAAAGAGAAGCAGTCTGCTCCAACACTTCAATTCACTGTGCTAAGTGAATAGAGTGTTGTTTCACTTTCTAAATGCTGTCCTTTCAGAGAAAATCACTTTCCTTTGAAAGTGCCTTAAGCTACTTACACACATTCGCAGGAAACTCAAATGCGTTTCTATGAAAGAGAAGCTGTCTATTCCAGCACTTCAATTCACTGTGCGAAGTGAATGGAGTGTTGCTTCACTTTCTAAATGCTGTCCTTTCAGAGAAAATCACTTTCCTTTGAAAGTGCCTTAAGCTACTTACAAGCATTCAACAGAAATTCACATGCGTTTCTCTGAAAGAGAAGCAGTCTGTTCCAACACTTCAATTCACTGTGCGAAGTGAATGGAGTGTTGCTTCACTTTCTAAATGCTGTCCTTTCAGAGAAAATCACTTTCCTTTGAAAGTGCCTTAAGCTACTTACAAGCATTCACAAAAAACTCATTTCTGTTTCTCTGAAAGAGAAGTTTTCTGTTCCAACACTTCAATTCACTGTGCGAAGTGAATGGAGTGTTGTTTCACTTTCTAAATACTGTCTTTTCAGAGAAAATCACTTTCCTTTGAAAGTGCCTTAAGCTATTTACAAGCATTCACAAGAAACTCACATGCATTTTTGTGAAAGAGAAGCAGTCTGTTCCAACACTTCAATTCACTGTGCCAAGTGAATGGTGTGTTGCTTCACTTTCTAAATGCTGTCCTTTCAGAGAAAATCACTTTCCTTTGAAAGTGCCTTAAGCTACTTACACACATTCGCAGGAAACTCAAATGCGTTTCTATGAAAGAGAAGCTGTCTGTTCCAACACTTCAATTCACTGTGCGAAGTGAATGGAGTGTTTCTTCACTTTCTAAATGCTGTCCTTTCAGAGAAAATCACTTTCCTTTGAAAGTGCCTTAAGCTACTTACACACATTCACAGGAAACTCAAATGCGTTTCTATGAAAGAGAAGCTGTCTGTTCCAACACTTCAATTCACTGTGCGAAGTGAATGGAGTGTTTCTTCACTTTCTAAATGCTGTCCTTTCAGAGAAAATCACTTTCCTTTGAACGTGCCTTAAGCTACTTACAAGCATTCAACAGAAATTCACATGTGTTTCACTGAAAGAGAAGCAGTCTGTTCCAACACTTCAATTCACTGTGCGAAGTGAATGGAGTGTTGCTTCACTTTCTAATTGCTGTCCTTTCAGAGAAAATCACTTTCCTTTGAAAGTGCCTTAAGCTACTTTCAAGCATTTAACAGAAATTCACATGCATTTCACTGAAAGAGTAGCAGTCTGTTCCAACACTTCAATTCACTGTGCGAAGTGAATGGAGTGCTGCTTCACTTTCTAAACGCTGTCCTTTTAGAGAAAATCACTTTCCTTTGAAAGTGCCTTAAGCTACTTACAACCATTCACAAGAAACTCACATGCATTTTTCTGAAAGAGAAGCAGTCTGTTCCAACACTTCAATTCACTGTGCGTAGTGAATGGAGTGTTGCTTCACTTTCTAAATGCTGTCCTTTCAGAGAAAAACACTTTCCTTTGAAAGTGCCTTAAGCTACTTACAAGCATTCCACAGAAATTCACATGCGTTTCTCTGAAAGAGAAGAAGTCTGTTCCAACACTTCAATTCACTGTGCGAAGACAATGGAGTGTTGTTTCACTTTCTAAATGCTGTCCTTTCAGAGAAAATCACTTTCCTTTGAAAGTGCCTTAAGCTACTTACACACATTCACAGGAAACTCAAATGCGTTTCTATGAAAGAGAAGCTGTCTGTTCCAACACTTCAATTCACTGTGCGAAGTGAATGGAGTGTTGCTTCACTTTCTAAATGCTGTCCTTTCAGAGAAAATCACTTTACTTTGAAAGTGCCTTAAGCTACTTACAAGCATTCAATAGAAATTCACACGTGTTTCTCTGAAAAAGAAGCAGTCTGTTCCAACACTTCAATTCACTGTGCGTAGTGAATGGAGTGTTGCTTCACTTTCTAAATGCTGTCCTTTCCGAGAAAATCACTTTCCTTTGAACGTGCCTTAAGCTACTTACAAGCATTCAATAGAAATTCACATGCGTTTCTCTGAAAGAGAAGCAGTCTGTTCCAACACTTCAATTCACTGTGCAAAGTCAATGGAGTGTTGCTTCACTTTCTAAATGCTGTCCTTTCAGAGAAAATCACTTTCCTTTGAATGTGCCTTAAGCTACTTACAAGCATTCACAAAAAACTCATATCTGTTTCTCTAAAAGAGAAGTGGTCTGTTCCAACACTTCAATTCACTGTTCGAAGTTAATGTAGTGTTGTTTCACTTTCTAAATGCTGTCCTTTCAGAGAAAATCACTTTCCTTTGAAAGTGCCTTAAGCTACTTACAAGCATTCCACAGAAATTCACATGCGTTTCTCTGAAAGAGAAGCAGTCTGTTCCAACACTTCAATTAACTGTGCGAAGTGAATGGAGTGTTGCTTCACTTTCTAAATGCTGTCCTTTCAGAGAAAATCACTTTCCTTTGAAAGTGCCTTAAGCTACTTACAAGCATTCACAAGAAACTCACATGCATTTTTCTGAAAGAGAGGCAGTCTGTTCCAACACTTCAATTCACTGTGCGTAGTGAATGGAGTGTTGCTTCACTTTCTAAATGCTGTCCTTTCAGAGAAAATCACTTTCCTTTGAAAGTGCCTTAAGCTGCTTACAAGCATTCAATAGAAATTCACATGTGTTTCTCTGAAAAAGAAGCAGTCTGTTCCAACACTTCAATTCACTGTGCTAAGTGAATGGAGTGTTGCTTCACTTTCTAAATGCTGTCCTTTCAGAGAAAATCACTTTCCTTTGATAGTACCTTAAGCTACTTACAAGCATTCCACAGAAATTCACATGCGTTTCTCTGAAAGAGAAGCAGTCTGCTCCAACACTTCAATTTACTGTGCTAAGTGAATAGAGTGTTGTTTCACTTTCTAAATGCTGTCCTTTCAGAGAAAATCACTTTCCTTTGAAAGTGCCTTAAGCTACTTACACACATTCGCAGGAAACTCAAATGCGTTTCTATGAAAGAGAAGCTGTCTGTTCCAACACTTCAATTCACTGTGCGAAGTGAATGGAGTGTTGCTTCACTTTCTAAATGCTGTCCTTTCAGAGAAAATCACTTTCCTTTGAAAGTGCCTTAAGCTACTTACAAGCATTCAACAGAAATTCACATGCGTTTCTCTGAAAGAGAAGCAGTCTGTTCCAACACTTCAATTCACTGTGCGAAGTGAATGGAGTGTTGCTTCACTTTCTAAATGCTGTCCTTTCAGAGAAAATCACTTTCCTTTGAAAGTGCCTTAAGCATTCACAAGAAACTCACATGCATTTTTCTGAAAGAGAAGCAGTCTGTTCCAACACTTCAATTCACTGTGCGTAGTGAATGGAGTGTTGCTTCACTTTCTAAATGCTGTCCTTTCAGAGAAAATCATTTTCCTTTGAAAGTGCCTTGAGCTAATTACAAGCATTCAGTAGAAATTCACATGCGTTTCTCTGAAAGAGAAGCAGTCTGTTCCAACACTTTAATTCACTGTGCGAAGTGAATGGAGTGTTGCTTCACTTTCTAAATGCAGTCCTTACAGAGAAAATCACTTTCCTTTGAAATTGCCTTAAGCTGCTTACAAGCATTCAGAAGAACTCATATCTGTTTCTCTGAAAGAGAAGTTTTCTGTTCCAACACTTCAATTCACAGTGCGAAGTGAATGGAGTGTTGTTTCTCTTTCAAAATGCTGTCCTTTCAGAGAAAATCACTTTCCTTTGAAAGTGCCTTAAGCTACTTACAAGCATTCCACAGAAATTCACATGCGTTTCTCTGAAAGAGAAGAAGTCTGTTCCAACACTTCAATTCACTGTGCGAAGTGAATGGAGTGTTGTTTCACTTTCTAAATGCTGTCCTTTCAGAGAAAATCACTTTCCTTTGAAAGTGCCTTAAGCTACTTACAACCATTCACAAGAAACTCACATGCATTTTTCTGAAAGAGAAGCAGTCTGTTCCAACACTTCAATTCACTGTGCGTAGTGAATGGAGTGTTGCTTCACTTTCTAAATGCTGTCCTTTCAGAGAAAATCACTTTCCTTTGAAAGTGCCTTAAGCTACTTACAAGCATTCAATATAAATTCATATGTGTTTCTCTGAAAAAGAAGCAGTCTGTTCCAACACTTCAATTCACTGTGCGAAGTGAATGGAGTGTTTCTTCACTTTCTAAATGCTGTCCTTTCAGAGAAAATCACTTTCCTTTGAAAGTGCCTTAAGCTACTTACAAGCATTCACAAGAAACTCACATGCATTTTTCTGAAAGAGAAGCAGTCTGTTCCAACACTTCAATTCACTGTGCGAAGTGAATGGAGTGTTCCTTCACTTTCTAATTGCTGTCCTTTCACAGAAAATCACTTTCCTTTGAAAGTGCCTTAAGCTACTTACAAGCATTCAACAGAAATTCACATGCATTTCACTGAAAGAGTAGAAGTCTGTTCCAACACTTCAATTCACTGTGCGAAGTGAATGGAGTGCTGCTTCACTTTCTAAATGCTGTCGTTTCAGAGAAAATCACTTTCCTTTGAAAGTGCCTTAAGCTACTTACAAGCATTCAATAGAAATTCACATGTGTTTCTCTGAAAGAGAAGCAGTCTGTTCCAACACTTCAATTCACTGTGCGAAGTGAATGGAGTGTTGCTTCACTTTCTAAATGCTGTCCTTTCAGAGAAAATCACTTTCCTTTGAAAGTGCCTTAAGCTACTTACAAGCATTTACAAGAAACACACATGCATTTTTCTGAAAGAGAAGCAGTCTGTTCCAACACTTCAATTCACTGTGCGTAGTGAATGGAGTGTTGCTTCACTTTCTAAATGCTGTCCTTTCAGAGAAAATCACTTTCCTTTGAAAGTGCCTTAAGCTAATTACAAGTATTCAATAGAAATTCACATGCATTTCTCTGAAAGAGAAGCAGTCTGTTCCAACACCTCAATTCACTGTGCGAAGTGAATGGAGTGTTGCTTCACTTTCTAAATGCTGTCCACACAGAGAAAATCACTTTCCTTTGAAAGTGCCTTAAGCTGCTTACAAGGATTCTGAAGAACTCATATCTGTTTCTCTGAAAGAGAAGTTTTCTGTTCCAACACTTCAATTCACTGTGCGAAGGGAATGGAGTGTTGTTTCACTTTCTAAATGCTGTCCTTTCAGAGAAAATCACTTTCCTTTGAAAGTGCCTTAAGCTACTTACAAGCATTCCACAGAAATTCACATGCGTTTCTCTGAAAGAGAAGAAGTCTGTTCCAACACTTCAATTCACTGTGCGAAGTGAATGGAGTGTTGTTTCACTTTCTAAATGCTGTCCTTTCAGAGAAAATCACTTTCCTTTGAAAGTGCCTTAAGCTACTTACACACATTCACAGGAAACTCAAATGCGTTTCTATGAAAGAGAAGCTGTCTGTTCCAACACTTCAATTCACTGTGCGAAGTGAATGGAGTGTTGCTTCACTTTCTAAATGCTGTCCTTTCAGAGAAAATCACTTTCCTTTGAACGTGCCTTAAGCTACTTACAAGCATTCAATAGAAATTCACATGCGTTTCTCTGAAAGAGTAGCAGTCTGTTCCAACACTTCAATTCACTGTGCGAAGTGAATGGAGTGCTGCTTCACTTTCTAAATGCTGTCCTTTCAGAGAAAATCACTTTCCTTTGAGAGTGCCTTAAGCTACTTACAAGCATTCACAAGAAACTCACATGAATTTTTCTGAAAGAGAAGCAGTCTGTTCCAACACTTCAATTCACTGTGCATAGTGAATGGAGTGTTGCTTCACTTTCTAAATGCTGTCCTTTCAGAGAAAATCACTTTCCTTTGAAAGTGCCTTAAGCTACTTACAAGCATTCAATAGAAATTCACATGTGCTTCTCTGAAAGAGAAGCAGTCTGTTCCAACACTTCAATTCACTGTGCGAAGTGAATGGAGTGTTGCTTCACTTTCTAAATGCTGTCCTTTCAGAGAAAATCACTTTCCTTTGAAAGTGCCTTAAGCATTCACAAGAAACTCACATGCATTTTTCTGAAAGAGAAGCAGTCTGTTCCAACACTTCAATTCACTGTGCGTAGTGAATGGAGTGTTGCTTCACTTTCTAAATGCTGTCCTTTCAGAGAAAATCATTTTCCTTTGAAAGTGCCTTGAGCTAATTACAAGCATTCAATAGAAATTCACATGCGTTTCTCTGAAAGAGAAGCAGTCTGTTCCAACACTTTAATTCACTGTGCGAAGTGAATGGAGTGTTGCTTCACTTTCTAAATGCAGTCCTTACAGAGAAAATCACTTTCCTTTGAAATTGCCTTAAGCTGCTTACAAGCATTCAGAAGAACTCATATCTGTTTCTCTGAAAGAGAAGTTTTCTGTTCCAACACTTCAATTCACAGTGCGAAGTGAATGGAGTGTTGTTTCTCTTTCAAAATGCTGTCCTTTCAGAGAAAATCACTTTCCTTTGAAAGTGCCTTAAGCTACTTACAAGCATTCCACAGAAATTCACATGCGTTTATCTGAAAGAGAAGAAGTCTGTTCCAACACTTCAATTCACTGTGCGAAGTGAATGGAGTGTTGTTTCACTTTCTAAATGCTGTCCTTTCAGAGAAAATCACTTTCCTTTGAAAGTGCCTTAAGCTACTTACAACCATTCACAAGAAACTCACATGCATTTTTCTGAAAGAGAAGCAGTCTGTTCCAACACTTCAATTCACTGTGCGAAGTGAATGGAGTGCTGCTTCACTTTCTAAATGCTGTTCTTTTAGAGAAAATCACTTTCCTTTGAAAGTGCCTTAAGCTACTTACACACATTCACAGGAAACTCAAATGCGTTTCTATGAAAGAGAAGCTGTCTGTTCCAACACTTCAATTCACTGTGCGAAGTGAATGGAGTGTTGCTTCACTTTCTAAATGCTGTCTTTTCAGAGAAAATCACTTTTCTTTGAACGTGCCTTAAGCTACTTACAAGCATTCAACAGAAATTCACATGCATTTCACTGAAAGAGTAGCAGTCTGTTCCAACACTTCAATTCACTGTGCGAAGTGAATGGAGTGCTGCTTCACTTTCTAAATGCTGTCCTTTTAGAGAAAATCACTTTCCTTTGAAAGTGCCTTAAGCTACTTGCAACCATTCACAAGAAACTCACATGCATTTTTCTGAAAGAGAAGCAGTCTGTTCCAACACTTCAATTCACTGTGCGTAGTGAATGGAGTGTTGCTTCACTTTCTAAATGCTGTCCTTTCAGAGAAAATCACTTTCCTTTGAAAGTGCCTTAAGCTACTTACAAGCATTCAATAGAAATTCATATGTGTTTCTCTGAAAGAGAAGCAGTCTGTTCCAACACTTCAATTCACTGTGCGAAGTGAATGGAGTGTTGCTTCACTTTCTAAATGCTGTTCTTTCAGAGAAAATCACTTTCCTTTGAAAGTGCCTTAAGCTGCTTACAAGCATTCACAAGAAACTCACATGCATTTTTCTGAAAGAGAAGCAGTCTGTTCCAACACTTCAATTCACTGTGCGTAGTGAATGGAGTGTTGCTTCACTTTCTAAATGCTGTCCTTTCAGAGAAAATCACTTTCCTTTGAAAGTGCCTTAAGCTACTTACAAGCATTCAATAGAAATTCACATGCGTTTCTCTGAAAGAGAAGCAGTCTGTTCCAACACTTCAATTCACTGTGCGAAGTGAATGGAGTGTTGCTTCACTTTCGAAATGCTGTCCTTTCAGAGAAAATCACTTTCCTTTGAAAGTGCCTTAAGCTACTTACAAGCATTCAACAGAAATTCACATGCGTTTCTCTGAAAGAGAAGCAGTCTGTTCCAACACTTCAATTCACTGTGCGAAGTGAATGGAGTGTTGCTTCCCTTTCTAAATGCTGTCCTTTCAGAGAAAATCACTTTCCTTTGAAAGTGCCTTAAGCTACTTACACACAGTCACAGGAAACTCAAATGCGTTTCTATGAAAGAGAAGCTGTCTGTTCCAACACTTCAATTCACTGTGCGAAGTGAATGGAGTGTTGCTTCACTTTCTAATTGCTGTCCTTTCAGAGAAAATCACTTTCCTTTGAAAGTGCCTTAAGCTACTTACAAGCATTCAACAGAAATTCACATGCATTTTACTGAAAGAGTAGAAGTCTGTTCCAACACTTCAATTCACTGTGCGAAGTGAATGGAGTGCTGCTTCACTTTCTAAATGCTGTCCTTTCAGAGAAAATCACTTTCCTTTGAAAGTGCCTTAAGCTACTTACAAGCATTCACAAGAAACTCACATGAATTTTTCTGAAAGAGAAGCAGTCTGTTCCAACACTTCAATTCACTGTGCGTAGTGAATGGAGTGTTGCTTCACTTTCTAAATGCTGTCGTTTCAGAGAAAATCACTTTCCTTTGAAAGTGCCTTAAGCTACTTACAAGCATTCAATAGAAATTCACATGTGTTTCTCTGAAAGAGAAGCAGTCTGTTCCAACACTTCAATTCACTGTGCGAAGTGAATGGAGTGTTGCTTCACTTTCTAAATGCTGTCCTTTCAGAGAAAATCACTTTCCTTTGAAAGTGCCTTAAGCTACTTACAAGCATTCACAAGAAACTCACATGCATTTTTCTGAAAGAGAAGCAGTCTGTTCCAACACTTCAATTCACTGTGCGTAGTGAATGGAGTGTTGCTTCACTTTCTAAATGCTGTCCTTTCAGAGAAAATCACTTTCCTTTGAAAGTGCCTTAAGCTAATTACAAGCATTCAATAGAAATTCACATGCGTTTGTCTGAAAGAGAAGCAGTCTGTTCCAACACCTCAATTCACTGTGCGAAGTGAATGGAGTGTTGCTTCACTTTCTAAATGCTGTCCTTACAGAGAAAATCACTTTCCTTTGAAAGTGCCTTAAGCTGCTTACAAGCATTCTGAAGAACTCATATCTGTTTCTCTGAAAGAGAAGTTTTCTGTTCCAACACTTCAATTCACTGTGCGAAGGGAATGGAGTGTTGTTTCACTTTCTAAATGCTGTCCTTTCAGAGAAAATCACTTTCCTTTGAAAGTGCCTTAAGCTACTTACAAGCATTCCACAGAAATTCACATGCGTTTCTCTGAAAGAGAAGAAGTCTGTTCCAACACTTCAATTCACTGTGCGAAGTGAATGGAGTGTTGTTTCACTTTCTAAATGCTGTCCTTTCAGAGAAAATCACTTTCCTTTGAAAGTGCCTTAAGCTACTTACACACATTCACAGGAAACTCAAATGCGTTTCTATGAAAGAGAATCTGTCTGTTCCAACACTTCAATTCACTGTGCGAAGTGAATGGAGTGTTGCTTCACTTTCTAAATGCTGTCCTTTCAGAGAAAATCACTTTCCTTTGAACGTGCCTTAAGCTACTCACAAGCATTCAACAGAAATTCTCATGTGTTTCACTAAAAGAGAAGCAGTCTGTTCCAACACTTCAATTCACTGTGCGAAGTGAATGGAGTGTTGCTTCACTTTCTAATCCTGTCCTTTCAGAGAAAATCACTTTCCTTTGAAAGTGCCTTAAGCTACTTACAAGCATTCCACAGAAATTCTCATGCATTTCACTGAAAGAGTTGCAGTCTGTTCCAACACTTCAATTCACTGTGCGAAGTGAATGGAGTGCTGCTTCACTTTCTAAATGCTGTCCTTTTAGAGAAAATCACTTTCCTTTGAAAGTGCCTTAAGCTACTTACAAGCATTCCACCGAAATTCACATGCGTTTCTCTGAAAGAGAAGCAGTCTGTTCCAACACTTCAATTCACTGTGCGAAGTGAATGGAGTGTTGCTTCACTTTCTAAATGCTGTCCTTTCAGAGAAAATCACTTTCCTTAGAAAGTGCCTTAAGCTACTTACAAGCATTCACAAAAAATTCATATCTGTTTCTCTGAAAGAGAAGTTTTCTGTTCCAACACTTCAATTCACTGTGCGAAGTGAATGGAGTGTTGTTTCACTTTCTAAATGCTTTCCTTTCAGAGAAAATCACTTTCCTTTGAAAGTACCTTAAGCTACTTACAAGCATTCACAAGAAACTCACATGCATTTTTCTGAAAGAGAAGCAGTCTGTTCCAACACTTCAATTCACTGTGCGTAGTGAATGGAGTGTTGCTTCACTTTCTAAACGCTGTCCTTTCCGAGAAAATCACTTTCCTTTGAACGTGCCTTAAGCTACTTACAAGCATTCAATAGAAATTCACATGCGTTTCTCTGAAAGAGAAGCAGTCTGTTCCAACACTTCAATTCACTGTGCGAAGTCAATGGAGTGTTGCTTCACTTTCTAAATGCTGTCCTTTCAGAGAAAATCACTTTCCTTTGAATGTGCCTTAAGCTACTTACAAGCATTCACAAAAAACTCATATCTGTTTCTCTAAAAGAGAAGTGGTCTGTTCCAACACTTCAATTCACTGTTCGAAGTTAATGTAGTGGTGTTTCACTTTCTAAATGCTGTCCTTTCAGAGAAAATCACTTTCCTTTGAAAGTGCCTTAAGCTACTTACAAGCATTCAACAGAAATTCACATGCGTTTCACTGAAAGAGAAGCAGTCTGATCCAACACTTCAATTCACTGTGCGAAGTGAATGGAGTGTTTCTTCACTTTCTAAATGCTGTCCTTTCAGAGAAAATCACTTCCCTTTGAAAGTGCCTTAAGCTACTTACCCACATTCACAGGAAACTCAAATGCGTTTCTATGAAAGAGAAGCAGTCTGTTCCAACACTTCAATTCACTGTGCGTAGTTAATGGAGTGTTGCTTCACTTTCTAAATGCTGTCCTTTCAGAGAAAATCACTTTCCTTTGAATGTGCCTTAAGCTACTTACAAGCATTCACAAAAAACTCATATCTGTTTCTCTAAAAGAGAAGTGGTCTCTTCCAACACTTCAATTCACTGTTCGAAGTTAATGTAGTGTTGTTTCACTTTCTAAATGCTGTCCTTTCAGAGAAAATCACTTTCCTTTGAAAGTGCCTTAAGCTACTTACAAGCATTCCACAGAAATTCACATGCGTTTCTCTGAAAGAGAAGCAGTCTGTTCCAACACTTCAATTCACTGTGAGAAGTGAATGGAGTGTTGTTTCACTTTCTAAATGCTGTCCTTTCAGAGAAAATCACTTTCCTTTGAAAGTGCCTTAAGCTACTTACACACATTCACAGGAAACTCAACTTCGTTTCTATGAAAGAGAAGCTGTCGGTTCCAACACTTCAATTCACTGTGCGAAGTGAATGGAGTGTTGCTTCACTTTCTAAATGCTGTCCTTTCAGAGAAAATCACTTTCCTTTGAAAGTGCCTTAAGCTACTTACAAGCATTCAACAGAAATTCACATGCGTTTCACTGAAAGAGAAGCAGTCTGTTCCAACACTTCAATTTACTGTGCGAAGTGAATGGAGTGTTGCTTCACTTTCTAAATGCTGTCCTTTCAGAGAAAATCACTTTCCTTTGAAAGTGCCTTAAGCTACTTACAAGCATTCACAAGAAAGTCACATCTGTTTCTCTGAAAGAGAAGCAGTCTGTTCCAACACTTCAATTCACTGTGCGAAGTGAATGGAATGTTGCTTCACTTTCTAAATGCTCTCCTTTTAGAGAAATTCACTCTCTTTTGAAACTGCCTTAAGCAACTTACAAGCATTCACAAGAAACTCACATGCAATTCTCTGAAAGAGAAGCAGTCTGTTCCAACACTTCAATTCACTGTGCGAAGAGAATAGAGTGTTCCTTCACATTCTAAATGCTGTCCTTTCAGAGAAAATCACTTTCCTTTGAAAGTGCCTTCAGTTACTTACAAGCATTTAACAGAAAGTCACATGTGTTTCTATGAAAAAGAAGCAGTCTGTTCCAACACTTCAATTCACTGTGCGAAGTGAATGGAGAGTTGCTTCACTTTATAAATGCTGTCCTTTCAGAGAAAATCACTTTGCTTTGAAAGTGCCTTAAGCTACTAACAAGCATTCACAAAAAACTCACATCCGTTTCTCTGAAAGAGAAGAAGTCTGTTCCAACACTTCAATTCACTGGGCGAAGTGAATGGAGTGTTGCTTCACTTTCTATATGCTCTCCTTTGAGAGAAAATCACTCTCTTTTGAAAATGCCTTAAGCTACATACAAGCATTCAGAAGAACTCACACGCATTTTTCTGAAAGAGAAGCAGTCTGTTCCAACACTTCAATTCACTGGGCGAAGTGAATGGAGTGTTGTTTCACTTTCAAAATGCTGTCCTTTCAGAGAAAATCACTTTCCTTTGAAAGTGCCTTAAGCTACTTACACACATTCACAGGAAACTCAAATGCGTTTCTATGAAAGAGAAGCTGTCTGTTCCAACACTTCAATTCACTGTGCGAAGTGAATGGAGTGTTGCTTCACTTTCTAAATGCTGTCCTTTCAGAGAAAATCACTTTCCTTTGAAAGTGCCTTAAGCTACTTACAAGCATTCAACAGAAATTCACATGCGTTTCACTGAAAGAGAAGCAGTCTGATCCAACACTTCAATTCACTGTGCGAAGTGAATGGAGTGTTTTTTCACTTTCTAAATGCTGTCCTTTAAGAGAAAAATCACTTCCCTTTGAAAGTGCCTTAAGCTACTTACACACATTCACAGGAAACTCAAATGCGTTTCAATGAAAGAGAAGCAGTCTGTTCCAACACTTCAATTCACTGTGCGTAGTGAATGGAGTGTTGCTTCACATTCTAAATGCTGTCCTTTCAGAGAAAATCACTTACCTTAGAAAGTGCCTTAAGCTACTTACAAGCATTCAACAGAAATTCACATGCATTTCACTGAAAGAGAAGCAGTCTGTTCCAACACTTCAATTCACTGTGCGAAGTGAATGGAGTGTTGCTTCACTTTCTAAATGCTGTCCTTTCAGAGAAAATCACTTTCCTTTGAAAGTGCCTTAAGCTACTTACAAGCATTCAACAGAAATTCACATGCGTTTCACTGAAAGAGAAGCAGTCTGATCCAACACTTCAATTCACTGTGCGAAGTGAATGGAGTGTTTCTTCACTTTCTAAATGCTGTCCTTTCAGAGAAAATCACTTCCCTTTGAAAGTGCCTTAAGCTACTTACCCACATTCACAGGAAACTCAAATGCGTTTCTATGAAAGAGAAGCAGTCTGTTCCAACACTTCAATTCACTGTGCGTAGTTAATGGAGTGTTGCTTCACTTTCTAAATGCTGTCCTTTCAGAGAAAATCACTTTCCTTTGAATGTGCCTTAAGCTACTTACAAGCATTCACAAAAAACTCATATCTGTTTCTCTAAAAGAGAAGTGGTCTCTTCCAACACTTCAATTCACTGTTCGAAGTTAATGTAGTGTTGTTTCACTTTCTAAATGCTGTCCTTTCAGAGAAAATCACTTTCCTTTGAAAGTGCCTTAAGCTACTTACAAGCATTCCACAGAAATTCACATGCGTTTCTCTGAAAGAGAAGCAGTCTGTTCCAACACTTCAATTCACTGTGAGAAGTGAATGGAGTGTTGTTTCACTTTCTAAATGCTGTCCTTTCAGAGAAAATCACTTTCCTTTGAAAGTGCCTTAAGCTACTTACACACATTCACAGGAAACTCAACTTCGTTTCTATGAAAGAGAAGCTGTCGGTTCCAACACTTCAATTCACTGTGCGAAGTGAATGGAGTGTTGCTTCACTTTCTAAATGCTGTCCTTTCAGAGAAAATCACTTTCCTTTGAAAGTGCCTTAAGCTACTTACAAGCATTCAACAGAAATTCACATGCGTTTCACTGAAAGAGAAGCAGTCTGTTCCAACACTTCAATTTACTGTGCGAAGTGAATGGAGTGTTGCTTCACTTTCTAAATGCTGTCCTTTCAGAGAAAATCACTTTCCTTTGAAAGTGCCTTAAGCTACTTACAAGCATTCACAAGAAAGTCACATCTGTTTCTCTGAAAGAGAAGCAGTCTGTTCCAACACTTCAATTCACTGTGCGAAGTGAATGGAGTGTTGCTTCACTTTCTAAATGCTGTCCTTTCAGAGAAAATCACTTTCCTTTGAAAGTGCCTTAAGCTACTTACAAGCATTCAATAGAAATTCATATGTGTTTCTCTGAAAGAGAAGCAGTCTGTTCCAACACTTCAATTCACTGTGCGAAGTGAATGGAGTGTTGCTTCACTTTCTAAATGCTGTTCTTTCAGAGAAAATCACTTTCCTTTGAAAGTGCCTTAAGCTTCTTACAAGCATTCACAAGAAACTCACATGCATTTTTCTGAAAGAGAAGCAGTCTGTTCCAACACTTCAATTCACTGTGCGTAGTGAATGGAGTGTTGCTTCACTTTCTAAATGCTGTCCTTTCAGAGAAAATCACTTTCCTTTGAAAGTGCCTTAAGCTACTTACAAGCATTCAATAGAAATTCACATGCGTTTCTCTGAAAGAGAAGCAGTCTGTTCCAACACTTCAATTCACTGTGCGAAGTGAATGGAGTGTTGCTTCACTTTCGAAATGCTGTCCTTTCAGAGAAAATCACTTTCCTTTGAAAGTGCCTTAAGCTACTTACAAGCATTCAACAGAAATTCACATGCGTTTCTCTGAAAGAGAAGCAGTCTGTTCCAACACTTCAATTCACTGTGCGAAGTGAATGGAGTGTTGCTTCCCTTTCTAAATGCTGTCCTTTCAGAGAAAATCACTTTCCTTTGAAAGTGCCTTAAGCTACTTACACACAGTCACAGGAAACTCAAATGCGTTTCTATGAAAGAGAAGCTGTCTGTTCCAACACTTCAATTCACTGTGCGAAGTGAATGGAGTGTTGCTTCACTTTCTAATTGCTGTCCTTTCAGAGAAAATCACTTTCCTTTGAAAGTGCCTTAAGCTACTTACAAGCATTCAACAGAAATTCACATGCATTTTACTGAAAGAGTAGAAGTCTGTTCCAACACTTCAATTCACTGTGCGAAGTGAATGGAGTGCTGCTTCACTTTCTAAATGCTGTCCTTTCAGAGAAAATCACTTTCCTTTGAAAGTGCCTTAAGCTACTTACAAGCATTCACAAGAAACTCACATGAATTTTTCTGAAAGAGAAGCAGTCTGTTCCAACACTTCAATTCACTGTGCGTAGTGAATGGAGTGTTGCTTCACTTTCTAAATGCTGTCGTTTCAGAGAAAATCACTTTCCTTTGAAAGTGCCTTAAGCTACTTACAAGCATTCAATAGAAATTCACATGTGTTTCTCTGAAAGAGAAGCAGTCTGTTCCAACACTTCAATTCACTGTGCGAAGTGAATGGAGTGTTGCTTCACTTTCTAAATGCTGTCCTTTCAGAGAAAATCACTTTCCTTTGAAAGTGCCTTAAGCTACTTACAAGCATTCACAAGAAACTCACATGCATTTTTCTGAAAGAGAAGCAGTCTGTTCCAACACTTCAATTCACTGTGCGTAGTGAATGGAGTGTTGCTTCACTTTCTAAATGCTGTCCTTTCAGAGAAAATCACTTTCCTTTGAAAGTGCCTTAAGCTAATTACAAGCATTCAATAGAAATTCACATGCGTTTGTCTGAAAGAGAAGCAGTCTGTTCCAACACCTCAATTCACTGTGCGAAGTGAATGGAGTGTTGCTTCACTTTCTAAATGCTGTCCTTACAGAGAAAATCACTTTCCTTTGAAAGTGCCTTAAGCTGCTTACAAGCATTCTGAAGAACTCATATCTGTTTCTCTGAAAGAGAAGTTTTCTGTTCCAACACTTCAATTCACTGTGCGAAGGGAATGGAGTGTTGTTTCACTTTCTAAATGCTGTCCTTTCAGAGAAAATCACTTTCCTTTGAAAGTGCCTTAAGCTACTTACAAGCATTCCACAGAAATTCACATGCGTTTCTCTGAAAGAGAAGAAGTCTGTTCCAACACTTCAATTCACTGTGCGAAGTGAATGGAGTGTTGTTTCACTTTCTAAATGCTGTCCTTTCAGAGAAAATCACTTTCCTTTGAAAGTGCCTTAAGCTACTTACACACATTCACAGGAAACTCAAATGCGTTTCTATGAAAGAGAATCTGTCTGTTCCAACACTTCAATTCACTGTGCGAAGTGAATGGAGTGTTGCTTCACTTTCTAAATGCTGTCCTTTCAGAGAAAATCACTTTCCTTTGAACGTGCCTTAAGCTACTCACAAGCATTCAACAGAAATTCTCATGTGTTTCACTAAAAGAGAAGCAGTCTGTTCCAACACTTCAATTCACTGTGCGAAGTGAATGGAGTGTTGCTTCACTTTCTAATCCTGTCCTTTCAGAGAAAATCACTTTCCTTTGAAAGTGCCTTAAGCTACTTACAAGCATTCCACAGAAATTCTCATGCATTTCACTGAAAGAGTTGCAGTCTGTTCCAACACTTCAATTCACTGTGCGAAGTGAATGGAGTGCTGCTTCACTTTCTAAATGCTGTCCTTTTAGAGAAAATCACTTTCCTTTGAAAGTGCCTTAAGCTACTTACAAGCATTCCACCGAAATTCACATGCGTTTCTCTGAAAGAGAAGCAGTCTGTTCCAACACTTCAATTCACTGTGCGAAGTGAATGGAGTGTTGCTTCACTTTCTAAATGCTGTCCTTTCAGAGAAAATCACTTTCCTTAGAAAGTGCCTTAAGCTACTTACAAGCATTCACAAAAAATTCATATCTGTTTCTCTGAAAGAGAAGTTTTCTGTTCCAACACTTCAATTCACTGTGCGAAGTGAATGGAGTGTTGTTTCACTTTCTAAATGCTTTCCTTTCAGAGAAAATCACTTTCCTTTGAAAGTACCTTAAGCTACTTACAAGCATTCACAAGAAACTCACATGCATTTTTCTGAAAGAGAAGCAGTCTGTTCCAACACTTCAATTCACTGTGCGTAGTGAATGGAGTGTTGCTTCACTTTCTAAACGCTGTCCTTTCCGAGAAAATCACTTTCCTTTGAACGTGCCTTAAGCTACTTACAAGCATTCAATAGAAATTCACATGCGTTTCTCTGAAAGAGAAGCAGTCTGTTCCAACACTTCAATTCACTGTGCGAAGTCAATGGAGTGTTGCTTCACTTTCTAAATGCTGTCCTTTCAGAGAAAATCACTTTCCTTTGAATGTGCCTTAAGCTACTTACAAGCATTCACAAAAAACTCATATCTGTTTCTCTAAAAGAGAAGTGGTCTGTTCCAACACTTCAATTCACTGTTCGAAGTTAATGTAGTGGTGTTTCACTTTCTAAATGCTGTCCTTTCAGAGAAAATCACTTTCCTTTGAAAGTGCCTTAAGCTACTTACAAGCATTCAACAGAAATTCACATGCGTTTCACTGAAAGAGAAGCAGTCTGATCCAACACTTCAATTCACTGTGCGAAGTGAATGGAGTGTTTCTTCACTTTCTAAATGCTGTCCTTTCAGAGAAAATCACTTCCCTTTGAAAGTGCCTTAAGCTACTTACCCACATTCACAGGAAACTCAAATGCGTTTCTATGAAAGAGAAGCAGTCTGTTCCAACACTTCAATTCACTGTGCGTAGTTAATGGAGTGTTGCTTCACTTTCTAAATGCTGTCCTTTCAGAGAAAATCACTTTCCTTTGAATGTGCCTTAAGCTACTTACAAGCATTCACAAAAAACTCATATCTGTTTCTCTAAAAGAGAAGTGGTCTCTTCCAACACTTCAATTCACTGTTCGAAGTTAATGTAGTGTTGTTTCACTTTCTAAATGCTGTCCTTTCAGAGAAAATCACTTTCCTTTGAAAGTGCCTTAAGCTACTTACAAGCATTCCACAGAAATTCACATGCGTTTCTCTGAAAGAGAAGCAGTCTGTTCCAACACTTCAATTCACTGTGAGAAGTGAATGGAGTGTTGTTTCACTTTCTAAATGCTGTCCTTTCAGAGAAAATCACTTTCCTTTGAAAGTGCCTTAAGCTACTTACACACATTCACAGGAAACTCAACTTCGTTTCTATGAAAGAGAAGCTGTCGGTTCCAACACTTCAATTCACTGTGCGAAGTGAATGGAGTGTTGCTTCACTTTCTAAATGCTGTCCTTTCAGAGAAAATCACTTTCCTTTGAAAGTGCCTTAAGCTACTTACAAGCATTCAACAGAAATTCACATGCGCTACACTGAAAGAGAAGCAGTCTGTTCCAACACTTCAATTTACTGTGCGAAGTGAATGGAGTGTTGCTTCACTTTCTAAATGCTGTCCTTTCAGAGAAAATCACTTTCCTTTGAAAGTGCCTTAAGCTACTTACAAGCATTCACAAGAAAGTCACATCTGTTTCTCTGAAAGAGAAGCAGTCTGTTCCAACACTTCAATTCACTGTGCGAAGTGAATGGAATGTTGCTTCACTTTCTAAATGCTCTCCTTTTAGAGAAATTCACTCTCTTTTGAAACTGCCTTAAGCAACTTACAAGCATTCACAAGAAACTCACATGCAATTCTCTGAAAGAGAAGCAGTCTGTTCCAACACTTCAATTCACTGTGCGAAGAGAATAGAGTGTTCCTTCACATTCTAAATGCTGTCCTTTCAGAGAAAATCACTTTCCTTTGAAAGTGCCTTCAGTTACTTACAAGCATTTAACAGAAAGTCACATGTGTTTCTATGAAAAAGAAGCAGTCTGTTCCAACACTTCAATTCACTGTGCGAAGTGAATGGAGAGTTGCTTCACTTTATAAATGCTGTCCTTTCAGAGAAAATCACTTTGCTTTGAAAGTGCCTTAAGCTACTAACAAGCATTCACAAAAAACTCACATCCGTTTCTCTGAAAGAGAAGAAGTCTGTTCCAACACTTCAATTCACTGGGCGAAGTGAATGGAGTGTTGCTTCACTTTCTATATGCTCTCCTTTGAGAGAAAATCACTCTCTTTTGAAAATGCCTTAAGCTACATACAAGCATTCAGAAGAACTCACACGCATTTTTCTGAAAGAGAAGCAGTCTGTTCCAACACTTCAATTCACTGGGCGAAGTGAATGGAGTGTTGTTTCACTTTCAAAATGCTGTCCTTTCAGAGAAAATCACTTTCCTTTGAAAGTGCCTTAAGCTACTTACACACATTCACAGGAAACTCAAATGCGTTTCTATGAAAGAGAAGCTGTCTGTTCCAACACTTCAATTCACTGTGCGAAGTGAATGGAGTGTTGCTTCACTTTCTAAATGCTGTCCTTTCAGAGAAAATCACTTTCCTTTGAAAGTGCCTTAAGCTACTTACAAGCATTCAACAGAAATTCACATGCGTTTCACTGAAAGAGAAGCAGTCTGATCCAACACTTCAATTCACTGTGCGAAGTGAATGGAGTGTTTTTTCACTTTCTAAATGCTGTCCTTTAAGAGAAAAATCACTTCCCTTTGAAAGTGCCTTAAGCTACTTACACACATTCACAGGAAACTCAAATGCGTTTCAATGAAAGAGAAGCAGTCTGTTCCAACACTTCAATTCACTGTGCGTAGTGAATGGAGTGTTGCTTCACATTCTAAATGCTGTCCTTTCAGAGAAAATCACTTACCTTAGAAAGTGCCTTAAGCTACTTACAAGCATTCAACAGAAATTCACATGCATTTCACTGAAAGAGAAGCAGTCTGTTCCAACACTTCAATTCACTGTGCGAAGTGAATGGAGTGTTGCTTCACTTTCTAAATGCTGTCCTTTCAGAGAAAATCACTTTCCTTTGAAAGTGCCTTAAGCTACTTACAAGCATTCAACAGAAATTCACATGCGTTTCACTGAAAGAGAAGCAGTCTGATCCAACACTTCAATTCACTGTGCGAAGTGAATGGAGTGTTTCTTCACTTTCTAAATGCTGTCCTTTCAGAGAAAATCACTTCCCTTTGAAAGTGCCTTAAGCTACTTACCCACATTCACAGGAAACTCAAATGCGTTTCTATGAAAGAGAAGCAGTCTGTTCCAACACTTCAATTCACTGTGCGTAGTTAATGGAGTGTTGCTTCACTTTCTAAATGCTGTCCTTTCAGAGAAAATCACTTTCCTTTGAATGTGCCTTAAGCTACTTACAAGCATTCACAAAAAACTCATATCTGTTTCTCTAAAAGAGAAGTGGTCTCTTCCAACACTTCAATTCACTGTTCGAAGTTAATGTAGTGTTGTTTCACTTTCTAAATGCTGTCCTTTCAGAGAAAATCACTTTCCTTTGAAAGTGCCTTAAGCTACTTACAAGCATTCCACAGAAATTCACATGCGTTTCTCTGAAAGAGAAGCAGTCTGTTCCAACACTTCAATTCACTGTGAGAAGTGAATGGAGTGTTGTTTCACTTTCTAAATGCTGTCCTTTCAGAGAAAATCACTTTCCTTTGAAAGTGCCTTAAGCTACTTACACACATTCACAGGAAACTCAACTTCGTTTCTATGAAAGAGAAGCTGTCGGTTCCAACACTTCAATTCACTGTGCGAAGTGAATGGAGTGTTGCTTCACTTTCTAAATGCTGTCCTTTCAGAGAAAATCACTTTCCTTTGAAAGTGCCTTAAGCTACTTACAAGCATTCAACAGAAATTCACATGCGTTTCACTGAAAGAGAAGCAGTCTGTTCCAACACTTCAATTTACTGTGCGAAGTGAATGGAGTGTTGCTTCACTTTCTAAATGCTGTCCTTTCAGAGAAAATCACTTTCCTTTGAAAGTGCCTTAAGCTACTTACAAGCATTCACAAGAAAGTCACATCTGTTTCTCTGAAAGAGAAGCAGTCTGTTCCAACACTTCAATTCACTGTGCGAAGTGAATGGAATGTTGCTTCACTTTCTAAATGCTCTCCTTTTAGAGAAATTCACTCTCTTTTGAAACTGCCTTAAGCAACTTACAAGCATTCACAAGAAACTCACATGCAATTCTCTGAAAGAGAAGCAGTCTGTTCCAACACTTCAATTCACTGTGCGAAGAGAATAGAGTGTTCCTTCACTTTCTAAATGCTGTCCTTTCAGAGAAAATCACTTTCCTTTGAAAGTGCCTTCAGTTACTTACAAGCATTTAACAGAAAGTCACATGTGTTTCTATGAAAAAGAAGCAGTCTGTTCCAACACTTCAATTCACTGTGCGAAGTGAATGGAGAGTTGCTTCACTTTATAAATGCTGTCCTTTCAGAGAAAATCACTTTGCTTTGAAAGTGCCTTAAGCTACTAACAAGCATTCACAAAAAACTCACATCCGTTTCTCTGAAAGAGAAGAAGTCTGTTCCAACACTTCAATTCACTGGGCGAAGTGAATGGAGTGTTGCTTCACTTTCTATATGCTCTCCTTTGAGAGAAAATCACTCTCTTTTGAAAATGCCTTAAGCTACATACAAGCATTCAGAAGAACTCACACGCATTTTTCTGAAAGAGAAGCAGTCTGTTCCAACACTTCAATTCACTGGGCGAAGTGAATGGAGTGTTGTTTCACTTTCAAAATGCTGTCCTTTCAGAGAAAATCACTTTCCTTTGAAAGTGCCTTAAGCTACTTACACACATTCACAGGAAACTCAAATGCGTTTCTATGAAAGAGAAGCTGTCTGTTCCAACACTTCAATTCACTGTGCGAAGTGAATGGAGTGTTGCTTCACTTTCTAAATGCTGTCCTTTCAGAGAAAATCACTTTCCTTTGAAAGTGCCTTAAGCTACTTACAAGCATTCAACAGAAATTCACATGCGTTTCACTGAAAGAGAAGCAGTCTGATCCAACACTTCAATTCACTGTGCGAAGTGAATGGAGTGTTTTTTCACTTTCTAAATGCTGTCCTTTAAGAGAAAAATCACTTCCCTTTGAAAGTGCCTTAAGCTACTTACACACATTCACAGGAAACTCAAATGCGTTTCAATGAAAGAGAAGCAGTCTGTTCCAACACTTCAATTCACTGTGCGTAGTGAATGGAGTGTTGCTTCACATTCTAAATGCTGTCCTTTCAGAGAAAATCACTTTCCTTAGAAAGTGCCTTAAGCTACTTACAAGCATTCAACAGAAATTCACATGCATTTCACTGAAAGAGAAGCAGTCTGTTCCAACACTTCAATTCACTGTGCGAAGTGAATGGAGTGTTGCTTCACTTTCTAAATGCTGTCCTTTCAGAGAAAATCACTTTACTTTGAAAGTGCCTTAAGCTACTTACAAGCATTCCACAGAAATTCACATGCGTTTCTCTGAAAAAGAAGCAGTCTGTTCCAACACTTCAATTCACTGTGCGAAGTGAATGGAGTGTTGCTTCACTTTCTAAATGCTGTCCTTTCAGAGAAAATCACTTTCCTTTGAAAGTGCCTTAAGCTACTTACAAGCATTCACAAGAAACTCACATGCATTTTTCTGAAAGAGAAGCAGTCTGTTCCAACACTTCAATTCACTGTGCGTAGTGAATGGAGTGTTGCTTCACTTTCTAAATGCTGTCCTTTCAGAGAAAATCACTTTCCTTTGAAAGTGCCTTAAGCTACTTACAAGCATTCAATAGAAATTCACATGTGTTTCTCTGAAAAAGAAGCAGTCTGTTCCAACACTTCAATTCACTGTGCGAAGTGAATGGAGTGTTGCTTCACTTTCTAAATGCTGTCCTTTCAGAGAAAATCACTTTCCTTTGAAAGTGCCTTAAGCTACTTACAAGCATTCCACAGAAATTCACATGCGTTTCTCTGAAAGAGAAGCAGTCTGCTCCAACACTTCAATTCACTGTGCGAAGTGAATAGAGTGTTGTTTCACTTTCTAAATGCTGTCCTTTCAGAGAAAATCACTTTCCTTTGAAAGTGCCTTAAGCTACTTACGCACATTCGCAGGAAACTCAAATGCGTTTCTATGAAAGAGAAGCTGTCTGTTCCAACACTTCAATTCACTGTGAGAAGTGAATGGAGTGTTCCTTCACTTTCTAAATGCTGTCCTTTCAGAGAAAATCACTTTCTTTTGAAAGTGCATAAAGCTACTTACAAGCATTCAACAGAAATTCACATGCGTTTCTCTGAAAGAGAAGCAGTCTGTTCCAACACTTCAATTCACTGTGCGAAGTGAATGGAGTGTTGCTTCACTTTCTAAATGCTGTCCTTTCAGAGAAAATCACTTTCCTTTGAAAGTGCCTTAAGCTACTTACACACAGTCACAGGAAACTCAAATACGTTTCTAAGAAAGAGAAGCTGTCTGTTCCAACACTTCAATTCACTGTGCGAAGTGAATGGAGTGTTGCTTCACTTTCTAATTGCTGTCCTTTCAGAGAAAATCACTTTCCTTTGAAAGTGCCTTAAGCTACTTACAAGCATTCAACAGAAATTCACATGCATTTCACTGAAAGATTAGCAGTCTGTTCCAACACTTCAATTCACTGTGCGAAGTGAATGGAGTGCTGCTTCACTTTCTAAATGCTGTCCTTTCAGAGAAAATCACTTTCCTTTGAAAGTGCCTTAAGCTACTTACAAGCATTCACAAGAAACTCACATGAATTTTTCTGAAAGAGAAGCAGTCTGTTCCAACACTTCAATTCACTGTGCGTAGTGAATGGAGTGTTGCTTCACTTTCTAAATGCTGTCCTTTCAGAGAAAATCACTTTCCTTTGAAAGTGCCTTAAGCTGCTTACAAGCATTCAAAAGAAATTCACATGTGTTTCTCTGAAAGAGAAGCAGTCTGTTCCAACACTTCAATTCACTGTGCGAAGTGAATGGAGTGTTGCTTCACTTTCTAAATGCTGTCCTTTCAGAGAAAATCACTTCCCTTTGAAAGTGCCTTAAGCTACTTACAAGCATTCACAAGAAACTCACATGCATTTTTCTGAAAGAGAAGCAGTCTGTTCCAACACTTCAATTCACTGTGCGTAGTGAATGGAGTGTTGCTTCACTTTCTAAATGCTGTCCTTTCAGAGAAAATCACTTTCCTTTGAAAGTGCCTTAAGCTAATTACAAGCATTCAATAGAAATTCACATGCGTTTCTCTGAAAGAGAAGCAGTCTGTTCCAACACTTCAATTCACTGTGCGAAGTGAATGGAGTGTTGCTTCACTTTCTAAATGCTGTCCTTACAGAGAAAATCACTTTCCTTTGAAAGTGCCTTAAGCTGCTTACAAGCATTCAGAAGAACTCATATCTGTTTCTCTGAAAGAGAAGTTTTCTGTTCCAACACTTCAATTCACTGTTCGAAGTTAATGGAGTGTTGTTTCACTTTCTAAATGCTGTCCTTTCAGAGAAAATCACTTTCCTTTGAAAGTGCCTTAAGCTACTTACAAGGATTCCACAGAAATTCACATGCGTTTCTCTGAAAGAGAAGAAGTCTGTTCCAACACTTCAATTCACTGTGCGAAGTGAATGGAGTGTTGCTTCACTTTCTAAATGCTGTCCTTTCAGAGAAAATCACCTTACTTTGAAAATGCCTTAAGCTACTTACAAGTATTCAACGGAAATTCTCATGCGTTTCACTGAAAGAGAAGCAGTCTGTTCCAACACTTGAATTCACTGTGCGAAGTGAATGGAGTGTTGTTTCACTTTCTAAATGCTGTCCTTTCAGAGAAAATCACTTTCCTTTGAAAGTGCCTTAAGCTACTTACAAGCATTTAACAGAAAGTCACATGTGTTTCTATGAAAAAGAAGCAGTCTGTTCCAACACTTCAATTCACTGTGCGAAGTGAATGGAGAGTTGCTTCACTTTATAAATGCTGTCCTTTCAGAGAAAATCACTTTGATTTGAAAGTGCCTTAAGCTACTAACAAGCATTCACAAAAAACTCACATCCGTTTCTCTGAAAGAGAAGAAGTCTGTTCCAACACTTCAATTCACTGGGCGAAGTGAATGGAGTGTTGCTTCACTTTCTATATGCTCTCTTTGAGAGAAAATCACTCTCTTTTGAAAATGCCTTAAGCTACATACAAGCATTCAGAAGAACTCACACGCATTTTTCTGAAAGAGAAGCAGTCTGTTCCAACACTTCAATTCACTGGGCGAAGTGAATGGAGTGTTGTTTCACTTTCAAAATGCTGTCCTTTCAGAGAAAATCACTTTCCTTTGAAAGTGCCTTAAGCTACATACACACATTCACAGGAAACTCAAATGCGTTTCTATGAAAGAGAAGCTGTCTGTTCCAACACTTCAATTCACTGTGCGAAGTGAATGGAGTGTTGCTTCACTTTCTAAATGCTGTCCTTTCAGAGAAAATCACTTTCCTTTGAAAGTGCCTTAAGCTACTTACAAGCATTCAACAGAAATTCACATGCGTTTCACTGAAAGAGAAGCAGTCTGATCCAACACTTCAATTCACTGTGCGAAGTGAATGGAGTGTTTCTTCACTTTCTAAATGCTGTCCTTTCAGAGAAAATCACTTCCCTTTGAAAGTGCCTTAAGCTACTTACCCACATTCACAGGAAACTCAAATGCGTTTCTATGAAAGAGAAGCAGTCTGTTCCAACACTTCAATTCACTGTGCGTAGTGAATGGAGTGTTGCTTCACTTTCTAAATGCTGTCCTTTCAGAGAAAATCACTTCCCTTTGAAAGTGCCTTCAGCTACTTACAAGCATTTAACAGAAAGTCACATGTGTTTCTATGAAAAAGAAGCAGTCTGTTCCAACACTTCAATTCACTGTGCGAAGTGAATGGAGAGTTGCTTCACTTTATAAATGCTGTCCTTTCAGAGAAAATCACTTTGCTTTGAAAGTGCCTTAAGCTACTAACAAGCATTCACAAAAAACTCACATCCGTTTCTCTGAAAGAGAAGAAGTCTGTTCCAACACTTCAATTCACTGGGCGAAGTGAATGGAGTGTTGCTTCACTTTCTATATGCTCTCCTTTGAGAGAAAATCACTCTCTTTGAAAATGCCTTAAGCTACACACAAGCATTCAGAAGAACTCACATGCATTTTTCTGAAAGAGAAGCAGTCTGTTCCAACACTTCAATTCTCTGGGCGAAGTGAATGGAGTGTTGTTTCACTTTCAAAATGCTGTCCTTTCAGAGAAAATCACTTTCCTTTGAAAGTGCCTTAAGCTACTTACCCACATTCACAGGAAACTCAAATGTGTTTCTATGAAAGAGAAGCTGTCTGTTCCAACACTTCAATTCACTGTGCGTAGTGAATGGAGTGTTGCTTCACTTTCTAAATGCTGTACTTTCAGAGAAAATCACTTTCCTTTGAAAGTGCCTTAAGCTACTTACAAGCTTTCAACAGAAATTCACATGCATTTCACTGAAAGAGAAGCAGTCTGTTCCAACACTTCAATTCACTGTGCGAAGTGAATGGAGTGTTGCTTCACTTTCTAAATGCTGTCCTTTCAGAGAAAATCACTTTCCTTTGAAAGTGCCTTAAGCTACTTACAAGCATTCCACAGAAATTCACATGCGTTTCTCTGAAAAAGAAGCAGTCTGTTCCAACACTTCAATTCACTGTGCGAAGTGAATGGAGTGTTGCTTCACTTTCTAAATGCTGTCCTTTCAGAGAAAATCACTTTCCTTTGAAAGTGCCTTAAGCTACTTACAAGCATTCACAAGAAAAACACATGCATTTTTCTGAAAGAGAAGCAGTCTGTTCCAACACTTCAATTCACTGTGCGTAGTGAATGGAGTGTTGCTTCACTTTCTAAATGCTGTCCTTTCAGAGAAAATCACTTTCCTTTGAAAGTGCCTTAAGCTACTTACAAGCATTCAATAGAAATTCACATGTGTTTCTCTGAAAAAGAAGCAGTCTGTTCCAACACTTCAATTCACTGTGCGAAGTGAATTGAGTGTTGCTTCACTTTCTAAATGCTGTCCTTTCAGAGAAAATCACTTTCCTTTGAAAGTGCCTTAAGCTACTTACAAGCATTCCACAGAAATTCACATGCGTTTCTCTGAAAGAGAAGCAGTCTGCTCCAACACTTCAATTCACTGTGCTAAGTGAATAGAGTGTTGTTTCACTTTCTAAATGCTGTCCTTTCAGAGAAAATCACTTTCCTTTGAAAGTGCCTTAAGCTACTTACACACATTCGCAGGAAACTCAAATGTGTTTCTATGAAAGAGAAGCTGTCTGTTCCAACACATCAATTCACTGTGCGAAGTGAATGGAGTGTTGCTTCACTTTCTAAATGCTGTCCTTTCAGAGAAAATCACTTTAATTTGAAAGTGAATTAAGCTACTTACAAGCATTCAATAGAAATTCACATGTGTTTCTCTGAAAAAGAAGCAGTCTGTTCCAACACTTCAATTCACTGTGCGAAGTCAATGGAGTGTTGCTTCACTTTCTAAATGCTGTCCTTTCAGAGAAAATCACTTTCCTTTGAAAGTACCTTAAGCTACTTACAAGCATTCACAAGAAACTCACATGCATTTTTCTGAAAGAGAAGCAGTCTGTTCCAACAATTCAATTCACTCTGCGTAGTGAATGGAGTGTTGCTTCACTTTCTAAATGCTGTCCTTTCAGAGAAAATCACTTTCCTTTGAACGTGCCTTAAGCTACTTACAAGCATTCAATAGAAATTCACATGCGTTTCTCTGAAAGAGAAGCAGTCTGTTCCAACACTTCAATTCACTGTTTGAAGTGAATGGAATGTTGCTTCACTTTCTAAATGCTCTCCATTTAGAGAAATTCACTCTCTTTTGAAACTGCCTTAAGCAAATCACAAGAATTCACAAGAAACTCACATGCAATTCTCTGAAATGAAGCAGTCTGTTCCAACACTTAAATTCACTGTGCGAAGTGAATGGAGTGTTGCTTCTCTTTCTAAATGCTGTCCTTTCAGAGAAAATCACTTTCCTTTGAAAGTGCCTTAAGCTACTTACAAGCATTCAACAGAAATTCACATGCGTTTCACTGAAAGAGAAGCAGTCTGTTCCAACACTTCAATTCACTGTGCGAAGTGAATGGAGTGTTGCTTCACTTTCTAAATGCTGTCCTTTCAGAGAAAATCACTTTCCTTTGAAAGTGCCTCAAGCTACTTACAAGCATTCACAAGAAACTCACATGCATTTTTCGGAAAGAAAAGCAGTTTGTTCCAACACTACAATTCACTGTGCGAAGTGAATGGAGTGTTGCTTCACTTTCTATATGCTCTCCTTTTAGAGAAAATCACTCTCTTTTGAAACAGCCTTAAGCTACTTACAAGCATTCACAAGAAAGTCACATCTGTTTCTCTGTAAGAGAAGCAGTCTGTTCCAACACTTCAATTCACTGTGCGAAGTGAATGGAATGTTGCTTCACTTTCTAAATGCTCTCCTTTTAGAGAAATTCACTCTCTTTTGAAACTGCCTTAAGCAACTTACAAGCATTCACAAGAAACTCACGTGTAATTCTCTGAAAGAGAAGCAGTCTGTTCCAACACTTCAATTCACTGTTCGAAGAGAATGGAGTGTTGCTTCACTTTCTAAATGCTGTCCTTTCAGAGAAAATCACTTTCCTTTGTAAGTGCCTTCAGCTACTTACAAGCATTTAACAAAAATTCACATGTGTTCCTATGAAAAAGAAGCAGTTTGTTCCAACACTTCAATTCACTGTGCGAAGTGAATGGAGAGTTGCTTCACTTTATAAATGCTGTCCTTTCAGAGAAAATCACTTTGCTTTAAAATGCCTTAAGCTACTTATAAGCATTCACAAAGAACTCACATCCGTTTCTCTGAAAGAGAAGCAGTCTGTTCTAAAACTTCAATTCACTGTGCGAAGTGAATGGAGTGTTGCTTCACTTTCTAAATGCTGTCCTTTCAGAGAAAATCACTTTCCTTTGAAAGTGCCTTAAGCTACTTACAAGCATTCCACAGAAATTCACATGCGTTTCTCTGAAAAAGAAGCAGTCTGTTCCAACACTTCAATTCACTGTGCGAAGTGAATGGAGTGTTGCTTCACTTTCTAAATGCTGTCCTTTCAGAGAAAATCACTTTCCTTTGAAAGTGCCTTAAGCTACTTACAAGCATTCACAAGAAACTCACATGCATTTTTCTGAAAGAAAAGCAGTCTGTTCCAACACTTCAATTCACTGTGCGTAGTGAATGGAGTGTTGCTTCACTTTCTAAATGCTGTCCTTTCAGAGAAAATCACTTTCCTTTGAAAGTGCCTTAAGCTACTTACAAGCATTCAATAGAAATTCACATGTGTTTCTCTTAAAAATAAGCAGTCTGTTCCAACACTTCAATTCACTGTGCGAAGTGAATGGAGTGTTGTTTCACTTTCTAAATGCTGTCCTTTCAGAGAAAATCACTTTCCTTTGAAAGTGCCTTAAGCTACTTACACACATTCACAGGAAACTCAAATGCGTTTCTATGAAAGAGAAGCTGTCTGTTCCAACACTTCAATTCACTGTTTGAAGTGAATGGAATGTTGCTTCACTTTCTAAATGCTCTCCATTTAGAGAAATTCACTCTCTTTTGAAACTGCCTTAAGAAAATTACAAGAATTCACAAGAAACTCACATGCAATTCTCTGAAAGAGAAGCAGTCTGTTCCAACACTTCAATTCACTGTGCGAAGTGAATGGAGTGTTGCTTCTCTTTCTAAATGCTGTCCTTTCAGAGAAAATCACTTTCCTTTGAAAGTGCCTTAAGCTACTTACAAGCATTCAACAGAAATTCACATGCGTTTCACTGAAAGAGAAGCAGTCTGTTCCAACACTTCAATTCACTGTGCGAAGTGAATGGAGTGTTGCTTCACTTTCTAAATGCTGTCCTTTCAGAGAAAATCACTTTCCTTTGAAAGTGCCTCAAGCTACTTACAAGCATTCACAAGAAACTCACATGCATTTTTCGGAAAGAAAAGCAGTTTGTTCCAACACTACAATTCACTGTGCGAAGTGAATGGAGTGTTGCTTCACTTTCTATATGCTCTCCTTTTAGAGAAAATCACTCTCTTTTGAAACAGCCTTAAGCTACTTACAAGCATTCACAAGAAAGTCACATCTGTTTCTCTGGAAGAGAAGCAGTCTGTTCCAACACTTCAATTCACTGTGCGAAGTGAATGGAATGCTGCTTCACTTTCTAAATGCTCTCCTTTTAGAGAAATTCACTCTCTTTTGAAACTGCCTTAAGCAAATTACAAGCATTCACAAGAAACTCACGTGTAATTCTCTGAAAGAGAAGCAGTCTGTTCCAACACTTCAATTCACTGTTCGAAGAGAATGGAGTGTTGCTTCACTTTCTAAATGCTGTCCTTTCAGAGAAAATCACTTTCCTTTGTAAGTGCCTTCAGCTACTTACAAGCATTTAACAAAAATTCACATGTGTTTCTATGAAAAAGAAGCAGTCTGTTCCAACACTTCAATTCACTGTGCGAAGTGAATGGAGAGTTGCTTCACTTTATAAATGCTGTCCTTTCAGAGAAAATCACTTTGCTTTAAAATGCCTTAAGCTACTTATAAGCATTCACAAAGAACTCACATCCGTTTCTCTGAAAGAGAAGCAGTCTGTTCTAAAACTTCAATTCACTGTGCGAAGTGAATGGAGTGTTGCTTCACTTTCTAAATGCTGTCCTTTCAGAGAAAATCACTTTCCTTTGAAAGTGCCTTAAGCTACTTACAAGCATTCCACAGAAATTCACATGCGTTTCTCTGAAAAAGAAGCAGTCTGTTCCAACACTTCAATTCACTGTGCGAAGTGAATGGAGTGTTGCTTCACTTTCTAAATGCTGTCCTTTCAGAGAAAATCACTTTCCTTTGACAGTGCCTTAAGCTATTTACAAGCATTTAACAGAAATTCACATGTGTTTCTATGAAAAAGAAGCAGTCTGTTCCAACACTTCAATTCACTGTGCGAAGTGAATGGAGAGTTGCTTCACTTTATAAACGCTGTCCGTTCAGAGAAAATCACTTTGCTTTGAAAGTGCCTTAAGCTACTTACAAGCATTCACAAAAAACTCACATCCGTTTCTCTGAATGAGAAGAAGTCTGTTCCAACACTTCAATTCACTGGACGAAGTGAATGGAGTGTTGCTTCACTTTCTATATGCTCTCCTTTTAGAGAAAATCACTCTCTTTTGAAAATGCCTTAAGCTACATACAAGCATTCAGAAGAACTCACATGCATTTTTCGGAAAGAGAAGCAGTCTGTTCCAACACTTCAATTCACTGTGCGAAGTGAATGGAGTGTTGTTTCACTTTCTAAATGCTGTCCTTTCAGAGAAAATCACTTCCCTTTGAAAGTGCCTTAAGCTACTTAAACACATTCACAGGAAACTCAAATGCGTTTCTTTGAAAGAGAAGCTGTCTGTTCGAACACTTCAATTCACTGTGCGAAGTGAATGGAGTGTTGCTTCACTTTCTAAATGCTGTCCTTTCAGAGAAAATCACTTTCCTTTGAAAGTGCCTTAAGCTACTTACAAGCATTCAACAGAAATTCACATGCATTTCACTGAAAGAGAAGCAGTCTGTTCCAACACTTCAATTCACTGTGCGTAGTGAATGGAGTGTTTCTTCACTTTCTAAATGCTGTCCTTTCAGAGAAAATCACTTCCCTTTGAAAGTGCCTTAAGCTACTTACCCACATTCACAGGAAACTCAAATGCGTTTCTGTGAAAGAGAAGCTGTCTGTTCCATCACTTCAATTCACTGTGCGAAGTGAATGGAGTGTTGCTTCACTTTCTAAATGCTGTCCTTTCAGAGAAAATCACTTTCCTTTGAAAGTGCCTTAAGCTACTTACACACATTCACAGGAAAATCAAATGCGTTTCTATGAAAGAGAAGCTGTCTGTTCCAACACTTCAATTCACTGTGCGAAGTGAATGGAGTGTTGCTTCACTTTCTAAATGCTGTCCTTTCAGAGAAAATCACTTTCCTTTGAAAGTGCCTCAAGCTACTTACAAGCATTCACAAGAAACTCACATGCATTTTTCTGAAAGAGAAGCAGTTTGTTCCAACACTTCAATTCACTGTGCGAAGTGAATGGAGTGTTGCTTCACTTTCTATATACTCTCCTTTTAGAGAAAATCACTCTCTTTTGAAACTGCCTTAAGCTACTTACAAGCATTCACAAGAAAGTCACATCTGTTTCTCTGAAAGAGAAGCTGTCTGTTCCAACACTTCAATTCACTGTGCGAAGTGAATGGAATGTTGCTTCACTTTCTAAATGCTCTCCTTTTAGAGAAATTCACTCTCTTTTGAAACTGCCTTAAGCAACTTACAAGCATTCACAAGAAACTCACATGCAATTCTCTGAAAGAGAAGCAGTCTGTTCCAACACTTCAATTCACTGTGCGAAGAGAATGGTGTGTTGCTTCACTTTCTAAATGCTGTCCTTTCAGAGAAAATCACTTTCCTTTGAAAGTGCCTTCAGCTACTTACAAGCATTTAACAGAAATTCACATGTGTTTCTATGAAAAAGAAGCAGTCTGTTCCAACACTTCTATTCACTGTGCGAAGTGAATGGAGTGTTGCTTCCCTTTCTAAATGCTGTCCTTTCATAGAAAATCACTTTCCTTTGAAAGTGCCTTAAGCTACTTACAAGCATTCCACAGAAACTCACATGCGTTTCTCTGAAAAAGAAGCAGTCTGTTCCAACACTTCAATTCACTGTGCGAAGTGAATTGAGTGTTGCTTTACTTTCTAAATGCTGTCCTTTCCGAGAAAATCACTTTCCTTTGAAAGTGCCTTAAGCTACTTACAAGCATTCAATAGAAATTCACATGTGTTTCTCTGAAAAAGAAGCAGTCTGTTCCAACACTTCAATTCACTGTTCGAAGTGAATGGAGTGTTGCTTCACTTTCTAAATGCTGTCCTTTCAGAGACAATCACTTTCCTTTGAAAGTGCCTTAAGCTACTTACACGCATTCACAAGAAACTCACATGCATTTTTCTGAAAGAGAAGCAGTCTGTTCCAACACTTCAATTCACTGTGCGAAGTGAATGGAGAGTTGCTTCACTTTATAAACGCTGTCCGTTCAGAGAAAATCACTTTGCTTTGAAAGTGCCTTAAGCTACTTACAAGCATTCACAAAAAACTCACATCCGTTTCTCTGAATGAGAAGAAGTCTGTTCCAACACTTCAATTCACTGGACGAAGTGAATGGAGTGTTGCTTCACTTTCTATATGCTCTCCTTTTAGAGAAAATCACTCTCTTTTGAAAATGCCTTAAGCTACATACAAGCATTCAGAAGAACTCACATGCATTTTTCGGAAAGAGAAGCAGTCTGTTCCAACACTTCAATTCACTGTGCGAAGTGAATGGAGTGTTGTTTCACTTTCTAAATGCTGTCCTTTCAGAGAAAATCACTTCCCTTTGAAAGTGCCTTAAGCTACTTAAACACATTCACAGGAAACTCAAATGCGTTTCTTTGAAAGAGAAGCTGTCTGTTCGAACACTTCAATTCACTGTGCGAAGTGAATGGAGTGTTGCTTCACTTTCTAAATGCTGTCCTTTCAGAGAAAATCACTTTCCTTTGAAAGTGCCTTAAGCTACTTACAAGCATTCAACAGAAATTCACATGCATTTCACTGAAAGAGAAGCAGTCTGTTCCAACACTTCAATTCACTGTGCGTAGTGAATGGAGTGTTTCTTCACTTTCTAAATGCTGTCCTTTCAGAGAAAATCACTTCCCTTTGAAAGTGCCTTAAGCTACTTACCCACATTCACAGGAAACTCAAATGCGTTTCTGTGAAAGAGAAGCTGTCTGTTCCATCACTTCAATTCACTGTGCGAAGTGAATGGAGTGTTGCTTCACTTTCTAAATGCTGTCCTTTCAGAGAAAATCACTTTCCTTTGAAAGTGCCTTAAGCTACTTACACACATTCACAGGAAAATCAAATGCGTTTCTATGAAAGAGAAGCTGTCTGTTCCAACACTTCAATTCACTGTGCGAAGTGAATGGAGTGTTGCTTCACTTTCTAAATGCTGTCCTTTCAGAGAAAATCACTTTCCTTTGAAAGTGCCTTAAGCTACTTACAAGCATTCACAAAAAACTCATATCTGTTTCTATGAAAAAGAAGTAGTCTGTTCCAACACTTCAATTCACTGTGCGAAGTGAATGGAGTGTTGTTTCATTTTCTAAATGCTGTCCTTTCAGAGAAAATCACTTTCCTTTGAAAGTGCCTTAGGCTACTTACAAGCATTCAACAGAAATTCACATGCGTTTCTCTGAAAGAGAAGGAGTCTGTTCCAACACTTCAATTCACTGTGCGAAGTGAATGGAGTGTTGCTTCACTTTCTAAATGCTGTCCTTTCAGAGAAAATCACTTTCCTTTGAAAGTGCCTTAAGCTACTTACACACATTCACAGGAAATTCACATGCGTTTCTATGAAAGAGAAGCTGTCTGTTCCAACACTTCAATTCACTGTGCGAAGTGAATGGAGTGTTGCTTCACTTTCTAAATGCTGTCCTTTCAGAGAAAATCACTTTCCTTTGAAAGTGCCTTCAGCTACTTACAAGCATTTAACAGAAATTCACATGTGTTTCTATGAAAAAGAAGCAGTCTGTTCCAACACTTCAATTCACTGTGCGAAGTGAATGGAGAGTTGCTTCACTTTATAAACGCTGTCCTTTCAGAGAAAATCACTTTGCTTTGAAAGTGCCTTAAGCTACTTACAAGCATTCACAAAAAACTCACATCCGTTTCTCTGAAAGAGAAGCAGTCTGTTCCAACACTTCAATTCACTGGACGAAGTGAATGGAGTGTTGCTTCACTTTCTATATGCTCTCCTTTTAGAGAAAATCACTCTCTTTTGAAAATGCCTTAAGCTACATACAAGCATTCAGAAGAACTCACATGCATTTTTCTGAAAGAGAAGCAGTCTGTTCCAACACTTCAATTCACTGTGCGAAGTGAATGGAGTGTTGTTTCACTTTCTAAATGCTGTCCTTTCAGAGAAAATCACTTCCCTTTGAAAGTGCCTTAAGCTACTTACACACATTCACAGGAAACTCAAATGCGTTTCTTTGAAAGAGAAGCTGTCTGTTCCAACACTTCAATTCACTGTGCGAAGTGAATGGAGTGTTGCTTCACTTTCTAAATGCTGTCCTTTCAGAGAAAATCACTTTCCTTTGAAAGTGCCTTAAGCTACTTACAAGCATTCAACAGAAATTCACATGCATTTCACTGAAAGAGAAGCAGTCTGTTCCAACACTTCAATTCACTGTGCGTAGTGAATGGAGTGTTGCGTCACTTTCTAAATGCTGTCCTTTCAGAGAAAATCACTTCCCTTTGAAAGTGCTTTAAGCTACTTACCCACATTCACAGGAAACTCAAATGCGTTTCTGTGAAAGAGAAGCTGTCTGTTCCAACACTTCATTTCACTGTGCGAAGTGAATGGAGTGTTGCTTCACTTTCTAAATGCTGTCCTTTCAGAGAAAATCACTTTCCTTTGAAAGTGCCTCAAGCTACTTACAAGCATTCACAAGAAACTCACATGCATTTTTCTGAAAGAGAAGCAGTTTGTTCCAACACTTCAATTCACTGTGCGAAGTGAATGGAGTGTTGCTTCACTTTCTATATACTCTCCTTTTAGAGAAAATCACTCTCTTTTGAAACTGCCTTAAGCTACTTACAAGCATTCACAAGAAAGTCACATCTGTTTCTCTGAAAGAGAAGCAGTCTGTTCCAACACTTCAATTCACTGTGCGAAGTGAATGGAATGTTGCTTCACTTTCTAAATGCTCTCCTTTTAGAGAAATTCACTCTCTTTTGAAACTGCCTTAAGCAACTTACAAGCATTCACAAGAAACTCACATGCAATTCTCTGAAAGAGAAGCAGTCCGTTCCAACACTTCAATTCACTGTGCGAAGAGAATGGAGTGTTGCTTCACTTTCTAAATGCTGTCCTTTCAGAGAAAATCACTTTCCTTTGAAAGTGCCTTCAGCTACTTACAAGCATTTAACAGAAATTCACATGTGTTTCTATGAAAAAGAAGCAGTCTGTTCCAACACTTCAATTCACTGTGCGAAGTGAATTGAAGGCGTAATTCACAGACAATCCCACACCAGTTTGGAATTATGATTAATAGAATGGTTATTTATTCAAAGGGGAAAAAACTTACAGATTACCGTCCCAGACAACAGCCCCTCCGCGCGAACAGGAAAGGAGTCCAGGGGCCGGAAACGGGGCCGGAAGACAAAAGGAGAGTGGAGGACAGCCGCTGCTTTTTTTAAAGGGAGAGACCACGCCCCAATGGGCTGGTAACTCAGCGGCGGTTGGCTGAAGGAGCTGAAGGAACTCCCACAGCATCTCCCCCTTTTGTTTAAGTAAGAGAGTTCTAAGCCTACTACGCAATTATATACAATAAGTACAAACCTACAAAATTATATACAATAAATACAAATATCCTATTCTAACTAGCTTAAGTCTTGTATAACAAATAACTTGGCCAAGTCATGAAAGGAAAGTAACTACATTTATATAATCTTCAATCCCATCGAAGATCTGAGAAGGGAAATAATGTTATCTGAGTAATTAGGAAGTGCAATCAAACAACTTCCAGAACATGTACCAAATCGCAGAGACAACTGGCTACCTGGACAAACACCCAAAGTCACATTTGCAGCGTTGAAGCAACCAACTTTGGCTAAGGCCTGATGTAACTGACATACCATTTTCAAAGGCAAGAAACTTCAAAACTATCTTACCCTGTCTTGGCAGGATATGACAGTCTTGTTTTATCCATTTACGGATATTCTGTAACTCTGTCAGTAGTTGAGGTATGAGCATTTCTTTACCCAAAGGCCAGTTCTGCCAAGAAGAAAGGCTCCAGGTGGAGTGTCTTTGGTGCTCAACATTCTCTCGGGCATAGATCAGTGTTGCCAGGAGTGATTGTGTCTCCCTACCATAGAACTCTGAATTAGATTAAAGGCCATTTTCTACAGCTCTTTGAAGAGGTTGAAGATTATCTATCTATACTGAATATAATCTCTATATATCTAAAGAACCTGATTAGTCTAATTATAAATGACAAACTTAGATGACTGTTGATCTATATAATTCTCAATATCTATCTAACTTAAAGACTGAGATAATAAACAAGTGTGCAATAAATGAGGACAATGAGACCTCCAAATATAAACAATGTGCAAGTATACATTGCAATATGGTCAATATATATCAATACATAAACAATATATAAGTATCTTAATCAGAGGTAGAAGTGTACAATGCAATATGGTAAATATACATATATCAATACAATATATATATACAAATACATAAAAATGTTTTAAACAGAAGTAGAAGCATGAAGCATGCATGCATAAAATAGTCAACATAATTTAACTTTGTATCAATATATAAGAATCGATACCAATATGTTTGTCTAAAAGCAATAACTCACAAGTACAAATCTATTTATCCCATAATCCAATTATCCCTCCTTTTTTTTTTTTTTTTTTTTTAAGATTCCTGTGCTTATAAAATTCCTCCCCCAACCCTCAACCGTATACTAATTATAACCAACCCCTAAATGATGTCCCTAAACCCAAGGACAAACTTTATTGGGAGAGGGGACGTCGTTCTCTAGAATTACTTCCAGCTGTCATGGGGGCGACGTTCTTTCTGGGGGATCCTGTGAAAGTAAAATGATGGTTAAATTTCAAGATCAATGTCTTTTAAAATTGCAAATAGTCTCTGAGTATTTTGTGGAGGTCTGGCCAGAATGTTGTACAAGATGTGCACCATTTCAGCACGTTGGAACCGTCTTGTGCAGCTGGTACCCAAAACAGGTCTTGTAGTAGCGCTATCAGTATCATGACGTCATATCAACCAGGTGGAGTTGTTGTTATGGGGCCCCATCTTCTTCCTGGAAACTTCAAATGTCACTGTAGGAAAAACTCATTGTTCATTGTGGAAAACTTAAACATTAATTATATAGACATATACATGAATACCTATATTCAATGAGAGACATGATAGATATATTTAATGAAGGTATGATAGATATGAAGAAAAGTAAAGATGTTTTCTAAACTCATATTTCTTTCTGTCCCATATCATGGCTCTTGACATGAGACAGAAACTCCAGAAACTCTGGGTTTTTCTTTAAACAACAGGCTTGGAATTAGAGAGGGACTGAGCCAGAGTCCAACTCTAAAACCAGCTCTATAAATTTAGAAATATGATTTAGTATATGGTACTTACAGAACCTATTCAGTTTTCTTGATAGTCCCTATTGGGCCGTTATTTTCCATCTGTCAGTATTCAAATATCCAGGGTCCCTTGAACTTTTCAAAGATCAGTGTTTTCCTGTGGAGATAAGAACAGAACCCTGCCCCCATTCTATATGCTTTTCTTACCACCTGTATGGTTATCATCATTGTAGATGCTGTCATTTCTCCTTTCCAAGAGGTTTCTCCTCTTCAAATCGAACCTTTATTAATTTTGATGGTATCCACAATTTTTCTTCTCCTGTGGAAACAAGAGCAAAACCCCTTCCCCAACGTAGCACATCTCCTGGCTTCCATTGAGAGGTCAGCACGTCTTTGAAATAAACAGGTTGGTTTAGTTCAGAAGTTTTTTCCATTATCCAATGCCTCTCTGCTGCTGTTGTTCCTTTCTCATTAGCATTAAGAAAATTCAAGGTTAATAAAGCATTATGCAATCTATTTCTGGGGGTATCTTTCATCCCTTTCTGTTTGTTTAGCATATCCTTTATAGTACGATTTGATCTTTCTATAACTGCCTGACCTGTAGGATTATTTGGTATACCTGTAACGTGTTTTATATTATAATAAGCAAAGAAGCGTTTCATTTTCTTAGATACATATGCTGGACCATTGTCTGTCTTTATCTGTGCAGGTATACCCATGATGGCCATAACTTCCAATAAATGTGTGATTACCGAATCAGCCTTTTCTGAGCTCAGGGCAGTTGCCCATTGAAAACCTGAATACGTGTCTATGGTGTGGTGTACATATTTTAATTTACCAAATTCCATAAAGTGGAACACATCCATCTGCCAGATTTCATTCCTTTGAGTACCCTTTGGGTTACTCCCTGCAGGCAATGGTGTTTGATTATAGAAAGAACAAGTAGGACATCTCTTTATAATGTCCTTAGCTTGTTGCCATGTAATGGAAAACTCTTTCTTTAAGCCTTTACTATTGACATGATGTTTTTTATGAAATTCTGAGGCCTGCAGAACGCTTCCAATCAATAATTGGTCAATTTCAGCGTTACCTTGTGCTAGAGGCCCAGGCAGACCGGTATGGGACCGGATGTGTGTTATGTACATTGGACAAAGCCTATTCCTAATTATGTCCTGTACCTCGATAAACAATGAAGTCAACTCTGTGTCATCTGGTATGAATTCAGCGGTTTCAATATGCAAGATAACTCTTTCTGCATATTGTGAATCTGTAACTATATTAAGAGGTTCTTTAAAATCCCTTAGCACCATAAGAATGGCATATAATTCTGCCTTCTGGACAGAATTATAAGGGCTTTGTTCCACCTTACTCAATTCTTCTGATTTATAACCTGCTTTCCCTGATTTATTTGCATCGGTATAAAATGTCCGAGCTCCAGTTATTGGAGCATCACGTACAATTCTAGGAAGAATCCAAGAAGTTCTCTTTATGAGGTTAAGTCTATCACTTTTGGGATAGTTGCTGCTAATTTCTCCCAAAAAATTAGCACAAGCTCTTTGCCATGGTTCATTATCTTCCCATAACTTTCTTATTTCCTCAGTAGTAAAAGGCACTATAATTTCTGCTGGGTCTATACCTGCTAGTTGACGAAGTCTCAGTTTACCTTTTATAATTAATTCTGAAACCTTTTCTACATAAGTTTTTAATTTTTTACTTGGTTTATGAGGTATAAATATCCACTCTAAAATAATATCTTCCCTCTGCATTAAAATCCCTGTAGGAGAAATTCTGGAAGGCAGTATGACTAGGATGGAACTAAGATTCGGGTTGACCCTATCCACATGTGCCTCCTGTAATTTTTCCTCAATCATTGTCAGTTCCTTTTCTGTTTCAACTGTCAATTTTCTGGGACTATTCAAATCCTTATCACCATCTAAGGTTTTGTTTAAATGAACTATTAGATCAGGTGTTATCCCAACAGCTGGTCGTAGACTGGAAATATCTCCTAACAATCTTTGGAAGTCATTAAGAGTCCGTAACCGGTCTCTCCTAATTTGTGCCTTTTGTGTTCGAATTTTCTCTAACCCTATTCTGTAGCCTAGGTAATTAATAGAATCTCCTCTTTGAATCTTTTCAGGGGCAATTTGTAATCCCCACCTAGGCAAAACTTTCTTTACTTCTTCAAACATACTTTCCAAAATATCTTTATTTGAATCAGATAATAAAATGTCATCCATGTAATGATAAATTATGGACTTGGGAAATTGCTTACGAATTATTTCCAGTGGCTTATTAACAAAATATTGACACAATGTGGGACTATTGAGCATCCCCTGTGGGAGGACAGTCCATTGATATCTCCTAGTAGGCTGAGAATTATTATAAGTAGGCACTGTGAAGGCAAATTTTTCTCTATCCTTTTTTTGCAAAGGTATAGTGAAAAAACAATCTTTCAAATCAATAACTATAAGAGGCCATCCTCTTGGTAATAGAGAAGGCAAAGGAATTCCAGATTGTAGCGGACCCATAGGCTGAATTACCTTGTTGACAGCTCTTAGATCTGTCACCATTCTCCATTTACCAGATTTCTTTTTTACAACAAACACAGGAGAATTCCAAGGGCTGGTTGATTCTTCAATATGGTTAGCATCTAGTTGCTCTTGTACCAGCTGTTCCAAAGCCTGTAACTTATCTTCAGCTAGAGGCCACTGCTTGATCCATATTGGCTTCTCAGTTAGCCATTTTAAAGGTAGGGCTGTTGGTACCTCTAAAGGTTTGCTATTGGCTGTGTGTTCTTGTACAGCCTGAATGGCTGGTGACCTTTTTCCATAATACCTCATTATATCCTTCCCAGAATTGTGAGTTCCTGGAACTACAGGAATGTTAATCTGGGTATTCCATTGCTGTAGCAGGTCACGGCCCCATAAATTTATTGCAATATTTGCTATATATGGCCTTAATCTTCCTATTTGCCCTTCAGGCCCTATGCATTCCACCCATCTTGTGCTTTGTTTTACACGAGATAGGGTTCCAATTCCCAGGAACTGAACATCTACCTCATGAAGAGGCCAATTCGGATGCCAGGATTCTGGAGTAATTATACTTACATCCGCACCTGTGTCTAATAAGCCTTCAATAAAAATGCCATTTATACAGACTCTTAGCTTTGGTCTTTGATCGTTAATATACGTTTGCCAAAATATACGTTTACTCTGTCCTCCTGAATTTTTTGACTCATTCTCCACATGTAATTCATCATTTAGACCAGTATTACTTTTTACGGCAGACATTGGAGTTTTTAATTTTCTTGGTGAGACACTGGGAATGACTGGGCCACTTTTGGCTTGGGGGCCTGCGAGAGGCCCCTCAAGGAGTTTCCCGATGGTATCGGGTTGCCTTGTCTGTCTGTTGTTGACCTGCATTCGTTGGACCAATGTCGGCCTTTACCGCATCTTCTGCATATACCTGAAGGCTGAGATCTCCTACTTTTGTCATTCCCAGAGGAGATATTATTCCTAGGATTTCTTTGCCTGCAATCCCTTTTCAGATGTCCTAATTTGCCACAATTAAAACACCTGGTAGTTTGATGTCTCCTCATAGCTTTGGAAATCGCTTCTCCTACCCAGGATTCATCGTTATAGCTAAACATCTCAACATTCATTGTATGCTGTATCCATTCTTCCATTGGTGCTGATCTAGATCTTAAAGGCCCAATTATCTTTTTACATTCAGTATTTGCATTTTCAAAAGCTAGAGATTCAAGAAGTATTCGTCTAGCTTCTGGGTCTGTTACCCCTATGTCCAGAGCCTTAATTAATCTTTGCACAAAGTCAGTAAAGGGTTCTCTCTGTCCCTGCCTAACCCTGGTATATGATTCGACCCTTTTTGCTGGATCATGTATTCTATTCAAAGCATTCAAGGCTGCTTTGTGACATAAGGACAGCACTTCTTCATCATAAAGAGCTTGGACCTGTGGATCAGCATATGCTCCTACACCAAGAATTTGATCTTGGGAAACCTCCACACCTTTTGCTCTTCCTTGCTGTTCCATATGTTTGGATTCTTCTCTGAAATAAATTCCAAACATCAAGGAAGGCCCATCATCTAAAACTGCAGACACTAGCTGAGAGAAATCATGGGGGGTAGCTCTGACATTAGAAGCCCAAGTCCTTATCATTTCCTTAACAAATGCAGAGTGCAAGCCAAAGTTAACGACAGCTTGCTTAATTTCTTTTAAATCATTCATTGCTATTGGTGTCCATCTAGCTTCTTTAACTCCCTTTGAGCCTTTGGAAGTTAACCCTTTGTCAGAATAAATTACAGGGTATGTTGTTAGGACCCTGGGTAAGCCAGTTCTAACAGCTGGTGGTGGCATTGTATCCTGTCCTTGTGCCTTCTTACTCTGTTCACCAGCTCCAATAGTTTCTTCAATCATTTCTAATCTTTTTATCATTGTATCCCTTAAATCCTGAATCTCCTGACCTACCCGTGTTTCTAGTAATTTCACTAAGGTATCAGTTTTTTGGTTCCCATTCTGGAGGTTCATTCTATCTGTTACCTTATCAAAACTTTGTGGTAACATCTGAACGTCAAATTCAACAGCCTGTACCCTTTCAGGTAACTTCCTAGTACCCTTGGACATGGAGTCAATTTTGTCTCTCATAGTATCCACTTGTTCAGATAACCCCTGATTTTCAATAATTTTAATCCTTTCAACTAGTTGTTCAATATTAGTCCGTAAAAATCGTATCTTTCTTAATGATAAAATATTGAAAAGAAAACTGAAACCTAGCAACAAGTAAATTAATATATTCCCATAGTCATATAAACCTTGCATGACATAATCCATTGTATTAATAAAGAAAACAGTAAAATTGGCGTTGGAAACAAAAACTGCCATATTACCTCTTGTCTAGTTGGCGGCGCTGTTGCCAAGTTGCGACTAGAACCACTGCAAAGGTGACTTAAACAGGTCCTGTTTCAGTGTCTGCCTTAGTATTTGTTAAAAACTAGGAAATATAAGTTGCTCAAGAAAGAAAGTTTAATTAAATCAATTCCATACACGGAACCAGAAACCCAGAATCCAGGGGTAGAAAAGAGCAACCCGGAAGCCGCGTATGCCTCCACGTGACCGAGTCGTTCTGATTCACGCCACTAAAGCACCGCACTTACAAGGGAAATTTAAAAACAACTCAGAAAAGAGCAAACCAGGCAGGCAGAGACTGTCCCGAGCCTGTGGAGTTTGGGAGGCGTGGGGTTTAACTGAACTGCTGGCTCCACACACAGGGCACAGGCCGCAGCTGAGGGAGGTCTCGTGACTAGCCGAGCTGGTAGCAAGCAGTTGAGTGGGGGGGAAGGGGGGGTTCTACAACCAAACGTGGGGCGCCAGATGAAGGCGTAAGTCACAGACAATCCCACACCAGTTTGGAATTATGATTAATAGAATGGTTATTTATTCAAAGGGGAAAAAACTTACAGATTACCGTCCCAGACAACAGCCCCTCCGCGCGAACAGGAAAGGAGTCCAGGGGCCGGAAACGGGGCCGGAAGACAAAAGGAGAGTGGAGGACAGCCGCTGCTTTTTTTAAAGGGAGAGACCACGCCCCAATGGGCTGGTAACTCAGCGGCGGTTGGCTGAAGGAGCTGAAGGAACTCCCACAGCAGTGAATGGAGAGTTGCTTCACTTTATAAATGCTGTCCTTTCAGAGAAAATCACTTTGCTTTGAAAGTGCCTTAAGCTACTTACAAGCATTCACAAAGAACTCACATCCGTTTCTCTGAAAGAGAAGCAGTCTGTTCCAACACTTCTATTCACTGTGCGAAGTGAATGGAGTGTTGCTTCACTTTCTGAATGCTGTCCTTTCAGAGAAAATCACTTTCCTTTGAAAGTGCCTTAAGCTACTTACAAGCATTCCACAGAAACTCACATGCGTTTCTCTGAAAAAGAAGCAGTCTGTTCCAACACTTCAATTCACTGTGCGAAGTGAATTGAGTGTTGCTTCACTTTCTAAATGCTGTCCTTTCCGAGAAAATCACTTTCCTTTGAAAGTGCCTGAAGCTGCTTACAAGCATTCAATAGAAATTCACATGTGTTTCTCTGAAAAAGAAGCAGTCTGTTCCAACACTTCAATTCACTGTTCGAAGTGAATGGAGTGTTGCTTCACTTTCTAAATGCTGTCCGTTCAGAGACAATCACTTTCCTTTGAAAGTGCCTTAAGCTACTTACAAGCATTCACAAGAAACTCACATGCATTTTTCTGAAAGAGAAGCAGTCTGTTCCAACACTTCAATTCACTGTGCGTAGTGAATGGAGTGTTGCTTCACTTTCTAAATGCTGTCTTTTCAGAGAAAATCAGTTTCCTTTGAAAGTGCCTTAAGCTACTTACAAGCATTCACAAAAAACTCATATCTGTTTCTCTGAAAGAGAAGTAGTCTGTTCCAACACTTCAATTCACTGTGCGAAGTGAATGGAGTGTTGTTTCATTTTCTAAATGCTGTCCTTTCAGAGAAAATCACTTTCCTTTGAAAGTGCCTTAAGCTACTTACAAGCATTCCACAGAAATTCACATGCGTTTCTCTGAAAGAGAAGCAGTCTGTTCCAACACTTCAATTCACTGTGCTAACTGGAGTGTTGTTTCACTTTCTAAATGCTGTCCTTTCAGAGAAAATCACTTTCCTTTGAAAGTGCCTTCAGCTACTTACAAGCATTTAACAGAAATTCACATGTGTTTCTATGAAAAAGAAGCAGTCTGTTCCAACACTTCAATTCACTGTGCGAAGTGAATGGAGAGTTGCTTCACTTTATAAACGCTGTCCTTTCAGAGAAAATCACTTTCCTTTGAAAGTGCCTTAAGCTACTTACAAGCATTCCACAGAAATTCACATGCGTTTCTCTGAAAAAGAAGCAGTCTGTTCCAACACTTCAATTCACTGTGCGAAGTGAATGGAGTGTTGCTTCACTTTCTAAATGCTGTCCTTTCAGAGAAAATCACTTTCCTTTGAAAGTGCCTTAAGCTACTTACAAGCATTCACAAGAAACTCACATGCATTTTTCTGAAAGAGAAGCAGTCTGTTCCAACACTTCAATTCACTGTGCGTAGTGAATGGAGTGTTGCTTCACTTTCTAAATGCTGTCCTTTCAGAGAAAATCACTTTCCTTTGAAAGTGCCTTAAGCTACTTACAAGCATTCAATAGAAATTCACATGTGTTTCTCTGAAAAAGAAGCAGTCTGTTCCAACACTTCAATTCACTGTGCGAAGTGAATGGAGTGTTGCTTCACTTTCTAAATGCTGTCCTTTCAGAGAAAATCACTTTCCTTTGAAAGTGCCTTAAGCTACTTACAAGCATTCAGAAGAAACTCACATGCATTTTTCTGAAAGAGAAGCAGTCTGTTACAACACTTCAATTCACTGTGCGTAGTGAATGGAGTGTTGCTTCACTTTCTAAATGCTGTCCTTTCAGAGAAAATCACTTTCCTTTGAAAGTGCCTTAAGCTACATACAAGCATTCACAAAAAACTCATTTCTGTTTCTCTGAAAGAGAAGTAGTCTGTTCCAACACTTCAATTCACTGTGCGAAGTGAATGGAGTGTTGTTTCATTTTCTAAATGCTGTCCTTTCAGAGAAAATCACTTTCCTTTGAAAGTGCCTTAGGCTACTTACAAGCATTCAACAGAAATTCACATGCGTTTCTCTGAAAGAGAAGGAGTCTGTTTCAACACTTCAATTCACTGTGCGAAGTGAATGGAGTGTTGCTTCACTTTCTAAATGCTGTCCTTTCAGAGAAAATCACTTTCCTTTGAAAGTGCCTTAAGCTACTTACACACATTCACAGGAAATTCAAATGCGTTTCTATGAAAGAGAAGCTGTCTGTTCCAACACTTCAATTCACTGTGCGAAGTGAATGGAGTGTTGCTTCACTTTCTAAATGCTGTCCTTTCAGAGAAAATCACTTTCCTTTGAAAGTGCCTTCAGCTACTTACAAGCATTTAACAGAAATTCACATGTGTTTCTATGAAAAAGAAGCAGTCTGTTCCAACACTTCAATTCACTGTGCGAAGTGAATGGAGAGTTGCTTCACTTTATAAACGCTGTCCTTTCAGAGAAAATCACTTTGCTTTGAAAGTGCCTTAAGCTACTTACAAGCATTCACAAAAAACTCACATCCGTTTCTCTGAAAGAGAAGAAGTCTGTTCCAACACTTCAATTCACTGGACGAAGTGAATGGAGTGTTGCTTCACTTTCTATATGCTCTCCTTTTAGAGAAAATCACTCTCTTTTGAAAATGCCTTAAGCTACATACAAGCATTCAGAAGAACTCACATGCATTTTTCTGAAAGAGAAGCAGTCTGTTCCAACACTTCAATTCACTGTGCGAAGTGAATGGAGTGTTGTTTCACTTTCTAAATGCTGTCCTTTCAGAGAAAATCACTTCCCTTTGAAAGTGCCTTAAGCTACTTACACACATTCACAGGAAACTCAAATGCGTTTCTATGAAAGAGAAGCTGTCTGTTCCAACACTTCAATTCACTGTGCGAAGTGAATGGAGTGTTGCTTCACTTTCTAAATGCTGTCCTTTCAGAGAAAATCACTTTCCTTTGAAAGTGCCTTCAGCTACTTACAAGCATTCACAAAAAACTCATATCTGTTTCTCTGAAAGAGAAGTAGTCTGTTCCAACACTTCAATTCACTGTGCGAAGTGAATGGAGTGTTGTTTCATTTTCTAAATGCTGTCCTTTCAGAGAAAATCTCTTTCCTTTGAAAGTGCCTTAAGCTACTTACAAGCATTTAACAGAAATTCACATGTGTTTCTATGAAAAAGAAGCAGTCTGTTACAACACTTCAATTCACTGTGCGAAGTGAATGGAGAGTTGCTTCACTTTATAAACGCTGTCCTTTCAGAGAAAATCACTTTCCTTTAAAAGTGCCTTAAGCTACTTACAAGCATTCCACAGAAATTCACATGCGTTTCTCTGAAAGAGAAGCAGTCTGTTCCAACACTTCAATTCACTGTGCTAACTGGAGTGTTGTTTCACTTTCTAAATGCTGTCCTTTCAGAGAAAATCACTTTCCTTTGAAAGTGCCTTCAGCTACTTACAAGCATTTAACAGAAATTCACATGTGTTTCTATGAAAAAGAAGCAGTCTGTTACAACACTTCAATTCACTGTGCGAAGTGAATGGAGAGTTGCTTCACTTTATAAACGCTGTCCTTTCAGAGAAAATCACTTTCCTTTGAAAGTGCCTTAAGCTACTTACAAGCATTCCACAGAAATTCACATGCGTTTCTCTGAAAAAGAAGCAGTCTGTTCCAACACTTCAATTCACTGTGCGAAGTGAATGGAGTGTTGCTTCACTTTCTAAATGCTGTCCTTTCAGAGAAAATCACTTTCCTTTGAAAGTGCCTTAAGCTACTTACAAGCATTCACAAGAAACTCACATGCATTTTTCTGAAAGAGAAGCAGTCTGTTCCAACACTTCAATTCACTGTGCGTAGTGAATGGAGTGTTGCTTCACTTTCTAAATGCTGTCCTTTCAGAGAAAATCACTTTCCTTTGAAAGTGCCTTAAGCTACTTACAAGCATTCAATAGAAATTCACATGTGTTTCTCTGAAAAAGAAGCAGTCTGTTCCAACACTTCAATTCACTGTGCGAAGTGAATGGAGTGTTGCTTCACTTTCTAAATGCTGTCCTTTCAGAGAAAATCACTTTCCTTTGAAAGTGCCTTAAGCTACTTACAAGCATTCAGAAGAAACTCACATGCGTTTCTCTGAAAGAGAAGGAGTCTGTTCCAACACTTCAATTCACTGTGCGAAGTGAATGGAGTGTTGCTTCACTTTCTAAATGCTGTCCTTTCAGAGAAAATCACTTTCCTTTGAAAGTGCCTTAAGCTACTTACACACATTCACAGGAAATTCAAATGCGTTTCTATGAAAGAGAAGCTGTCTGTTCCAACACTTCAATTCACTGTGCGAAGTGAATGGAGTGTTGCTTCACTTTCTAAATGCTGTCCTTTCAGAGAAAATCACTTTCCTTTGAAAGTGCCTTCAGCTACTTACAAGCATTTAACAGAAATTCACATGTGTTTCTAAGAAAAAGAAGCAGTCTGTTCCAACACTTCAATTCACTGTGCGAAGTGAATGGAGAGTTGCTTCACTTTATAAACGCTGTCCTTTCAGAGAAAATCACTTTGCTTTGAAAGTGCCTTAAGCTACTTACAAGCATTCACAAAAAACTCACATCTGTTTCTCTGAAAGAGAAGAAGTCTGTTCCAACACTTCAATTCATTGGACGAAGTGAATGGAGTGTTGCTTCACTTTCTATATGCTCTCCTTTTGGAGAAAATCACTCTCTTTTGAAAATGCCTTAAGATACATACAAGCATTCAGAAGAACTCACATGCATTTTTCTGAAAGAGAAGCAGTCTGTTCCAACACTTCAATTCACTGTGCGAAGTGAATGGAGTGTTGTTTCACTTTCTAAATGCTGTCCTTTCAGAGAAAATCACTTTCCTTTGAAAGTGCCTTAAGCTACTTACACACATTCACAGGAAACTCAAATGCGTTTCTTTGAAAGAGAAGCTGTCTGTTCCAACACTTCAATTCACTGTGCGAAGTGAATGGAGTGTTGCTTCACTTTCTAAATGCTGTCCTTTCAGAGAAAATCACTTTCCTTTGAAAGTGCCTTAAGCTACTTACAAGCATTCACAAGAAACTCACATGCATTTTTCTGAAAGAGAAGCAGTCTGTTCCAACACATCAATTCACTGTGCGTAGTGAATGGAGTGTTGCTTCACTTTCTAAATGCTGTCCTTTCAGAGAAAATCACTTTCCTTTGAAAGTGCCTTAAGCTACTTACAAGCATTCAATAGAAATTCACATGTGTTTCTCTGAAAAAGAAGCAGTCTGTTCCAACACTTCAATTCACTGTGCGAAGTGAATGGAGTGTTGCTTCACTTTCTAAATGCTGTCCTTTCAGAGAAAATCACTTTCCTTTGAAAGTGCCTTAAGCTACTTACAAGCATTCAGAAGAAACTCACATGCGTTTCTCTGAAAGAGAAGGAGTCTGTTCCAACACTTCAATTCACTGTGCGAAGTGAATGGAGTGTTGCTTCACTTTCTAAATGCTGTCCTTTCAGAGAAAATCACTTTCCTTTGAAAGTGCCTTAAGCTACTTACACACATTCACAGGAAATTCAAATGCGTTTCTATGAAAGAGAAGCTGTCTGTTCCAACACTTCAATTCACTGTGCGAAGTGAATGGAGTGTTGCTTCACTTTCTAAATGCTGTCCTTTCAGAGAAAATCACTTTCCTTTGAAAGTGCCTTCAGCTACTTACAAGCATTTAACAGAAATTCACATGTGTTTCTAAGAAAAAGAAGCAGTCTGTTCCAACACTTCAATTCACTGTGCGAAGTGAATGGAGAGTTGCTTCACTTTATAAACGCTGTCCTTTCAGAGAAAATCACTTTGCTTTGAAAGTGCCTTAAGCTACTTACAAGCATTCACAAAAAACTCACATCTGTTTCTCTGAAAGAGAAGAAGTCTGTTCCAACACTTCAATTCATTGGACGAAGTGAATGGAGTGTTGCTTCACTTTCTATATGCTCTCCTTTTGGAGAAAATCACTCTCTTTTGAAAATGCCTTAAGATACATACAAGCATTCAGAAGAACTCACATGCATTTTTCTGAAAGAGAAGCAGTCTGTTCCAACACTTCAATTCACTGTGCGAAGTGAATGGAGTGTTGTTTCACTTTCTAAATGCTGTCCTTTCAGAGAAAATCACTTTCCTTTGAAAGTGCCTTAAGCTACTTACACACATTCACAGGAAACTCAAATGCGTTTCTTTGAAAGAGAAGCTGTCTGTTCCAACACTTCAATTCACTGTGCGAAGTGAATGGAGTGTTGCTTCACTTTCTAAATGCTGTCCTTTCAGAGAAAATCACTTTCCTTTGAAAGTGCCTTAAGCTATGTACAAGCATTCAACAGAAATTCACATGCATTTCACTGAAAGAGAAGCAGTCTGTTCCAACACTTCAATTCACTGTGAGAAGTGAATGGAGTGTTGCTTCACTTTCTAAATGCTGTCCTTTCAGAGAAAATCACTTCCCTTTGAAAGTGCCTTAAGCTACTTACCCACATTCACAGGAAACTCAAATGCGTTTCTATGAAAGAGAAGCTGTTTGTTCCAACATTTCAATTCACTGTGCGAAGTGAATGGAGTGTTGCTTCACTTTCTAAATGCTGTCCTTTCAGAGAAAATCACTTTCCTTTGAAAGTACCTTAAGCTACTTACAAGCATTCAGAAGAAACTCACATGCATTTTTCTGAAAGAGAAGCAGTCTGTTCCAACACTTCAATTCACTGTGCATAGTGAATGGAGTGTTGCTTCACTTTCTAAATGCTGTCCTTTCAGAGAAAATCACTTTCCTTTGATAGTGCCTCAAGCTACTTGCAAGCATTCTCAAGAAACTCACATGCATTTTTCTGAAAGAGAAGCAGTTTGTTCCAACATTTCAATTCACTGTGCGAAGTGAATGGAGTGTTGCTTCACTTTCTATATACTCTCTTTTAGAGAAAATCACTCTCTTTTGAAACTGCCTTAAGCTACTTACAAGCATTCACAAGAAAGTCACATCTGTTTCTCTGAAAGAGAAGCAGTCTGTTCCAACACTTCAATTCACTGTGCGAAGTGAATGGAATGTTGCTTCACTTTCTAAATGCTCTCCTTTTAGAGAAATTCGCTCTCTTTTGAAACTGCCTTAAGCAACTTACAAGCATTCACAAGAAACTCACATGCAATTCTCTGAAAGAGAAGCAGTCTGTTCCAACACTTCAATTCACTGTGCGAAGAGAATGGAGTGTTGCTTCACTTTCTAAATGCTGTCCTTTCAGAGAAAATCACTTTCCTTTGAAAGTGCCTTCAGCTACTTACAAGCATTTAACAGAAATTCACATGTGTTTCTATGAAAAAGAAGCAGTCTGTTCCAACACTTCAATTCACTGTGCGAAGTGAATGGAGAGTTGCTTCACTTTATAAATGCTGTCCTTTCAGAGAAAATCACTTTGCTTTGAAAGTGCCTTAAGCTACTTACAAGCATTCACAAAGAACTCACATCCGTTTCTCTGAAAGAGAAGCAGTCTGTTCCAACACTTCAATTCACTGTGCGAAGTGAATGGAGTGTTGCTTCACTTTCTAAATGCTGTCCTTTCAGAGAAAATCACTTTCCTTTGAAAGTGCCTTAAGCTACTTACAAGCATTCCACAGAAACTCACATGCGTTTCTCTGAAAAAGAAGCAGTCTGTTCCAACACTTCAATTCACTGTGCGAAGTGAATTGAGTGTTGCTTCACTTTCTAAATGCTGTCCTTTCCGAGAAAATCACTTTCCTTTGAAAGTGCCTTAAGCTACTTACAAGCATTCAATAGAAATTCACATGTGTTTCTCTGAAAAAGAAGCAGTCTGTTCCAACACTTCAATTCACTGTTCGAAGTGAATGGAGTGTTGCTTCACTTTCTAAATGCTGTCCTTTCAGAGACAATCACTTTCCTTTGAAAGTGCCTTAAGCTACTTACAAGCATTCACAAGAAACTCACATGCATTTTTCTGAAAGAGAAGCAGTCTGTTCCAACACTTCAATTCACTGTGCGTAGTGAATGGAGTGTTGCTTCACTTTCTAAATGCTGTCTTTTCAGAGAAAATCACTTTCCTTTGAAAGTACCTTAAGCTACTTACAAGCATTCACAAAAAACTCATATCTGTTTCTCTGAAAGAGAAGTAGTCTGTTCCAACACTTCAATTCACTGTGCGAAGTGAATGGAGTGTTGTTTCATTTTCTAAATGCTGTCCTTTCAGAGAAAATCACTTTCCTTTGAAAGTGCCTTAAGCTACTTACAAGCATTCCACAGAAATTCACATGCGTTTCTCTGAAAGAGAAGCAGTCTGTTCCAACACTTCAATTCACTGTGCTAACTGGAGTGTTGTTTCACTTTCTAAATACTGTCCTTTCAGAGAAAATCACTTTCCTTTGAAAGTGCCTTAAGCTATTTACCCACATTCACAGGAAACTCAAATGCGTTTCTATGAAAGAGAAGCTGTCTGTTCCAACACTTCAATTCACTGTGCGAAGTGAATGGAATGTCGCTTCACTTTCTAAATGCTGTCCTTTCAGAGAAAATCACTTTCCTTTGAAAGTGCCTTAGGCTACTTACAAGCATTCAACAGAAATTCACATGCGTTTCACTGAAAGAGAAGCAGTCTGTTCCAACACTTCAATTCACTGTGCGAAGTGAATGGAGTGTTGCTTCACTTTCTAAATGCTGTCCTTTCAGAGAAAATCACTTTCCTTTGAAAGTGCCTTAAGCTACTTACACACATTCACAGGAAACTCAAATGCGTTTCTATGAAAGAGAAGCTGTCTGTTCCAACACTTCAATTCACTGTGCGAAGTGAATGGAGTGTTGCTTCACTTTCTAAATGCTGTCCTTTCAGAGAAAATCACTTTCCTTTGAAAGTGCCTTCAGCTACTTACAAGCATTTAACAGAAATTCACATGTGTTTCTATGAAAAAGAAGCAGTCTGTTCCAACACTTCAATTCACTGTGCGAAGTGAATGGAGTGTTGCTTCACTTTATAAACGCTGTCCTTTCAGAGAAAATCACTTTCCTTTGAAAGTGCCTTAAGCTACTTACAAGCATTCCACAGAAATTCACATGCGTTTCTCTGAAAAAGAAGCAGTCTGTTCCAACACTTCAATTCACTGTGCGAAGTGAATGGAGTGTTGCTTCACTTTCTAAATGCTGTCCTTTCAGAGAAAATCACTTTCCTTTGAAAGTGCCTTAAGCTACTTACAAGCATTCACAAGAAACTCACATGCATTTTTCTGAAAGAAAAGCAGTCTGTTTCAACACTTCAATTCACTGTGCGTAGTGAATGGAGTGTTGCTTCACTTTCTAAATGCTGTCCTTTCAGAGAAAATCACTTTCCTTTGAAAGTGCCTTAAGCTAGTTACAAGCATTCACAAAAAACTCATTTCTGTTTCTCTGAAAGAGAAGTAGTCTGTTCCAACACTTCAATTCACTGTGCGAAGTGAATGGAGTGTTGTTTCATTTTCTAAATGCTGTCCTTTCAGAGAAAATCACTTTCCTTTGAAAGTGCCTTAGGCTACTTACAAGCATTCAACAGAAATTCACATGCGTTTCTCTGAAAGAGAAGGAGTCTGTTCCAACACTTCAATTCACTGTGCGAAGTGAATGGAGTGTTGCTTCACTTTCTAAATGCTGTCCTTTCAGAGAAAATCACTTTCCTTTGAAAGTGCCTTAAGCTACTTACACACATTCACAGGAAATTCAAATGCGTTTCTATGAAAGAGAAGCTGTCTGTTCCAACACTTCAATTCACTGTGCGAAGTGAATGGAGTGTTGCTTCACTTTCTAAATGCTGTCCTTTCAGAGAAAATCACTTTCCTTTGAAAGTGCCTTCAGCTACTTACAAGCATTTAACAGAAATTCACATGTGTTTCTATGAAAAAGAAGCAGTCTGTTCCAACACTTCAATTCACTGTGCGAAGTGAATGGAGAGTTGCTTCACTTTATAAACGCTGTCCTTTCAGAGAAAGTCACTTTGCTTTGAAAGTGCCTTAAGCTACTTACAAGCATTCAGAAAAAACTCACATCCGTTTCTCTGAAAGAGAAGAAGTCTGTTCCAACACTTCAATTCACTGGACGAAGTGAATGGAGTGTTGCTTCACTTTCTATATGCTCTCCTTTTGGAGAAAATCACTCTCTTTTGAAAATGCCTTAAGATACATACAAGCATTCAGAAGAACTCACATGCATTTTTCTGAAAGAGAAGCAGTCTGTTCCAACACTTCAATTCACTGTGCGAAGTGAATGGAGTGTTGTTTCACTTTCTAAATGCTGTCCTTTCAGAGAAAATCACTTTCCTTTGAAAGTGCCTTAAGCTACTTACACACAATCACAGGAAACTCAAATGCGTTTCTTTGAAAGAGAAGCTGTCTGTTCCAACACTTCAATTCACTGTGCGAAGTGAATGGAGTGTTGCTTCACTTTCTAAATGCTGTCCTTTCAGAGAAAATCACTTTCCTTTGAAAGTGCCTTAAGCTACGTACAAGCATTCAACAGAAATTCACATGCATTTCACTGAAAGAGAAGCAGTCTGTTCCAACACTTCAATTCACTGTGAGAAGTGAATGGAGTGTTGCTTCACTTTCTAAATGCTGTCCTTTCAGAAAATCACTTCCCTTTGAAAGTGCCTTAAGCTACTTACCCACATTCACAGGAAACTCAAATGCGTTTCTATGAAAGAGAAGCTGTTTGTTCCAACATTTCAATTCACTGTGCGAAGTGAATGGAGTGTTGCTTCACTTTCTAAATGCTGTCCTTTCAGAGAAAATCACTTTCCTTTGAAAGTACCTTAAGCTACTTACAAGCATTCAGAAGAAACTCACATGCATTTTTCTGAAAGAGAAGCAGTCTGTTCCAACACTTCAATTCACTGTGCATAGTGAATGGAGTGTTGCTTCACTTTCTAAATGCTGTCCTTTCAGAGAAAATCACTTTCCTTTGATAGTGCCTCAAGCTACTTGCAAGCATTCACAAGAAACTCACATGCATTTTTCTGAAAGAGAAGCAGTTTGTTCCAACATTTCAATTCACTGTGCGAAGTGAATGGAGTGTTGCTTCACTTTCTATATACTCTCCTTTTAGAGAAAATCACTCTCTTTTGAAACTGCCTTAAGCTACTTACAAGCATTCACAAGAAAGTCACATCTGTTTCTCTGAAAGAGAAGCAGTCTGTTCCAACACTTCAATTCACTGTGCGAAGTGAATGGAATGTTGCTTCACTTTCTAAATGCTCTCCTTTTAGAGAAATTCGCTCTCTTTTGAAACTGCCTTAAGCAACTTACAAGCATTCACAAGAAACTCACATGCAATTCTCTGAAAGAGAAGCAGTCTGTTCCAACACTTCAATTCACTGTACGAAGAGAATGGAGTGTTGCTTCACTTTCTAAATGCTGTCCTTTCAGAGAAAATCACTTTCCTTTGAAAGTGCCTTCAGCTACTTACAAGCATTTAACAGAAATTCACATGTGTTTCTATGAAAAAGAAGCAGTCTGTTCCAACACTTCAATTCACTGTGCGAAGTGAATGGAGAGTTGCTTCACTTTATAAATGCTGTCCTTTCAGAGAAAATCACTTTGCTTTGAAAGTGCCTTAACCTACTTACAAGCATTCACAAAGAACTCACATCCGTTTCTCTGAAAGAGAAGCAGTCTGTTCCAACACTTCAATTCACTGTGCGAAGTGAATGGAGTGTTGCTTCACTTTCTAAATGCTGTCCTTTCAGAGAAAATCACTTTCCTTTGAAAGTGCCTTAAGCTACTTACAAGCATTCCACAGAAACTCACATGCGTTTCTCTGAAAAAGAAGCAGTCTGTTCCAACACTTCAATTCACTGTGCGAAGTGAATTGAGTGTTGCTTCACTTTCTAAATGCTGTCCTTTCCGAGAAAATCACTTTCCTTTGAAAGTGCCTTAAGCTACTTACAAGCATTCAATAGAAATTCACATGTGTTTCTCTGAAAAAGAAGCAGTCTGTTCCAACACTTCAATTCACTGTTCGAAGTGAATGGAGTGTTGCTTCACTTTCTAAATGCTGTCCTTTCAGAGACAATCACTTTCCTTTGAAAGTGCCTTAAGCTACTTACAAGCATTCACAAGAAACTCACATGCATTTTTCTGAAAGAGAAGCAGTCTGTTCCAACACTTCAATTTACTGTGCGTAGTGAATGGAGTGTTGCTTCACTTTCTAAATGCTGTCTTTTCAGAGAAAATCACTTTCCTTTGAAAGTACCTTAAGCTACTTACAAGCATTCACAAAAAACTCATATCTGTTTCTCTGAAAGAGAAGTAGTCTGTTCCAACACTTCAATTCACTGTGCGAAGTGAATGGAGTGTTGTTTCATTTTCTAAATGCTGTCCTTTCAGAGAAAATCACTTTCCTTTGAAAGTGCCTTAAGCTACTTACAAGCATTCCACAGAAATTCACATGCGTTTCTCTGAAAGAGAAGCAGTCTGTTCCAACACTTCAATTCACTGTGCTAACTGGAGTGTTGTTTCACTTTCTAAATACTGTCCTTTCAGAGAAAATCACTTTCCTTTGAAAGTGCCTTAAGCTATTTACACACATTCACAGGAAACTCAAATGCGTTTCTATGAAAGAGAAGCTGTCTGTTCCAACACTTCAATTCACTGTGCGAAGTGAATGGAGTGTCGCTTCACTTTCTAAATGCTGTCCTTTCAGAGAAAATCACTTTCCTTTGAAAGTGCCTTAGGCTACTTACAAGCATTCAACAGAAATTCACATGCGTTTCACTGAAAGAGAAGCAGTCTGTTCCAACACTTCAATTCACTGTGCGAAGTGAATGGAGTGTTGCTTCACTTTCTAAATGCTGTCCTTTCAGAGAAAATCACTTTCCTTTGAAAGTGCCTTAAGCTACTTACACACATTCACAGGAAACTCATATGCGTTTCTATGAAAAAGAAGCTGTCTGTTCCAACACTTCAATTCACTGTGCGAAGTGAATGGAGTGTTGCTTCACTTTCTAAATGCTGTCCTTTCAGAGAAAATCACTTTCCTTTGAAAGTGCCTTCAGCTACCTACAAGCATTTAACAGAAATTCACATGTGTTTCTATGAAAAAGAAGCAGTCTGTTCCAACACTTCAATTCACTGTGTGAAGTGAATGGAGTGTTGCTTCACTTTATAAACGCTGTCCTTTCAGAGAAAATCACTTTCCTTTGAAAGTGCCTTAAGCTACTTACAAGCATTCCACAGAAATTCACATGCGTTTCTCTGAAAAAGAAGCAGTCTGTTCCAACACTTCAATTCACTGTGCGAAGTGAATGGAGTGTTGCTTCACTTTCTAAATGCTGTCCTTTCAGAGAAAATCACTTTCCTTTGAAAGTGCCTTAAGCTATATACACACATTCACAGGAAACTCACATGCATTTTTCTGAAAGAAAAGCAGTCTGTTTCAACACTTCAATTCACTGTGCGTAGTGAATGGAGTGTTGCTTCACTTTCTAAATGCTGTCCTTTCAGAGAAAATCACTTTCCTTTGAAAGTGCCTTCAGCTACTTACAAGCATTCAATAGAAATTCACATGTGTTTCTCTGAAAAAGAAGCAGTCTGTTCCAACACTTCAATTCACTGTGCGAAGTGAATGGAGTGTTGCTTCACTTTCTAAATGCTGTCCTTTCAGAGAAAATCACTTTCCTTTGAAAGTGCCTTAAGCTATTTACACACATTCACAGGAAACTCAAATGCGTTTCTATGAAAGAGAAGCTGTCTGTTCCAACACTTCAATTCACTGTGCGAAGTGAATGGAGTGTCGCTTCACTTTCTAAATGCTGTCCTTTCAGAGAAAATCACTTTCCTTTGAAAGTGCCTTAGGCTACTTACAAGCATTCAACAGAAATTCACATGTGTTTCTATGAAAAAGAAGCAGTCTGTTCCAACACTTCAATTCACTGTGCGAAGTGAATGGAGTGTTGCTTCACTTTATAAACGCTGTCCTTTCAGAGAAAATCACTTTCCTTTGAAAGTGCCTTAAGCTACTTACAAGCATTCCACAGAAATTCACATGCGTTTCTCTGAAAAAGAAGCAGTCTGTTCCAACACTTCAATTCACTGTGCGAAGTGAATGGAGTGTTGCTTCACTTTCTAAATGCTGTCCTTTCAGAGAAAATCACTTTCCTTTGAAAGTGCCTTAAGCTACTTACAAGCATTCACAAGAAACTCACATGCATTTTTCTGAAAGAAAAGCAGTCTGTTTCAACACTTCAATTCACTGTGCGTAGTGAATGGAGTGTTGCTTCACTTTCTAAATGCTGTCCTTTCAGAGAAAATCACTTTCCTTTGAAAGTGCCTTAAGCTACTTACAAGCATTCAATAGAAATTCACATGTGTTTCTCTGAAAAAGAAGCAGTCTGTTCCAACACTTCAATTCACTGTGCGAAGTGAATGGAGTGTTGCTTCACTTTCTAAATGCTGTCCTTTCAGAGAAAATCACTTTCCTTTGAAAGTGCCTTAAGCTATTTACACACATTCACAGGAAACTCAAATGCGTTTCTATGAAAGAGAAGCTGTCTGTTCCAACACTTCAATTCACTGTGCGAAGTGAATGGAGTGTCGCTTCACTTTCTAAATGCTGTCCTTTCAGAGAAAATCACTTTCCTTTGAAAGTGCCTTAGGCTACTTACAAGCATTCAACAGAAATTCACATGCGTTTCACTGAAAGAGAAGCTGTCTGTTCCAACACTTCAATTCACTGTGCGAAGTGAATGGAGTGTTGCTTCACTTTCTAAATGCTGTCCTTTCAGAGAAAATCACTTTCCTTTGAAAGTGCCTTAAGCTACTTACACACATTCACAGGAAACTCATATGCGTTTCTATGAAAAAGAAGCTGTCTGTTCCAACACTTCAATTCACTGTGCGAAGTGAATGGAGTGTTGCTTCACTTTCTAAATGCTGTCCTTTCAGAGAAAATCACTTTCCTTTGAAAGTGCCTTCAGCTACCTACAAGCATTTAACAGAAATTCACATGTGTTTCTATGAAAAAGAAGCAGTCTGTTCCAACACTTCAATTCACTGTGCGAAGTGAATGGAGTGTTGCTTCACTTTATAAACGCTGTCCTTTCAGAGAAAATCACTTTCCTTTGAAAGTGCCTTAAGCTACTTACAAGCATTCCACAGAAATTCACATGCGTTTCTCTGAAAAAGAAGCAGTCTGTTCCAACACTTCAATTCACTGTGCGAAGTGAATGGAGTGTTGCTTCACTTTCTAAATGCTGTCCTTTCAGAGAAAATCACTTTCCTTTGAAAGTGCCTTAAGCTACTTACAAGCATTCACAAGAAACTCACATGCATTTTTCTGAAAGAAAAGCAGTCTGTTTCAACACTTCAATTCACTGTGCGTAGTGAATGGAGTGTTGCTTCACTTTCTAAATGCTGTCCTTTCAGAGAAAATCACTTTCCTTTGAAAGTGCCTTAAGCTACTTACAAGCATTCAATAGAAATTCACATGTGTTTCTCTGAAAAAGAAGCAGTCTGTTCCAACACTTCAATTCACTGTGCGAAGTGAATGGAGTGTTGCTTCACTTTCTAAATGCTGTCCTTTCAGAGAAAATCACTTTCCTTTGAAAGTGCCTTAAGCTATTTACACACATTCACAGGAAACTCAAATGCGTTTCTATGAAAGAGAAGCTGTCTGTTCCAACACTTTAATTCACTGTGCGAAGTGAATGGAGTGTCGCTTCACTTTCTAAATGCTGTCCTTTCATAGAAAATCACTTTCCTTTGAAAGTGCCTTAGGCTACTTACAATCATTCAACAGAAATTCACATGCGTTTCACTGAAAGAGAAGCAGTCTGTTCCAACACTTCAATTCACTGTGCGAAGTGAATGGAGTGTTGCTTCACTTTCTAAATGCTGTCCTTTCAGAGAAAATCACTTTCCTTTGAAAGTGCCTTAAGCTACTTACACACATTCACAGGAAACTCAAATGCGTTTCTATGAAAGAGAAGCTGTCTGTTCCAACACTTCAATTCACTGTGCGAAGTGAATGGAGTGTTGCTTCACTTTCTAAATGCTGTCCTTTCAGAGAAAATCACTTTCCTTTGAAAGTGCCTTCAGCTACTTACAAGCATTTAACAGAAATTCACATGTGTTTCTATGAAAAAGAAGCAGTCTGTTCCAACACTTCAATTCACTGTGCGAAGTGAATGGAGTGTTGCTTCACTTTATAAACGCTGTCCTTTCAGAGAAAATCACTTTCCTTTGAAAGTGCCTTAAGCTACTTACAAGCATTCTGCAGAAATTCACATGCGTTTCTCTGAAAAAGAAGCAGTCTGTTCCAACACTTCAATTCACTGTGCGAAGTGAATGGAGTGTTGCTTCACTTTCTAAATGCTGTCCTTTCAGAGAAAATCACTTTCCTTTGAAAGTGCCTTAAGCTACTTACAAGCATTCACAAGAAACTCACATGCATTTTTCTGAAAGAAAAGCAGTCTGTTTCAACACTTCAATTCACTGTGCGTAGTGAATGGAGTGTTGCTTCACTTTCTAAATGCTGTCCTTTCAGAGAAAATCACTTTCCTTTGAAAGTGCCTTAAGCTACTTACAAGCATTCAATAGAAATTCACATGTGTTTCTCTGAAAAAGAAGCAGTCTGTTCCAACACTTCAATTCACTGTGCGAAGTGAATGGAGTGTTGCTTCACTTTCTAAATGCTGTCCTTTCAGAGAAAATCACTTTCCTTTGAAAGTGACTTAAGCTACTTACAAGCATTCAGAAGAAACTCACATGCATTTTTCTGAAAGAGAAGCAGTCTGTTACAACACTTCAATTCACTGTGCGTAGTGAATGGAGTGTTGCTTCACTTTCTAAATGCTGTCCTTTCAGAGAAAATCACTTTCCTTTGAAAGTGCCTTAAGCTACTTGCAAGCATTCACAAAAAACTCATTTCTGTTTCTCTGAAAGAGAAGTAGTCTGTTCCAACACTTCAATTCACTGTGCGAAGTGAATGGAGTGTTGCTTCACTTTCTAAATGCTGTCCTTTCAGAGAAAATCACTTTCCTTTGAAAGTGCCTTCAGCTACTTACAAGCATTTAACAGAAATTCACATGTGTTTCTATGAAAAAGAAGCAGTCTGTTCCAACACTTCAATTCACTGTGCGAAGTGAATGGAGAGTTGCTTCACTTTATAAACGCTGTCCTTTCAGAGAAAGTCACTTTGCTTTGAAAGTGCCTTAAGCTACTTACAAGCATTCAGAAAAAACTCACATCCGTTTCTCTGAAAGAGAAGAAGTCTGTTCCAACACTTCAATTCACTGGACGAAGTGAATGGAGTGTTGCTTCACTTTCTATATGCTCTCCTTTTGGAGAAAATCACTCTCTTTTGAAAATGCCTTAAGATACATACAAGCATTCAGAAGAACTCACATGCATTTTTCTGAAAGAGAAGCAGTCTGTTCCAACACTTCAATTCACTGTGCAAAGTGAATGGAGTGTTGTTTCACTTTCTAAATGCTGTCCTTTCAGAGAAAATCACTTTCCTTTGAAAGTGCCTTAAGCTACTTACACACATTCACAGGAAACTCAAATGCGTTTCTTTGAAAGAGAAGCTGTCTGTTCCAACACTTCAATTCACTGTGCGAAGTGAATGGAGTGTTGCTTCACTTTCTAAATGCTGTCCTTTCAGAGAAAATCACTTTCCTTTGAAAGTGCCTTAAGCTACGTACAAGCATTCAACAGAAATTCACATGCATTTCACTGAAAGAGAAGCAGTCTGTTCCAACACTTCAATTCACTGTGAGAAGTGAATGGAGTGTTGCTTCACTTTCTAAATGCTGTCCTTTCAGAGAAAATCACTTCCCTTTGATAGTGCCTTAAGCTACTTACCCACAT